>NW_026606876.1:20000-337500 GCF_029890125.1 Rhinichthys klamathensis goyatoka
TTGCGTTCGTTACTAGGCAACATAGATGCGCGAACACACGTCGTGATCATAGGTCGTGATGGAGAAGGTAAGTTGGAAGAAAGCTCGTCTAACATTTTTAGGCTAGAACATTTATATAGCCAATCGTATACATTATTATTGATGCAGTCAAAAACTCTACAACTACTTTGCAACCAAGCCAGAAGCTTTTGCTAAGGGAAATGTTAGTGGGTATGGGAAGGAATGAAGTTTATTGAAGAATTGAATTTTATTTTAAATTATATATGTAATAACTTGCAGGAGACAAATCCGTTAAAGGCAGTTCATTTACTCAAGGAACATCAAGCCAGCAGTACACTTGAGAACAGTTCCAGGTGGAACACATGTCTAGTAGACACACGTCATCAGCGGCACTGAACGCGGATCCACAACAGAACCAGAATACAGACACACACACACACACACACACACACACACCAGACACACGTCAGCAGCGTCTTACGTCAGCAGCGGCACTGAACGCGGATCCACAACAGAACCCGAATACACACACACACACACACACACACACACACACCAGACACACGTCAGCAGCGTCTTACGTCAGCAGCGGCACTGAACGCGGATCCACAACAGAACCGGAAGACAATACAATGCTGAATAAAGGCCTAGTTTTTGTTATTTTTGGACCAAAATGTATTTTCGATGCTTCAACACACTCTAACTAACCCACTGATGTCACATGGACTACTTTGATGATGTCTTTATTTCCTTTCTGGACAAGGACAGTATACCGTACACACATTTACAATGGAGCGACAGAAAGCTCTCGGACTAAATCTAAAATATCTTAAACTGTGTTCTGAAGATGAACGGAGGTCTTACGGGCTTGGAGCGACATGAGGGAGAGTCATTAATGACATCATTTTCATTTTTGGGTGAACTATCCCTTTAAGGTGATTGTTTGCTAGTTGCATTATTTCAAACACTATGTCCTGTCTAGACTCAGAGTGAATATGCTTAAGGCTTATCAACGCTGAGCTGGAGTCTGAAGCAATGCCATCCATATTGTCATCATTTCTGCTGTGTATACAGCTAAATCATCATTAATTATTTTAGCAAATTCAATGTTTAATTGAGGGATAACATAAGCAATTCCCATTTTCTTATCAGTCTGCTTAGATGCATCAGTATATAAAATAATTCCTTCTTTATATTTGCTTGTTATGTAATTCTGAGCTTAATTAAAAATAAGCCTAAGTCGACTGGACCCTCTGACTATAGCCACGGAGGTACCACTGGATATACCACTGTAGGGCTTATTTTCAGTGCACTGATTCCCATTGTTATTATATCTTCTGCCTTATTGTCCAACCAAAACTTTTAATTAGGTCATTCTCTCTCTCTTGACATTGCCATAGAACTGACTGACTCGTATGTTTTTCAGTATGACCCCTCAGATTTGCCCAACACACAAGAGATAGCTGGTCTCATCTAAGATGGAGAGGCATCTCCAGGGCCGGCTCTAGCCCTTTGGTTGCCCTAGGCGAGATTGATCCCCCCCCCCACCCCCCCCCCCCCCCCCTCTCCTTTAAAAATACTGAGTATTTATTTAAGTCAGTCAGTAATAAATTGTTTATACAAATGCTAAAAAAGAACGTTCAAGGATATTTCAATCATCCTACATAGTTGCATTGTTTAAATACATATTATCTGACCATGTAACTTGTAGTAGATAAATTACAATTACTACCACCACTACTATTATAACTAATCCATTAGGCTGCTACAAGGCTAAGGGGGTACGGGGGCATGATCCCCCGTAAGAAAATTTTGTGCATTTTAATGTTAAATTCATCAATCTGGTGCACTTTGAGAGTTCAAAATTAAAAGCTCCAACGCAACCCATATTCAGTGTTCAAATTAAACAAAGAAAAATTCAAACCTCTTTTAGTTAGTGTCTGTCTACATTACATAATAATAGTTATAATATTAATCCCATGATAATACTCATTGTAAAACAATGCACTGAAAAATAAAGGAAACTTTCATAAGTTTTGTACTAATTTCTATACTAATAGAAAGAGTATTTTTCTGTACTTCACATTAAAGATGTGATTGGGCCAGCCCAGTGTCAATCAAGAAAACAACCAATGTTTTATATATAACGCTGATCTACGCGTTTCATGCGGTGTCAGAAAAAAAGCTTTTTTTTTACCAATGCATTACACCAGCACTAACCCAGCGCCGCCGATTAAGCAAAACAAAACGAATGGGCTATTTCTATTTTAGCCCCCGGCCGCTTTTTTTGCTTTATCTATCTTTTTCGACGACAACTCACTACTCGTGCCTGTTCGCTCAGCGCTCACGGCGCCCGCGCCCGCTCGCGATATTATTGGAGGGGGGTCCCCTGTCAAAATTCTATGATGAAATCTTATGAGGGCGCCTACTCCGCTACACATACCGGTATACCCACTTTTTGCGCCACTGGCAGGCTTATGTAATTGCTCCACTCGTTGCAGTGTTAATGAAGTACAATAAAAGCGGAAAGTTCCTTATGCGGCTCTGGCGCCCCCCCTAGGGTTTAAGGCGCTTGCGCCCTTAGCATTTGCCTATACTGCCTATGCCACGGGCCGGCCCTGGGCATCTCCCCCATCTCTACCTGTATTGCTGCCACTGACGAGGTCTTAATTGCCCCAGCAATGCATAGCCTCAAACCTTGGTTCTGGATTACATCTTGGTTCTTTAACGATGTTTTAGCAGCAGATCCATACACCATACTCAAATACCGATCTCATCAGCCCTGTATAAATGGCTTTCCAAGCAGGTCTACTTGCTCCCCATTCTACTCCACGCAAACATCTCACACGCTCTATTCACAAGCTCAAATTTTTTACATGATTACTTTTATTAATTTAGTAGATGATTCCGAGTTTGCATGTTCTCTGCGTGGGTTTCCTCGAGGTGGTCTGGTTTCCCCCACAGTAAATTGGCCATAGGAGTGAGTTTGTGTGTGTGTCCCAACACTGGGATCGCTCTTAGTGTTGGGTTGCATCTGCCAAATGTCTGATAATTCTGCCGTGGAGCAGCTGAAAGAGATCAGCAGATGATCTGAATCAGCTTCAGAGAGGTAGAGCAGAAACCATTAGCAGACCATTAGCAGAAGACCAAGTTAGAAAAGAAGAGCACACAATGGGCTTTATGCACGGTGGTATTTCCGGTGAAGGTCTAAGGATGCTGGATTACTTCCGCCGATCGTAGAGTCCAATGCTATACCGAGAATTTAAATTGGTTTTTATACTCAATTGCTATACTAAAGAAACGTTAGTCACAAAAACAGACAAAACAGACACCCCTCATTTTGTTTATGCTTCTTTGTTTATTATATTAAATAAACATAACTATATACAGTGCTTTAAGTGGCCCAAAAGAGGTGGCGGTACTCTATTATTATTATTATTAATTTTTTTTTTTTTGCTGACTCCCCTCCTCCCCTGAGGTAACAACAACTATATTGAAGGGGTTTTATATAAACAGCAGTCAACAGACGACCTTATAAAACATAAAAAATCATTTTTATTAGTTTGTGGATTTGCTTTAGCTAAAGAGCTACTGAACATAAATAAAATGTGAAAAATGGTATTGAAAAAATACCCTTAGAAGGAGCTACAGTAGAAAGAGCTACTGAACATAAATAAAATGTACAAAATGTGGATATGAATTCAACTGGAAAAACTTGTGAAAAGATATATTTTGATTAGTCAAATGGCAAATAGCATATAGTGAAGCTCTATAGCCATCGAGTGGTTAAAGTGATTTTTTATTTTATTTTAAAACGACGCATGCGCTTTTCACTTGTAAAACTCAAGGGTGTATGGGTAATGTAGTCTCTGCTCTCGGTGGGACGAATTAGGAGGCGTGCATTGTGAAGGGAGCTCTGAAAAGCGGCAGCGCAGCCAAAGGATTGAAACAGATGTGCAAATGAGCGTACCGGTACGCTAAAAGCACGTTCTGGGCGCACGGAGAGGTGGCGGTACGCTCAAGAGCTATATTTGGAAGTGGCGGTACTGAGTACCGGTGCGTACCGGCCCACTTAAAGCACTTACTATATATACAATTACATCTAAACGTATTAAAGTTTTGTTTCAAAGATGAGAGGACAGTAAATTTTTAAGACTCTGCCATAATCCCATTTTCCTCGGTTTTCCTCCGCTTTAAATCTCCCCAACCGGAAACTGAAGAGCAGCCTTGCGTCAAATGCGGAACTTATGCGTGCATATAGCCTATTGCATATTTCATGATATAAGGAGCTAATTTAATGTAGAAAAAATGAAGTGTACACTAAAGCTCCCTCAACCAGACCACATCAGAAAGTTCTTGTCACGATGGGTTGTGGAGAAATGGAGAAGAGGACTCAAATGCGGAGTGAAATGAAGAATTTAATAAAGATAAAACATAAAATAAACAAACCAACAAAAGAATTCCAACGTTTCAAAACTTAATCCAACACGGGCAGGGCAGGGCAGGGCAGGGCAGGGCAGGGCAGGGCAGGGCAGGGCAGGGCAGGGCAGGGCAGGGCAGGGCAGGGCAGGGCTAAACCACGTAACAATAACAACGAACGAGCACAGGACAGCAAACACAGGTAGATTAAATAGGAAGGCAAATAAGGAGGGTAACGAGGATAACAGGTGGGACAAATAAACCAATAATCAGATAACAAGGGGGAGGGACCAGACAATGACAAGAGCACATGGCCCAACATAACAAAACAATCATGTGCATCACAAAGACAGGACAGACATGTGACAGTTCTATGTTTTAAAGGGTATATTATATATATGTATAATGGTCAAATTGAATAGACAAATTGTGGAGCCAGTTGTGTTAAACTAGGTAATTTCAGTTGAGTTTTAACTCTTAGAAATAGAAAGCCTCGCAACTGCAAATACCCCCCACCACAAAAAAACAACAACAAAAAAACACTTTTTGGCTAAAATATATTTGGATTTCAGCTGCTCAATATATATCAATATCTCATCCTCAAAACCAGAAGATAAATGTCTTTGTCAGCTGGTGTTTATCCTGGAAACATTTTGAGAGCAATCTGTTGCTCCATCATGATGTCTTAGAGAGTCCAAATCTGTGGCAAACTCACCCACAGCCAGACTGTATGAGTGATCATCAAATTTATGGTTAATTTTTATCAATTTCTCATCCCATTTATATCAAGAACACAGCTGTGATTCACACTCAAAATCATTTTAGTCACTTTATTTCATATTATTGAAATATTATTATGGCAAAAAAAATAATTCCAAAAGAGCTCTGCAGGGAACACCTTGTCCCATGAAGCACTGTGGGTGATGTTATTGAGTCGGTCTTTTAATATGCCTGTTCTCTTTTCTGTGCATATTTTGATACTTGTTTCTATAATCAATTTCCACTGGAGTTTGATCACGTTGACTCGTACAAGACTAATTTGCTGCTGGTTCATTTGAGTTTTTCAATTTGACATTTTGTTCTACACACCTATTAGCACAAATTGATGCAGCATGTTCATTGCATACCTGCAACACTCTATAGACTGAACACATAATATGTATGCGTCGTTTTTCACAAATTCACATTTTTGTTGTGTACACGGAGACAATAATGGTATACTTTTTAAAAACTTGCACTTTGAAATTTATTTTCAAAAGTTAGCTTTTTTAGGCCCTTTGGGTCGCCGAGGGCACAGAGTTTATTTGAATTTATTTGCAAGGACCTTCGCCCTTACAGCGTGGTCGAGAATGATGGATTGTTTACATTTAAGACCAGGAGGCAGTGAGTTATTATGCAAATGCATATTTCTTTGCACAATGTTGGAAATGTTGGCATTAATAAATGCATAAAATGTCCTTATATCCTTATTCCTTCTTTTTCTTTTCAGTCACATATATCGTGATATATCGTTGATTAAATTTCTTCCAATATTTTGAATATCGTAGATATCGCGAATCGTGATATTATCATATCGTGGACCACATATCGCCACAGAATTGAATCGTGAGGTACCTGTATCGTCCCACCCCTACCTGAAACGTCCTCTTTTGTTAATGAAAGTGCTGCCCTTCAACGTTCCTTAAATGACTTTAGGGGGACGTTCCGTAAGGGAATATGGTCACATAACAACGTTACAAAGAGGACGTAATCAAAACGTTCTCATATGGGTCTAAGTTGGTCCTAATATAACGTTCCTTTTAGGACTTTAGTGGGACGTTCCGTAAGGGTAATCTTATGGTCACACAACAACGTTACAAAGAGGACGTAATCAAAACGTTCTCATATGGGTCTAAGTTGGTCCTATTATAACGTTCCTTTTAGGACTTTAGGGTGACGTTCCGTAAGGGTAATCTTATGGTCACACAACAACGTTACAAAGAGGACGTAATCAAAACGTTCTCATATGGGTCTAAGGTGGTCCTATTATAACGTTCCTTTTAGGACTTTAGGGTGACGTTCCGTAAGGGTAATCTTATGGTCACACAACAACAGTACAAAGAGGATGTAATCAAAACGTTCTCATATGGGTCTAAGTTGGTCATACAATGACGTTCTTTATGTGACTTTAGGGGAACGTTCCATATTGGTTATTTTATGGTCACATAGCAACATTACAAAGAGGACATAATAAGGAGGTTCCCATATGGTTCTCTGTTGACCATATGAGAACGTTTTGTGACTAACTTAATGAGAACATTCTCATATACATCACGTTTTGTGCGCGGTGACGTGGGACGAACCGAGGATCAACTTCCGTCAACTTCTGTCATGTTTATCTGGTTTGTCTGCGGGCTGGACCCTTCTCAGACGGACACCTGACGGCAGTCTTTTTCCTGTTTTCTTCACCGACAGTGAGCCAGAAAAAGCCAATGTGATTATCATGTAAAGTTATTTTAATGAACCATTCAGGCTAGATGGTCAGGCTATATTGGCTTTTTTTTTTTAGATAAACAAGTTAACGTAAGCGCTAGGCCTATTCCAATTTGCTTATTTTAACTCTTGTTTACATAGCCTGCAGGGTCTCCTCACGAAATCTAAGCGGCATAAAGTTCAATGCGAGGGTCTTTAGAATATGTTTGTATTATTTTTGTCTCTTTTCTTTTATTGTCAATTTTTCCTATTATTTGGTAAAGGCTACACCACTTTTCCATGGGAAAAAAGTTGTGGTGATCCCGCTAATTGTTATTATAAAATCAAGAATGCAGACGTTTTAAGCTCAGCAACAATGGCAGCAAAATGTACACAGTATATTAAAAAAAAACTCCTGTCACACACACAGAGCCTGCAGATCAGGTTGAAGCGGAGAAGCATCAGCTTCTTATTCTTTAAATATAACAGAAGTGTAACCCCTCCACCCGGGTCCCACTCGACCCGCTCCGAGCGGGCCTCGAACCCGGGTCTCCGGCATGAGACTCAGGCGCTCTAACAAGGAGGCTAAAGACTGCAGCCTCTAGCAACTACTAGCTGGCCTCCGTTACAGAAGACCTTACAGAAGACCTGCATGTGACAGGAAGTAAGTGCGTAAGACTGTCCCATGTCTTAAAAATGCCAAAGCTCAGTGCCCTTAACGCACACTAAACCCACACCATCTTGAATACCGCTTCGGAGTGGTATTTGAGGCTAAGCGTATCCCATCATGCATCGTGTTTGGGAACTCGCATGACTATAAGTAACTTTTCAAGTAGATGTCAACTTATACTAACCATTACCCTACCAGTCTACTAATACTGTATTAACACTCTGATGAGAGTTAGTAGACAAGTAGATGCAACGTTACATATAGTCAACAGAATGTGTTAAAGGGACCATAAAAATAAAGTGAAACTGAAAACATTCCACTCTAAGTTAAATCAATGAGAAATTACACATAATTTGGTAGTAAAACAAAGTGTTGTACATGTTATTGGTGCAAAGATGTGAGAGTATATTTTGTATAACTTTTGCAACTGCATTTCATCACTTAATACAAGCATCACAATTTTTAAATTTCTTTTGTTACATAGGGACTATTGAACAGACATATAAGTTTATTTTAAAATGCAAAGTACTTTAAAATCAAAATGTGTAAATAAAGCTATGTAAACTTGCATTTTTGCAACACTAAAAGTATGTCCCATTGGGTAATAAAAATGTTCTACACACACTTGCGGTCTTCAAGCCCACTTGAACACTTGGATCAAAGACCGGAAATACTGTAGGTCATGTAAGTAGACAAGTCGTCAAGTACAAAGACGTCAAGTGTAGTTATTTGGACAGGCCCATAAAAAATGTGCAGAGTGGTGCATCCCCAAGATGCATACACTCTACAGGTCCAGAGGGGAATCAAGGATAATCAATTAAGGCAAAAGGGGTGGAGCCACCTTAACTCAAAGCTGTACAAAATGGCAAAGCCAAGCACTGATGTGTGTTGTGGTGCTTGTGTCAAAGTTTGTTAGGATGGGGTTCCTGAAAGTTGTCTTAGTGGTGGTTGTGATTGTTGCATTTGAGCTGCCTGATGTCTTGGGAAGATTGAGGTCCAGTCATAGTCCAAGAAGCATGGGGCCAAAATCAGATCCAGCTTCCAGAAGTCCTGCCCTTTCTCCTCTAGGGCTCTGGAACCCTTTGCAAGTGGCTTCTCAGTTTCAGAGTCCTTTGGGTCCTGTCTCCAAAAGCCTTGCGCAAGAGCCTTTTGGCCTTCAGGAGAAGCAGCTGTTGCAGGGTCCAGTGAAGCCTTTGGATTGGAGGTATCCCATTGTTCCTGAGGTGCAGAGCGAGTTGGGGGTGGACTTCCAGTTGAGGCAACCCGTGACTCCCAGCAGCGTAGCGGTTCAATGTGGTGAGAACCGGGTTCTCGTAGAGGTCCAGCAGGACTTTTTCAGCAATGGTCAGTTGATCCAGCCAACTGGACTGTCTTTAGGTGGATGTCCTGTTGTTGGTCAGGATCCTGAGTCAAGAGTGCTCATCTTTGAGTATGAATTACAGGACTGCAACAGCGTGCTGATGGTAAGAACTCATAAATCTTAATGGGTTTTTTGTTGTGGCAGAGGAACTTTCAAGGAAGTCAGTTCACTTGGTTTTACAATGCCAGGGCAGCTAAGACCAAGTTCTATCTGTCTGAATGGTTAAATCCTGAATTTTCAAGCTACTTCCCTTTAGTAACCCTTCAAACCAACATCTGATGTAAACCATCCCATAAATGGTATGAAGGGAGCTTAAGAAACAAGAACAATATATATTGTGCCTTAATAGTGTTAAAGCTAGTTTTTACCCTGGAACAGCCAATGTGCATGTTCAATCTTAAATGCATGTCTCCAAAACATTGACTATCTCTGGCAACACCAGAGTTTCTGAGGGCAGCTGTGGTGACATGAAGAATTTACTAATTGGGGATTTGCTCTTCAGGAATTTAACCATTGCAGTGCACCTTCTCCCATTCATAGCAATATGAGTGCATGGTCTTGGTGTATGTAAAGTCTTTGGGATGACCCTCTTGGTAACCGCAATCTTTTTACAGCTGAATGAGGATGAGCTTGTCTACACCTTCTCTCTTACCTACACCCCTGAGGCGCTTGCTGGTACTCCGATTACCCGGGCTGATGGGGCAATTGTTGGTGTTCAATGCCATTATCAAAGGTAAGTGGTCAAAAAAAAAAAAGGTAAGTGGCCACTTTCTGCACTTTCTCGTGCAACTGGGAGACCATTTAATGGGTACTTTCATGAACCGCAGGCTCCAAAATGTAAGCAGTGATGCCTTGAGGCCAACATGGGTCCCTTATGCCTCAACAGAGGCAGGTCAAGAAGTCTTGCTGTTCTCCCTGAAGATCATGATGGGTTGGTACAGGTTTTTTTCTTTCAATAAAATGAACCTTTACCCTTGCTATTGTGGCTTTGCCTAAAATGGTTCTTATTTTGTGTAGATGATTGGTCCTATCAGAGGCCTTCATACTCCTATTTCCTGGGTGGTGTTATTAACATCGAGGCATCTGTGAAGCAGTACAATCATGTGCCTCTGCGTGTGTTTGTGGACAGCTGTGTGGCCACTCAAGTACCTGATGTGAACTCTCTTCCGAGATATTCCTTCATTGAGAATCATGGGTAAGGTCATGGCCTTTGATGCGGTAGGACTGTTTAAAGTTGCTTTTTGTAACTCGTCACAGAGTCATGGGTAAGGTCTAGTTGCTTGATGCTCTACAGTTGACGTTCATGAGTTGCTCTTTGTGATTGTGTCGTCGTCAGGTGCTTTGTGGATGCCAAAACTACAGCTTCCAGCTCCCGCTTCATGCCTCGGTCCCAGGTTGACAAGATCCAGTTCCAGCTGGAGGCATTTATGTTCCAGGAGGGCAACAGTCCTTCTGTATGTACTGTGAATATCATGAGTTGACTTTTCCTCCCATCTGCCCTGGTTTTGTGACTTGTCTGTCACCCCTTGCAGATCTACATAACTTGTATTCTGAAGGCAACTATTGCTTCTGCACCCAGTGACCCTCAGCGCAAATCCTGTTCCTTTGCCAATGGGTACGTGGGCATTTTATTTTTAAATTGACTTTTCTCATGTTGAAGGTTCCATGTCTTTGTTTTATTCCAGGTGGTTTGCTGCTGATGGTAATGACCAAGTTTGTGGTTGCTGCGACTCAACATGTGGTCCTGATGGTGAATTTGCTTCTCCCTATGGAGGTTGGTGGCTTTTGCTCTTTCTAAGGTTGCTTTTGATTCAAGTGCTCTAACTTGGCTTTTCTTCTCTCTAGGCATTCGGTGGGAAGGCAAGGCCTCACTTGGTCCTGTAATGGTTCAAGGGCAAAAGAGAGCTCAATAAAACTGCCAAATCAATCCTTGATCCTATCTGACTTGTCATTTTGGTTAATGTCTTGTTTAACTGCTATTGACTTGGAAAAAATGCCTCATTCTGCCAATGTGGTGAAACTGATAGTCCTATTGTATTTTTCAAGTCCCATATAGCATGCAACCATAGGGTTCCAGAAGTTAATTACTACTTCCTCCATAGGGAGTTTTAAATGATGAACCTTTTAAATACCACTAGTGAAAGCTCAAGGTTATGCTTTTGAGGCCATTCGTTTGTTACAATTTGTTTAACAGACTAATTCTGGGTGAAAACCATTCCTACTGAGGCATTTATATAGTGCTTTCATATGTACTACTGTACACTAGGCCTGTGCTCAGAATATCGGTACCACGTCATGAACTCCTGACGATATGCGTCTCGACACGGCAGTAGTGGTGGGCAGATCGAGGCTTTGTGAAACAATGAAACAGTTGAAGCAAATGTGCCATTGTGCCGAGGCTTCGAAACAATCCGACACCCGTCTCAACGGTGACACCTAGTGTCACTTGCAGGTGTTGATCTGAAACGGACTTGACAACGAGCCATTAAAAAAATTGTTTTTTTATAGTATTCTAATATGTGAAGCTTGTAACCTGTAGGCTCCTCACTGTGCATAATGTTATTTTGGTCATGAAAAATGAATATTAATAATAAATCAAGCCACAATGTCTCGTTTTTAATTCAATTATTATTCACGATTTTTCTTCAAATATTAATTTCTCTGCTGTCACAAGGACTTAGCCTACTTTTTTTTACAGATAATTTCTCCAGCCTTTGAAAAAATCCTCTCACAAGGGACACTTGTTGCTGGCATGCCAAGATATTTTTGATCCATAAATCTATTAGGAAAACCAAAATGATGTCTTGGCTGTAGATTGGATACTCATAATGTAGACCTATAAAATGTATATTCACAAAATATATTGACAACATATATTATATTCACAGTGAAGCTGTTTTTAACATGAATGGCAGTTGAGATTGTGATGTTAGGTTGTAAGGTTTAGGTTGACACAGGCCTATGGACTTTCTAAACCGGGTCCCAAAAGTTTATATTTCAAACAATGCATACCTTGCTTAGATGACCCAGCAGTAAATACAACAGTAAACCAGTATGCTGAAACAGACAAACCTAGCTTCACCATTAGCATTATCAACAAATTTCTAAATTAGTACTTGTAAAAGAACAGTACCACAATTAAACCAAATATATTTATTAAAACAAGTTTAACAATAAACAATGACAATGTTGACATGACATTAACACTGTATTGTAAAGTCCGGCTCGATTGGTCCAAATGCGGCATCCAATCAGCGGAAGAAGGTTACTCTGCGTATTTCTTGCCTTTCCTTTCACGCAACACAACAAGATTAAATGCAATATATTTTCTCAAATGTATTGACTCGTTAATTCATCTGACTCCATAAAATGAATAGGTTTTAATGATATCCGTGCATCATTAAACGTTAGCGAATGTTTGATTATTCTTTTCAACACTGATTTTAGTTTATCCGCAATCAGGAAACTATATCGCTCAGCAGTCCTTCTCCGAAGGCCGCACGACACACTCCCGTCAGTTCCAATAACCAATTCAGAGGTAATTTGACTAAATATCTAGGATCTGCCGTATTCACACGTACAATCAAAGATATATATACAAGTCCCCTTGAACGCCTCCTCTAGAAATTAAATCAATGTGTTACTTTAGTAGGGACGATTGACCACCATGAAAGGAAACAGTTCATCAACTCAACTTCTCTTAAAATGGCTTCAGGTCAAGCCCGTGGTCTGTAAACCACGCACGTTTATCCAAAGTAATCACTAACTTAAAACAGTGGATATGGACACACCCAAACCTAGGTTGATTAAAACAGCGTTTGCTGATTCTAGTCGGAAATAACTTGTCCCCTCGTTCAAGTACACGTAAAATGGTATCGGATATTAGCCGTCGCTAAACTGACACGAAAGATGCGGAAATATACGAATCCAATAATCTAGGGAATAAACAGTCTTTCAGAGTCACTCAGAATAAAATCAAACGTTTACAATTTATTGATCAGGTAATGAAGCAATAATTCAAAATCCAATTCAAAAGGATAAAATCGTCAGTTAAACATTTCATCACAATGATTCCGAAATCACAGAATTTGTAGAAATTATTACCTGTCAATAGAGTTACACACAGCGATTGTGCGGGCAGTCAACCTACAGACTCCCCGAACTTTTCTGCTCTTTTTCCTTATATACCCAGATAATTCAATTGTTACCAAATGGTCATTATAATTAGATTTTGTTTGTCTATTCAGGGGCTCACACTGTGAGGTCTGCCTGATTTTACATACAGGAGGTAGTTTGAATGAGGCTATTATGGGACACATCACTTTTCTCACATTTCATAACTTCTTTTAGCTTTTCATCATAGTTAGGAGAATGAGATCATGTTACCAGGCGCATTGTGACACTTTAAAAGACACCAAACATGAGTAGTTACATTTTTGTACACACATAACATTGCATAAGGTTTCAGTGTATTTCAGGTGAGGAGGAGGGGGATGTTCAAGTGTTAATTCCCAGGAGGGCCTTTTGTCACATTGAGGGGTCGACTAGACATACTGGCACCAGCCTTACAGTATAAACTGTAAACAGAACAGAAATAATCTTGAAATAGTATTTTTTGGGGTATCACATAAACAGTGACGGCCCTATCATACACCCGGACGCAAGTGTCTTTTGCTAGTTTCAACCTGGCGCAATGATCATTTTCACGTTTAGCGCCATGTTGTTTAAACAGCAAATGCATTTGCGCCCAATTTTGCGCCCATGGGCGTTCTGGTCTGAAAATGAGGTGGGTTCAGGCACATTGTTGGTGCGTTGCTATTTTGAGGCAACTAAAATAGACTACGCCATTGACCAACTAAAACCTGCTCTAAACCTTCTTCACTTATAAGATTGATAATATCAGGGACAAAATTATAACTATGCAACCATCTACCACAGTATCGCATCAGGCAGTGCATTGTAGTCTCCCTGAGGAAAAATTTGGTTCATTTGTTGCTATAGGAGAGGAAGAATTCTGCAAACTCGTTAAATCATCTAAATCAACAACTTGTATGTTAGACCCTATACCGACTAAGCTACTGAAAGAGATGCTTCCAGATGTCATAGATCCTCTTCTCAATATCATTCGTCTTGGTCTCTAGGGTATGTACCAAAAACCTTTAAGCTGGCTATGATAAAACCGCTTGTTAAAAAATCGCAACTTGATCATACAAAATTAGTCAATTACAGGCCGATCTCGAATCTGCCTTTTCTGTCAAAGATACTGGAAAAAGCAAGAAATGATATCTGCGAGGATTTTCAGTCAGGATTTAGACCGTACCATAGCACTGAGACAGCTCTCATCAGAGTCACAAATGATTTGCTCTTATCATCTGATCGTGATTGTATCTCTCTATTACGGTTACTTGATCTTAGTGGTGCATTTGACACAATTGACTACAACATTCTTTTAAATAGACTAGAAAACTATGTTGGCATTAGTGGAATTGCATTAGCATGGTTTAAATCATACTGATCTGACCGTTATCAGTTTGTAGCAATAAATGAAGATATGTCTTATCGATCACAAGTTCAGTATGGCGTACCACAAGGCTCAGTACTAGGACCGTTGCTGTTCACTCTGTACATGCTACCATTGGGAGATATCATTAGGAAACATGGAGTTAGCTTTCACTGTTATGCCGATGATACTCAGCTGTATATTTCTTCAAAACCTAATGAAACTTACCAATTCACAAAATTAACGGAATGCATAGCTGATATAAAAAATTGGATGACTAGTAATTTCCTACTACTAAATTCTGAAAAGACAGAGATTCTAATTATTGGACAAAAAACTTCCACACGTAATAACCTAGAATACTGTCTAACACTTGATGGCTGCTCTGTTAAGTCAACACACAGCGATTGTGCGGGCAGTCAACCTACAGACTCCCCGAACTTTTCTGCTCTTTTTCCTTATATACCCAGATAATTCAATTGTTACCAAATGGTCATTATAATTAGATTTTGTTTGTCTATTCAGGGGCTCACACTGTGAGGTCTGCCTGATTTTACATACAGGAGGTAGTTTGAATGAGGCTATTATGGGACACATCACTTTTCTCACATTTCATAACTTCTTTTAGCTTTTCATCATAGTTAGGAGAATGAGATCATGTTACCAGGCGCATTGTGACACTTTAAAAGACACCAAACATGAGTAGTTACATTTTTGTACACACATAACATTGCATAAGGTTTCAGTGTATTTCAGGTGAGGAGGAGGGGGATGTGGGGGAGATAGTGTGGGTGAAGTGTGAACTGCACTGTGTGCTGAGTCTCCAAAGTTCCTGTTACATATGCAGGAGGGAGTTACATATTCAAGAGAAAGTTCAAGTGTTAATTCCCAGGAGGGCCTTTTGTCACATTGAGGGGTCGACTAGACATACTGGCACCAGCCTTACAGTATAAACTGTAAACAGAACAGAAATAATCTTGAAATAGTATTTTTTGGGGTATCACATAAACAGTGACGGCCCTATCATACACCCGGACGCAAGTGTCTTTTGCTAGTTTCAACCTGGCGCAATGATCATTTTCACGTTTAGCGCCATGTTGTTTAAACAGCAAATGCATTTGCGCCCAATTTTGCGCCCATGGGCGTTCTGGTCTGAAAATGAGGTGGGTTCAGGCACATTGTTGGTGCGTTGCTATTTTGAGGCAACTAAAATAGACTACGCCATTGACCAACTAAAACCTGCTCTAAAGTCTAAAGTCAATGGCGCAATACTGTTTTTGTTATTTAATGAGCGCATTAGTAATACGGGACGACAATGCGCGTTTGCTTATCACACATGGATGCGCAGCAGCACACAAGCCTTTTTATAATATGAAAAATTAAAGGATTAAAACGTAAAAGATTATTATTGAGTCTCTTGGACATAAATGAGGACCAATTACGAGACGTTAGAAGGCGTAAATAGCTGCTTCACCTATAGCCTGGATTATATTAACAGAATAGGTACCTGTTATTTTTAAAATAATTACATTATAAATAATTTGCTTGTATATCTGGTTGTACCCCTTTATTACCCAAAACTTAACATATTGTTCCCCCTATACCTACACGGAGGTACACTATAATTACAGAAACGTACACCGTAATTCCGATTTACTTACGCAGTTGTTTGCGGGTCGTTTTATAAAGTGTTACCGAATTTTGCAGCACACACCTGTCACCTCAGAAGCAGCCAACGTTGCCTGATGCTTTTATCTCAACTCCCATCCACGTCTTAGTGCCCTCAAAAGATTACAAGTGCATTAATGTGCTTCGTATGTCAGAATTTACGGCCATACAGCGTTGTCAAGAATAACGGCTTCAGACAATATCTTCACGAGTGTGAACCACAATACCAACACGTCAGTTTTTAACAGAAATGCCAATTCCAGGTTGTATGATAAAGTTAAGCGAGACGTTCTACTGTCACTCTTCTGCACAGAGAATTTAACTAAGTTAAATTTAAGTTGTTACAGTTTTTGCTTTTATGGATTTTGTTTAGTCATTGAGCATTGTTGACCTGCTTCAGTGTCACTATAATTGTCATTTCAGTTATTGAGGCAGAGACTTTAAAAGCAGAAGGAGAGCCTTATTTTTATTATTTTTTTATTTAACTCAATGGCCCCAGTGCGCTCACCACACAGTAGCTACAGGTAGATAGTTAGTAGATTGTGTTCACTCAATCGCTGGTTGTCTGAGTGGTGTCCGCATATGTAGAATTCATAGACAATTGGAAAAGTTTTTGGGGCAGACCTGACCTGTTGAAAAGAGATGGTATTCATCCCTCCTGGGATGGTGCTGCTCTTCTCTCTAGTAATTTGGCTCATAATCTTAGAGCTAAAACATGACAAACTTGGCACCAGGTCAGGAAGCAGACAGACTGGCTAAACCGACCGTCTGCTAGCGGCCTCACGTCACCAAGGTCAGATAAATCCCATCACATAGAGGCTCTTTCCCCTACATATCATCATATAGAGACTGTGTCTGTTCCCCGAATTTTTTAATTCATTCAGATTAAATTTTTTATTGATGTTCAACAAATAAAAAACAGATATAATACAGATGAGCAAATGATACAGCTTGGGTTGCTGAATATTCGATCCCTTACTTCAAAATCGCTCATAGTTAATGATATGATTTCAGATTATAATCTAGATGTGCTGTGTTTGACAGAAACCTGGCTAAAACCAAACGATTACATTACTTTAAATGAGTCCACCCCACAAGATTACAGTTATAAACATGAACCTCGTCTGAAAGGCAAAGGGGGAGGTGTTGCTGTAATTTATAGTAATATCTTCAAAACCACTAAGAAATCTAGTTTTAAATATACTTCTTTTGAAGTATTGGTGCTTAATGTAAAAATATATAGTGTAAACGATAAATCACATTTGAGAATTCTGCTGGCTACTTTATACAGGCCACCAGGGCACCATACAGACTTTATCTGCAGCCAATACTAGTTCTGATCCACAAATTCTTTGATAAAGTACTAATTGTTGGTGATTTTAATATACATGTAGATAATGAAAAAGATGCATTGGGATTGGCATTTAAAGACATTGTAAACTCAATTGGAGTTAGACAACACGTGTCAGGACCTACTCATTGTCGTAATCATACTCTAGATCTAATACTATCACATGGAATAGATGTTGATGCCGTTGAAATTCTGCAGCAGAGCGATGACATCTCAGATCATTATCTAGTCTCGTGTAAATTACATTTAGCCAAGGCTGCAAAGCCGACTCCATGTTATAAATATGTTAGACCTATAACTTCTGCCACTAAAGATTGCTTTATCAATAATCTTCCTGATCAGTTTCATCATCTCAGCATCCCGGATAGCTTAGAAGAACTCGATATTGTGACAGAAACTTTTAACTCTCTCTTTTCCAGCACTTTAGACGCAGTTGCTTAAAGAAGATTAAAGAAAATAGTCCAACGTCGTGGTACAACGAGCACACTCAGGCCCTTAAGAGAGCAGCCAGAAAAATGGAGCGCAACTGGAAGAAAACTAAACTAGAGGTATTTCGGATTTCATGGAAGGAGAGCTCGATTGCTTATCATTGCTCGATTGCTAATCATCCCCATGTATATATATACCAATTGTATATATATACCAACTTGTATGTTAGACCCTATACCGACTAAGCTACTGAAAGAGATGCTTCCAGATGTCATAGATCCTCTTCTCAATATCATTCGTCTTGGTCTCTAGGGTATGTACCAAAAACCTTTAAGCTGGCTATGATAAAACCGCTTGTTAAAAAATCGCAACTTGATCATACAAAATTAGTCAATTACAGGCCGATCTCGAATCTGCCTTTTCTGTCAAAGATACTGGAAAAAGCAAGAAATGATATCTGCGAGGATTTTCAGTCAGGATTTAGACCGTACCATAGCACTGAGACAGCTCTCATCAGAGTCACAAATGATTTGCTCTTATCATCTGATCGTGATTGTATCTCTCTATTACGGTTACTTGATCTTAGTGGTGCATTTGACACAATTGACTACAACATTCTTTTAAATAGACTAGAAAACTATGTTGGCATTAGTGGAATTGCATTAGCATGGTTTAAATCATACTGATCTGACCGTTATCAGTTTGTAGCAATAAATGAAGATATGTCTTATCGATCACAAGTTCAGTATGGCGTACCAAAAGGCTCAGTACTAGGACCGTTGCTGTTCACTCTGTACATGCTACCATTGGGAGATATCATTAGGAAACATGGAGTTAGCTTTCACTGTTATGCCGATGATACTCAGCTGTATATTTCTTCAAAACCTAATGAAACTTACCAATTCACAAAATTAACGGAATGCATAGCTGATATAAAAAATTGGATGACTAGTAATTTCCTACTACTAAATTCTGAAAAGACAGAGATTCTAATTATTGGACAAAAAACTTCCACACGTAATAACCTAGAATACTGTCTAACACTTGATGGCTGCTCTGTTAAGTCTTCGTCGTCGGTTAGGAACCTGGGTGTGCTCTTTGATACCAACCTTTCTTTTGAAAGCCACGTGTCTAGTATCTGTAAAACTGCATTTTTCCATCTTAAAAATATATCTAAAATACGCCATATGCTCTCATTGGGAAATGCGAAACAATTACTTCATGCGTTCATGACCTCAAGGCTAGACTATTGTAATGCTCTACTGGGTGGTTGCCCTGCACGCTTAATAAATAAACTACAGCTAGTTCAAAACGCAGCAGCTCGAGTTCTTACCAGAACCAGGAAGTATGACCATATTAGCCCGGTTCTGTCAACACTGCATTGGCTCCCTATTAAACATCGTATACATTTTAAAATATTGTTGATTACTTACAAAGCACTAAATGGTTTAGCTCCGCAGTACTTGAGCGAGCTCTTAACGCATTATAGTCCTTCACGTCTATTGCGATCTCAAAATTCCGGCCAGTTGATAATACCTAGAATATCTAAATCGACTGCTGGCGGTAGATCCTTTTCCTATTTAGCACCAAAACTTTGGAACAGTCTTCCTAATATTGTCCAGGAAGCAGACACACTGTCAGTTAAAATCTAACCTAAAAACACATCTCTTTGACCTACCATACACATAACACATTATAGACTTCTATAATTCAATGTTAGGCTGCATAGATTAGGTCAGCCGGAACCGGGGACACTTCCCATAAATCCTGATGTACTCGTTACATCATAGGAAGAATGGCATCTACGCTAACATTAGTCTCTCTGTTTATCCCGAAGTCTACCGCAGTCCGTATCCAGATCTGATGAAGGACCTGCCTCTGGATGCGACGACAACGCAGTCCTGAAGTGTCACTAGTCCCTCCCTGTGAAGGCCTCCTTCCCTTTACCTCTGTACAGATAATCTTTGTCGGGATAATTACGGTTCACGTGGCTACGCCGAAGCGAAAAAATTCTGTATTATAAATTTTAAGGCCAGCCAAGTAGTTTGTTTAAGGGGTTAGTTTTTTAGGGAAGGACTACATGCCTGTGCACATATATTCAAATGCGCATACCTATAGAATTAACTCTTAATAACGCATGTGCACGCTATCAGCGTTTCCACAGGTTTGCGTTTTTAAAGTTTGCGTAGAGAGAACTTAAGAGTTTGCTGTTAAAACGGTGTCGTGTTAGCGGCCCCTAAGTTAATAACTAATGATTGTTGCGACGGAAGGGAATCAATTAAAACTAACTTTAGCTGGAAAATAACTTTATTCTAGAGCTGTCATAAAGCCAACACAATCTGTTACTTTAATTTCCTATTATCACTGTAAAGCTGCTTTGAAACAATCTACATTGTTAAAAGCGCTATATAAATGAAGATGACTTGGATCAGACCTTTTATATGGCGCGGTAAAACACCCAGAATAAATATTGACAATAGAGTATAATCATGGGGGCTTAAAGCTACCTGAATTTGGACACCTGGCCCAGATGTATGGAAGCCACTTCATCTCCTCATGGCTTAAAATAAACGTTTATGAACTGAAGAAAATGTTTTTATATAAATTGGATGATAATCTAGTTCCACAGAGTCGCTTACACCGCAGAACCCCCTTCCACTATGAAGAAACTTGTCAAATGGAAAGCTTTCATGGGTGTTTAATAGGGCTGTGTATAACCAACAACGTCACGATACGCATCACGATATGGATCAATTTGGAATGTAAATTTCTTTTGAGCAGAGTTTATAGTAATATCTGTTTAAGGAATAACCTGTGTCATAACAGTTGTGATAATTGAAAAACCATCATAAAAAAGTTAAATGAAATAAATTGTCAAAAAAAAAAGAAGCTTAGAATGGCTCTGTCTTCTGCTTTTAAAGTCTCTGCCTCAATAACTGAAATGGCAATTAGTGTCAATTATAGAGACACTGAAGCATGTCAACAATGCTCAATCACTAATAACAAATTCCATAAAAGCAAAAACTGTAACAACTTAAATTTAACTTAGTTGGGGCAGCAGTGGCGCAGTGTTTATGTAGGTTGCGTACAAACCGGAAGGTTGGTTGTTCTATCCCCAGTTCCACCTGACCAAGTGACGAGGTGTCCATGAGCAAGACACCTAACCCCAGCTGCTCCCGACGAGCTGGATGGCGCCTTGCATGGCTGACACCGCCATCAGTGTGTGAATGAGACAATATGTAAAGCGCTTTGGTGGCCATGGGTCTGTTGAAATTGCTATATAAATGCAGTCCATTTACCATAGTTAAACTCTGTGTAGAAGTGACAGCAGAATGTCTCACTTAATTATCATACAACTGGGAAATTGCCATTTCTGTTAAAAACTGAAATGTTGGTATTGTGTAGCGTGACGCACACTTGTGAAGCAATTGTCTGAAGCCGTTATTCTCGGCAACGCTGTAAATCCTGACATATGATCGCATTCGTAATCTTTTGAGAGTGCCAAGACGTGGGTGGGAGTTGAGAAGAGCATCAGGCACCTGCTCCACCAGGGCTTTTCTTGCATATCACTTGACTCATGTCCAACTCTCCGGTTTAGTGTTAGAAAACGCCTCAGAATAATTCCTGGTGAAAACCATACTTCCTGTTAAACTAACAGCTTCAAAAGCATAACCTTGAGCTTTCACTAGTGGTCTTTAAAAGGTTCATCATTTAAAACGCCCTATGGAGAAAAAAAAAAAAGTTATTAACATTTCTTTAACCCAATGGTTGCATGCTATATGGGACTAAAAGGACAGTAGGACTATCAGTTTCACCACATTGGCAGAATGAGGCACTTTTTCCAAGTCAAAAGCAGTTAAACCAGACATGGAGCAAAATGACAAGTCAGATACAATCAATGATTGATTTGGCAGTTTTATTGAGCTCTCTTTTGCCCTTGAACCATTACAGGACCAAGTGAGGCCTTGCCTTCCCACTGAATGCCTAGAGAGAAGAAACAAGCCAAGTTAGAGCACTTGAATCAAAAGCAACCTTAGAAAGAGCAAAAGCTACCAACCTCCATAGGGAGAAGCAGCAAATTCACCATCAGGACCACATGTTGAGTCACAGCAACCACAAACTTGGTCATTACCATCAGCAGCAAACCACCTGCAATAAAACAAAGACATGGAACCTTCAACATGAGAAAAGTCAACTTAAAAATAAAATGCCCACGTACCCATTGGCAAAGGAACAGGATTTGTGCTGAGCGTCACTGGGTGCAGAAGCAATAGTTGCCTTCAGAATACAAGTTATGTAGATCTGCAAGGGGTGACAGACAAGTCACAAAACCAGGGCAGATGGGAGAAAAAGTCAACATATGATATTCATAGTACATACAGAAGGACTGTTGCCCTCCTGGAACATAAATGCCTCCAGCTGGAACTGGATCTTGTCAACCTGGGACCGAGGCATGAAGCGGGAGCTGGAAGCTGTAGTTTTGGCATCCACAAAGCAACTGATGACAAAACAATCACAAAGAGCAACTCATGAATATCAACTGTAGAGCATCAAGCAACTAGACCTTACCCTTGACGAGTTACAAAAAGCAACTAAACAGTCCTACCGCAACGGGGGCCATGACCTTACCCATGATTCTCAATGAAGGAATATCTCGGAAGAGAGTTCACATCAGGTACTTGAGTGGCCACACAGCTGTCCACAAACACACGCAGAGGCACATGATTGTACTGCTTCACAGATGCCTCGATGTTAATAACGCCACCCAGGAAATAGGAGTATGAAGGCCTCTGATAGGACCAATCATCTACACAAAATAAAAAACATTTTAGGCACAGCCACAATAGCAAGGATAAATGGGTTCATTTTATTGAAAGAAAAAACCTGTACCAACCCATCATGATCTTCAGGGAGAACAGCAAGACTTCTTGACCTGCCTCTGTTGAGGCATAAGGGACCCATGTTGGCCTCAAGGCATCACTGCTTACATTTTGGAGCCTGCGGTTCATGAAAGTACCCATTAAATGATCTCCTAGTTTCACGAGAAAGTGCAAAAAAAGTCACAGAGATACCTTACCTTTGATAATGGCATTGAACACCAACAATTGCACCATCGGCCCGGGTAATCGGAGTACCAGCAAGCGCCTCAGGGGTGTAGGTAAGAGAGAAGGTGTAGACAAGCTCATCCTCATTCAGCTGTAAAAAGATTGCGGTTACCAAGAGGGTCATCCAAAAGACTTTACATACACCACGACCATGCACTTATATTGCTATGAATGGGAGAAGGTGCACTGCAATGGTTTAATTCCTAAACAGCAAAATCACCAATTAGTAAATTCTACACATCTCTACAGCTGCCCTAAGGAGCTCCAGTGTTGCCAGAGATAGTCAATGTTTTGGAGACATGCACTTAGGATTGAACATGCACATTGGCTGTTCCAGGGTAGAAACTAGCTTTAACACTATTAAGGCACAATATATATTGTTCCTGTTTAAGCTCCCTTCATACCATTTATTGGATGGTTTACATCAGATGTTGGTTTGAAGGGCTACTTAAAGGCAAGTAGCTTGAAAATTCAGGATTTACCCATTCAGACAGATAGAACTTGGTCTTAGCTGCCCTGGCATTGTAAAACCAAGTGAACTGACTTCCTTGAAAGTTCCTCTGCCACAACAAATAACCCATTAAGATTTGTGAGTTCTTACCATCAGCACGCTGTTGCAGTCCTGTAATTCATACTCAAAGATGAGCACTCTTGACTCAGGATCCTGACCAACAACAGGACATCCACCTAAAGACAGTCCAGTTGGCTGGATCAACTGACCATTGCTGAAAAAGTCCTGCTGGACCTCTACGAGAACCCGGTTCTCACCACATTGAACCGCTACGCTGCTGGGAGTCACGGGTTGCCTCAACTGGAAGTCCACCGCCAACTCGCTCTGCACCTCAGGAACGGTGGGATACCTCCAATCCAAAGGCTTCACTGGACCCTGCAACAGCTGCTTCTCCTGAAGGCCAAAAGGCTCTTGCGCAAGGCTTTTGGAGACGGGACCCAAAGGACTCTGAAACTGAGAAACCACTTGCAAAGGGTTCCAGAGCCCTAGAGGAGAAAGGGCAGGACTTCTGGAAGCTGGATCTGATTTTGGCCCCATGCTTCTTGGACTATGACTGTGCCTTAAACTTCCCAAGACATCAGGCAGATCAAATGCAACAATCACGACCACCACTAAGACAGCTTTCAGGAACCCCATCCTAACAAACTTTGACACAAGCACCACAACACACACCAGTGCTTGGCTTTGGCATTTTGTACAGCTTTGAGTTAAGGTGTCTCCACCCCTTTTACCTTAATTGATTATCCTTGATTCCCCTCTGGACCTGTAGAGTGTATGCATCTTGGGGACGCACCACTCTGCACATTTTTTTATGGGCCTGTCCAAATAAACACACTTGACGTCTTTGTACTTGACCACTTGTCTACTTACATGACCTACAGTATTTCCGGTCTTTGATCCAAGTGTTCAAGTGGGCTTGAACACTTGAAAAATGCAAGTTTACATAGCTTTATTTACACATTTTGCTTTCAAGTATTTTGCATTTTAAAATAAACTTATAAATGTCTGTAACAGAAGACACAATTTAAAAATAGTGATGCTTGTATTAAGTGATGAAATGCAGTTGCAAATGTTGTACAAAATATACTCTCACATCTTTGCACCAATAACATGTACAACACTTTGTTTTTACTACCAAATAATGTGTAATTTCTTATTCATTTAACTTAGAGTGGAATGTTTTCAGTTTCACTTTTAGTTTTATGGTCCCTTTAACACATTCTGTTGACTATATGTAACGTTGCATCTACATGTCTACTAACTCTCATTAGAGTTGAAACATAGCTCAGGCTTTTATTTTCCCAAATCGCCGAAATGCAACGGCTTGTATTTGAGACAGGCTTCTATATGAGAAAGGCCTTTAATTTAGTGTTGAGATGTTGTTCGTGATAGACGGAAAGTCAAGTCAAGTCATCTTCATTTATATAGCGCTTTTAACAATGTAGATTGTTTCAAAGCAGCTTTACAGAGATAAACATACAATTTACGGTAACAGAGATTGTTTTGGCTTTATAGCGATTTTTGAATAATGTTCCAGCTAAAGTTAGTTTTGATTGATTCTCTTCCAGCAAAATTATCATTTGGTATCAAATTAGGGGCCACTAATACGACGGCGTTTGTAATGGTGTAATGGAGTAATGGAGTAACCCCCCCCCATTATTCATCTTAAATACTATTTTATTTAATTTCAGTGTATTTAAACAAGTTATCTTTATTCCACAGTTGTTGTTTAATTTTTCTGTATTTTTGTTGAGGTCTTGTTATTTATATTTATTTATATTTAATGTTTCTGTTCTTTTCATGCTCTATCTGCACAGTTTGAAGTATGTATATTTTCCGTCTGTGACTTTTAAGCTAAAAGCTTGGCAGACGAGATTTGGAGAAGGCAGATCTGAAAAGGTCGCGAGATTGAAAAGAGAGAGAGTATCGCGAGACGATTGATGAAGAGCGTTGTTGTTGCTACTGTAACCGAGATTGTTTTGGGTGTTGTAAGTGTTCCTGAAATAAAAACCCGACCTTAAATCTTCATAAAACGCACGTGTGGACCTCGTGTGTAACAAAATTGGTGGCCAGTACGGGGATTTTCAAGGAATGCGAACAGCAGCGCGAGCAACAGAGAGACATACACGGAGCGGCTGCAGCAGTGAGCGCGTGAGTGAGAGGGCAGCGCGAAAGCTAAAATGGATCTTCGGCAGTTGCAAGATAAACTCGGCGCGGACCTACCTCATCTGACGTTCGATCAACTGAGGGAATTGGCAGCGTTTGCAAAAGTTCCAGACGATGAGGTAACAAAAAAACATGTTTTGATACATCGAATTAATGAAGAGATTGATGGAGTAATTGAAAAAGAGGATGAGGATGTAGCACGTCAGTTTGTTGTCAGTGTGTTGGAATTGATTAAAGGAATGAAAGGCCAGGGTGCTCGTTTGGCCGCGATGAGCTTAAGGGAGGATGAAGATGAGCTGGAAAAGTTGAAAAAACAATATGCAGACCTCCGACTGAGTTTCCAGGACTCTACAAAAGCATTAGAGAGTGAAATTATGAGGTTAAGTGATCAAGTACGGATCAAAGAGAACAGAGCAACTCCAGCCATTTTAATGGATGTTCCGCCACAGCCATCACGAGTGCCAGAGGTGACGATCAGGCGTGATTTCAAAATTTGGGGACAAATTGGAGAGAGAGGTCAGAAAGATCGTCTGTCTTACACAAATTTGATGCATCAGATTGAAAGTGGAGTGCAGAAAGGCCATACGGAGACAGAAATTGTGGATGCAGTGGTGAGGGCCATCAGTCCAGGTCTTAGCCTCCGGGATATGTTAGAAATTAAAAGTCATCTGAGCCTTCTCCAATTAAAAACCATACTCAAGGGCCATTTTAAAGAGGATAGCCCCACAGATTTGTATCACAAGCTGGTGAACATCACACAAGACAGTCGTGAGTCACCCCAAAACTTCTTGTTCAGAGCCATAGAACTAAAAGAGAGGCTACTAATCGCTTCCAGAGATGGAGAGGCTGAGGAACAGTACAGTGCTGAGCTCATCCAAAAGAAATTCTTGCGATCTGTCAGTACTGGACTTACAAGTGATCACATAAAATTCCAGTTAAAAGCTGATCTGGAAAATCAGTCCATCACCGATGAAGAGCTCATTGAGAAATTGAATGAGGCTGCAGGTATTGAAAATGAGAGACAACAAAAACAAAAGAAAAACACATATACAAAAGTGACTAAAGTAAATGAGCTCCATGCCGATGTCCAGGTACTTCAAAGACTGGGAGAAGAAGCATATGGACAAAAACAAACAGAGGGTGCAACAGCCAGAGGGAAAGAACCGAGGGCCCAGAGCTACACATCCAAACGTGAGGCTGAGTTGTTTGAAATGGTCAAACAGTTGAAAGAGGAGATAACGGAAATCAAAAACAGCATCCGGGAATCACAGCCATCTTTCCGTCATA
This sequence comes from Rhinichthys klamathensis goyatoka, assembly GCF_029890125.1. NCBI lineage: Eukaryota > Metazoa > Chordata > Actinopteri > Cypriniformes > Leuciscidae > Rhinichthys > Rhinichthys klamathensis. The sequence continues at coordinate 46,918 of NW_026606876.1, forward strand.
GCCGCCTCCCTTCCAGGAAGATCTGTAAATCGTGTCAAGACAGTGGTAACGGTGAGCAATGCAATCACTGTTTTAAATGTGGTCAGCCGGGACACTTTTCTAAGGGCTGTAGGGCACCACGGCATACAGTGAATGTGGATCAAGTGATGACGATGGATCCAACAGAACTTCACACCCAGAGTCAGAGACAAGGTGGACCATGTGGCAACACCAGCGAGCTGCTCTGCCGGACTATAAATCATACGGTACAACAAGAAAAGGTACAGCAGCACTCTGCAAATTCAGACAGGCTGGAGGGGTCCATCTATGCTGCCCACCTTTCCCCTAAGCGTAAAGCTCAACTGCTGAGCTTGATAGGGAAGAAATGCACTGTCAATTGCTTCCTGGATGGTGTCCCCACGCAAGCATTATGGGATACGGGCTCACAGGTCTGCCTGATCAATGACAAGTGGCGCAAAGAACACCTACCTCACACTAAAGTAAGGGACACAGAGGAGATCCTGGGACCAGGGACATTGACTGGAAAGGCTGTAAATCAGACGGACATCCCTTTCAGAGGATGGATCGAGGTAAAGTTTCAGCTTGAGCCCTCTGGCATACCCAGCACAGAGCTTATTGTGCCATTGCTGGTAGCGGAAACATCTGGTGTGGCAGAAGAGCCAATTATTGGATATAATGTGATCGAATATCTGATACACCAGGAGAAAGAACAACCATCTCAAGATATGGTTAAAACGCTGACGGCAGCCTTCTCCGTAGATTGTAAGAGAGCAGAGGGACTCATGCGATTGGTCCAACAGGGAGATTCAAACTCTAGTGAGGGAACCGTGAAAGGGAGCAGGCAACGAACAAAAATATTACCTGGTGAGACAAAAGTAGTTAAGTGTTCAGTGCGTACCATTCCTCTGACATGTAACCAGGAAATGCTGTTTGTTCCAAGTGAGACTCCTGACTGGCCTGAGGGACTGACAGTCACTGAGAATGTGGTCAAACTCCAGAAGGGTACTCGATCAAAAGTCTTCATTCCAGTAAGTAATGACACCTGCCATGATATTACACTTCAACCACGCACCGTGTTAGGCCAGGTACAGAGTGTAAAAGCTGTCTACCCTGCTGCTGCAAAACCTGTGGATATTGAAGAGGTAATGAGTCACAAAAGGGAAACGCCAGGAGGAGACAATGCTGAAAAGGCAACAGAAGTGGATTCTGAGTACATGGGGCAACCTAATGGAAACCGATGGGATCCACCTGTTTCTGTGAGTCATTTGCTACCTCAACAGCAGGAGGAGGTAAGAAAGTTGCTGAGGGAGGAATGTGCTGCTTTCTCCAGAAATGAGGAAGACATTGGTTGTATCCCATCGCTGGAGTTGAAAATCAGACTGAAAGACACAACACCAGTGAGGCGAACATACATGTCGGTACCAAAACCACTTCATAAAGAAGTCAAAGAGTATCTAGAAGATCTCTTGAACCGTGGGTGGATCACAAAATCCAGGTCTGCTTATTCATCGCCCATTGTATGTGTGCGGAAGAAAGATGGGAGTCTGCGGTTGTGCTGTGACTATCGCGAACTGAACCAGAAATCTATCCCAGACCGTCATCCAATTCCCCGCATTCAAGACATGCTGGACAGTCTCAGTGGAAGTGCTTGGTTTTCCATCTTAGACCAAGGAAAAGCGTACCACCAAGGATATTTGGAGGAGAATAGCCGACCACTGACAGCTTTTATTACACCTTGGGGGCTTTATGAATGGGTCCGCATTCCGTTCGGCCTGTCTTCAGCACCCGCGGAGTTTCAACGCTGTATGGAGGAGTGTCTGATAGGGCTGAGAGATGAGATATGTCAGCCATACTTGGATGACAATCTAGTTCACAGCAAAACCTTTGAAGACCACCTCAGAGACCTGCGGAAAATCTTGCAGCGCTATCAACAACATGGGATTAAGCTGACAGCACGAAAATGTGAAGTTTTTAAGAATAAGGTGAGGTTCCTGGGAAAGCTTGTGTCCAAAGATGGTCATACGATGGACCCTGCCGACCTAGCACCTGTCCAGGCCTTGCGGGAGCGGAAACTTGCAACAGTAGGAGACCTTCGGAAGTTGTTGGGATTTATATCCTACTATCGCTCATACATACCAAATTTCTCCAGGATAGCTACACCTCTATATGACCTTCTGAGCCAGGAAAAGAGTGTATGTAAGACAACTGCTAAAAGAGGAAAAAAAACTGCTAATAAAGGAAACAGCCAGGGACAACTACCCGCAAACCATCCCATCGTCTGGATGCCAAAGCACCAGGAGGTGCTCGGTCAGTTGATTGATTTTCTTTCACAACCCCCTGTGTTAGGTTACCCAAATTTTGAAGAGTCGTTCATCCTCCACTGCGACGCATCACAGGAAGGGCTGGGATCCGTGTTATATCAAAGACAGGAAGGCAAGCTCCGGGTCATTGCTTACGGATCCAGAACTTTATCTGCTGCAGAAAAGAACTATCATCTGCATTCTGGAAAATTGGAGTTCTTGGCCATGAAGTGGGCCATCTGTGAGCGCTTCAGAGATTACCTCTACTATACTCCTTCTTTTGTTGTCTACACAGACAACAATCCATTAACATATGTGCTCACGACAGCCAAATTAAATGCCACTACACATCGCTGGGTTGCAGAGTTGGCTGATTTTAATTTCACTATTAAGTATCGTCCAGGAAAAACCAACGCTGATGCAGATGGCCTGTCGCGCATGCCATTGGGGATGGAGGAGTATATGCAGAAGTGTTCGATAGAAGTGAGTCCAAATGTCATCAGCTGTGTGACCCAAGCTCTCAGTATTGAGTCAAAAGAACACACTCCGTGGATGTGTCCAGTGACCATCGAATGCAGTGTTGAACTTTGACAAAAGCGTGCTGAGGGAAGCCCAGGAACAGGATTCAGTGATCAGCACGGTGATGAACTGCGTCAGAACAAATCGATGGCCTAGAGATAGGGACTGGAGTGGTCATGATGGCCGTGCTGTACTGATGCGGGAGAGGAAAAGGTTGTTCCTGGATGAGCATGGAATCCTGTACAGGACAACAGCAACTCGATCACAGCTGGTGCTGCCCAAGAAGTTCCATGGGTTGGCCTTCAAAGAGTTGCACGAAAACATGGGTCATCTAGGTGTAGAGCGGACGCTCCACTTAATGAGGGACAGATTCTACTGGCCACATATGCAGAGGGATGTTGAACATCAGGTCTTAAGAGTGTGTCGCTGTCTCAAGACAAAACGCCCCAACAAGCCAAACCGAGCACCACTTACCAATATTGACACAACACACCCCTTTGAATTAGTTTCAGTGGACTTTCTTCATTTGGAGAGATGCAAAGGCGGGTATGAATATATCTTAGTCATTATTGACCATTTTACTCGCTTTGCTCAAGCATATGCATGCCTCAATAAGTCAGCTAAGACAGCAGCTCAAAAGATTTTCGGGGATTTTGTGTTGAAATTTGGTTTCCCCACAAGATTGCACCATGACCAGGGGAAGGAGTTTGACAACCAGCTGTTCGCACAACTCCAGCAGCACAGCGGTATTAAAGGCTCCAGAACAACCCCCTACCACCCGCAGGGAAACGGTCAGGTGGAGCGATTTAATAGGACACTCTTGTCCATGTTGCGGAATCTGACTGACAGGGAAAAGGTGGACTGGAAGAACTCCCTGGCACAAGTAGTGCACGCATATAATTGCACACGCAATGAGGCAACCGGATTTGCTCCTTACTTTCTGCTGTTTGGACGTCATCCGAGGCTCCCTATTGATATCATGTTCAATCTCAGCCCCAGAGATCAATCATCATCTCATCAAGAATATGCAAAAAGTTGGAGAAAGCGAATGGATCAGGCCTACAAGCTGGCTTCCGAATCTGCGAGAATGGCAAGTGGGAAGGCCAAGGACAGGTACGACAGTAAGACCCATGGAGTGGAGTTACAGCCAGGCTGTAGAGTTCTCATTAGGAACATGAGTGAAAGAGGGGGCCCAGGAAAACTGCGATCATATTGGGAGGAGCAGGTCTATGTGGTCCAGAAAAAGAGATCAGAGTGTCCAGTCTATGAGGTGCAGCCTGAAACTGGGCATGGGCGTGTCAGGGTCCTCCATCGAAACATGCTTTTGCCTTGTGAATTCCTGCCCATAGAACAAACCACAACAACTCTGGAAAAGATGGTGAAACAAAAACTCAGCAAAGCAAAGTCCGAGCAGCAAGCCGTGGAAAGTAGCTCTGAGGATGAGAGCGAATGGACAGGATTTTGCAGACCTTGTAAACCGGGCCAGTGTGAAGACCAGCTGCTGTCAGAGGCTGAAGAATGCTATCCACAAGTGACACAGAAGTCTGTAAAAGACGGGCAATACAAGGAGATGGAGGAGTGTGACATGGAAGAGGTGGTTCCACAGCATGTTGAGGAAGTGAGGATGAGGTGTGGAAATGGGGAAGAGGAGGCCTCCGAGGCAGAAGGACAAATGACACTTGATAAAGGACCAGTAGAGTTGAGTCCGGAGCCAGATGATGGAGCCACCCCTGAGCAAGAGGGAAGTGGAATCCAGGGGCCAGAACCTGCACTACCACAGAGATTATATCCTTTGAGAAAGCGAAAGCACAAACAGACATTCACTTACCATACTCTAGGGGAACCCATATTAGAATAAAACATACAATAGATTCACATACACGCATAAAAATACACATATGGAAAAAACAAAACACAGTTAAAGATAGTTGAAGGTGAGTTTAGATACATTGTTGTGATGTAGAATTTGTATTTTCCATTGACCCTGTTCAATCAGATACCGTATGATAATGACAGACCGGTAAAGAAGGGAATGAAGAACTGTGAACTCTGATAATTAGAATTTGAAGATCCCGGTGATACTGATTGTCTTGTAGGTTAAATTTGAGCTGATGGTACAAGAGACCTGCAGAAGGATACAGCGTCCGTATTAAAGATGGGGAGTGTAGTTGCTTTCATGGTGCACAATGTTGTCAACTACAGAAACATTACAATAACACGGGAGGTAGTTGTTAATGTGATTTTGGGTTTATGCCAGCATTGTATCCTTAAATAGTACTTACTATAACAGACTCCTATAGCTCAACGACTTATCATGTCGGAGACATTTAGAAGACAGGGGATGTCGGGACGACATCATTTTTGGAGGGGAGAGTGTAATGGTGTAATGGAGTAATGGAGTAACCCCCCCCCATTATTCATCTTAAATACTATTTTATTTAATTTCAGTGTATTTAAACAAGTTATCTTTATTCCACAGTTGTTGTTTAATTTTTCTGTATTTTTGTTGAGGTCTTGTTATTTATATTTATTTATATTTAATGTTTCTGTTCTTTTCATGCTCTATCTGCACAGTTTGAAGTATGTATATTTTCCGTCTGTGACTTTTAAGCTAAAAGCTTGGCAGACGAGATTTGGAGAAGGCAGATCTGAAAAGGTCGCGAGATTGAAAAGAGAGAGAGTATCGCGAGACGATTGATGAAGAGCGTTGTTGTTGCTACTGTAACCGAGATTGTTTTGGGTGTTGTAAGTGTTCCTGAAATAAAAACCCGACCTTAAATCTTCATAAAACGCACGTGTGGACCTCGTGTGTAACACGTTCTCTCTAAACAGACTTTAAACGCGAACCTGTGACCTGATGGCGTTCACATGCGCATTAAGAATTGATTCTATAGCCCAGTTATATTCGTTTGAATATATGTGCGCAGGTTTGTAATTTCCCTACAAACCATGCCTAAACAAACTACTTGTCTTGCCTATACATTAGATAAAGAATTTTGTTTTATTTTATCACTTCGGGTTACGCGAACCGGATTTTCAACAATGCTTTATCTGTAGAGTGGGAAAGGGATCCTCCATAGGGAGAGGATAGTTGACACTTCAGCACTGCATTGTCATCGGGTCCAGGCGAAGCTCCTTCGTCAGATCTGGATACGGCCTGGAAAGCATGACATTCGGAGGTTACCACATTATATTATGTTTTATTTATAATTTGAATGTTTTTAACAAATCAGTTAATGTAAGAATTAGCCTACTATATTACCGTATGTTTAAAGGGGGTCGCACACCGGACGAGAAGCGCAGCAACGGCAACGGCTCAGGACCTTGTTCAAAATCCTGCCGCACCACAGAGCGCCATTTACATATTTTTATATAAAATTTACATTTATTTGTCTCAGATCGTCGTTATGTATAAACTGACTTCACCCTGTGCTGCAATAAAAATTTAGTTTTACATTCATTTACATAAATCAGCTGGTTGAATGAAAATTGCTGATGGATTTTCAGGTGATATTCTCAATTCATTCAGTTAACGGACACTCTGAGATTAAGTGAATTCAGACTGCAGACTAAGCAACGTAATTAATTGAACAGTACAATCATAACATAATACAGACATGATCTTAATTCCATAATGTCCTTAAACATAACAATGTTGCTGGCCATAAACTGACAAAGAGCGCGTCCGGTGTGCGATACCTCGAGTTGTCATGGACGCGGTGCGGCGCTACGCTTCTCGTCCAGTGCGACCCTTTAGATTATTGGCAGCATAAAAAAACGAAACGATGTGACAGCCATGGGCTGAATAATACAAGTTACTGGTAATATCCACCGAACCTATGAACTTGTCGCCCGAAACACATCAACAAGAAAGAATGAAGGCTACCCTGTAAAACAACTGCAATCATGTGATACAAAATGACCCTATTCATCACTATCATCATCATCACGATCCTCAACTACCAGTACATTGGCGAATTCCTCCTCCTCCTCGCTCTCCTCCACTTCTCCCTCTCCGGCCTCCGCTAACTCTGCCTGCCTTGCTTGAGCAGGGCTCTTGCCCAGATGCGCAGGGCTCTCTTGCGTGCGCAATCTGCACCATAGATCTGGCTTAAACAGACGATCTGACGGGTTTTAGAAGATTAAATACAACCCGAAACTAAAAAACAGACCAGGCCTCTATTTGAGACCAGCCTTTATTTATCCAAACCTGTAGCCACACCAGGCATGTAAAAGAGACGGGCGTCTATTTGGGACTCGGCTATTATTTGAAGTTTTACGGTATTAGTAGACTGGTAGGGTAAGGGTTAGAATAAGTTGACATGTACTTGAAAAGTTACTTATAAGTCATGCGAGTTCCCAAACATGATGCATGATGGGATACGCTTAGCCTCAAATACCACTCCGAAGCGGTATTCAAGATGGTGTGGGTTTAGTGTATGTTAAGGGCACTGAGCTTTGGCATTTTTAAGACATGGGACAGTCTTGCGCACTTACTTCCTGTCACATGCACATGTGGTTAAGTAATCAAGTGTGGATTTTTGCACAGGCACTTTGTCTATCTGACACATTGAGGGGGCATTTACATTACACAATTTTCAACTAAAAACTTATGCATTGACACCTGGCCCAGATGTTTGGAAGCCATTTCATCTCCCCATGGCTAAAAATAAATGTTTATGAACTAAAGAAAATGTCCCCAAAGATTTATATAAATTGGATGATAATCTAGTTCCACAGAGTCGCTTACACCGCAGAACCCCTTCCACTTATTAAGAAACTTTTGTCAAATGGAAAGCTTTCATGGGTGTTTAATAGGGCTGTGTATCACCAACAACGTGACGATACGCATCACAATATTAAAGTCACGATATGGATCAATTTGGAATGTAAATTTCTTTTGACCAGAGTTTAGTTACAGTAATATCTTACTATTGAATAACCAGTATCATAAGAGTTGTGATAATTGAAAAACTATCATAAAAAAGTTAAATGCAATAAAAAAATAAAAAGTAAACAAAAAGCTTAGAATGGCTCTTCCTTCTGCTTTTTAAAGTCTCTGCCTCAATAACTGAAATGTTAATTAGTGTCAATTATAGTAACACTGAACCGTGTCAACAATGCTCAATTCCACAAAAGCAAAAACAACTTAAAAGTAACTTAGTTAAACTGTGCAGAAGAGTGTGACAGCAGAAAGTCTCGCTTAACTTTATCATACAACCAGGAAATTGCCATTTCTGTTAAAAACTGACGTGTTGGTATTGTGTAGCGTGGCTCACACTCGTGAAGCAATTGTCTAAAGCCGTTATTCTCGACCACGCTGGATGGCCGTAAATCCTGACATATGAAGCGCATTAATGCATTTGAAATCTTTTGAGAGTGCCGAGAGATGGGTGCGAGTTGAGATAAAAGCATCAGGCAACAGTGGCTGCTTCTGAGAAGACAGGTGTGTGCTGCTACTTGTTCCACCAGGGCTTTTCTTGCATATCACATGACTCATGTCCAACTCTCCGGTTTACTGTTAAACTAAGTTCATGACGTTGTATCGATTTTCTGAGCACAGCTCTTGTGTACAGTAGTACATATGAAAGCACTATATAAATGCCTCAGTAGGTATGGTTTTCACCAGATATTATTCTGGGTTAAACAAATTGTAACAAACGAATGGCTTCAAAAGCATAACCTTGAGCTTTCACTAGTGGTCTTTAAAGCTAGTTTTTACAGCTAATGTGCATGTTCAATCCTAAATGCATGTCTACAAAACATTGACTATCACTGGCAACACTGGAGCTTCTGTAGGCAGCTGTGGTGATGTGAAGAATTGTTAACGCTTTATTTTACGACCCGCAAACAACAGCGTAAGTAAACCGAAAATACAGTGTACGTTTCTGTAATTATAGGGTACTTCCGTGTAGGTATAGGGCAACAATATGTTAAGTTTGGGGTATTAAAGGGGTAACAAGCAGATAGTATACAACCTGCAAATAACTTTGTAAGTAAACTGAAATTACGGTGTACGTTTCTGTAAATATAGTGTACCTCCGTGTAGGTATAAGGTAATAAAGGGTAATAAACAAGCTATGCAAGCAAATTATTTATAATGTAATTATTTTAACAGGGACCTATTCTGTTAATATATTCCAGGCAAAAATTGTACGTCTGTTGTGTATAAAAGTTATCAAATTTCTGGCAAAATATGTTCTTGTGCAATTATACATTTAATTCGGCATCTGTGGGTTGATTTAACATTATTTAATCTAGTAAGAAAAGCCAATAAATTCATTTTTTATCATACTGTGCTTACATACAGCCATACACGTTTCATTTTCAACCCACAGATGTCAAAATTACCCTGTAAAATTGCACAAGAACATATTTTGCCAGAAATGTGATGATAACTTTTATATACAACAGACGTACAATTTTTGCCTGGAATATATTAACATAATAGGTACCTGTTAGTTTTAAAATAATTACATTATAAATAATTTGCTTGTATATATGCTTGTTACCCCTTTATTAGCCAACCCAAAACTTAACATATTGTTCCCTTATACCTACACGGAGGTACACTATAATTACAGAAACGTACACCGTAATTTTGATTTACTTACGAAGTTATTTACAGGTTGTATATCTGCTTGTTACCCCTTTATTACCCAAAACTTAACATATTGTTCCTTATACCTACGCGGAAGTACGCTATAATTACAGAAACGTACACTGTAATTTCGGTGTACTTACGCAGTTGTTTGCGGGTCGTAAAATAAAGTGTTACCGAAGAATTTACTAATTGGTGATTTGCTCTTTAGGAATTACACCATTGTACTGCACCTTCATAGCAATATGAGTGCATGGTCTTGGTGTATGTAAAGTCTTTGGGATGACTCTGTTGGTAACCACAATCTTTTTACAGCTGAATGAGGATGAGCTCGTCTACACCTACAGAAAATGTAAGCAGTGATGCCTTGAGGCCAAACGATCTGCGGCTGGAGTGCCCGCTTGAGCCTCTGGGGGGCACGCCTTCCTAGTTTATTGTTTCCTATATGTTTTACCCTGGACTGATTATGGTTTATTTATTGCACCTGTTTTAGATTGAGCTTTCCTGATTTAAGCCTGAGTTTTCCCTTTGTTCGGGTTTCAGTATTGTAAGTGTCTGACTGCATCCTAAGCGTTTTTCCTAGTTTCTTAGTGTTTCACGGACTCCCTGCCTGTATCTGGCCTTCCCGTCTGGCTTATCCCTGCATGGTATGATTGCTGATCTGGACTGCTTACCTGGTTTTGACCCCTGCATGTTTCCCTGTACCTGTCTCTGGATTCTCCTCTTAATAAAGCCTGCGTTTGGATCACCTCTGTCCATGTTCCATGTGCAGTTTCATGACAATGGGTCCCTTATGCCTCAGAGGCAGGTCAAGAAGTCTTGCTGTTCTCCCTGAAGATCATGATGGGTTGGTGCAGTTTTTTTCTTTCAATAAAATGAACCTTTACCCTTGCTATTGTGGCGGTGCCTATTTTGTGTAGATGATTGGTCCTATCAGAGGCCTACGTACTCCTATTTCCTGGGTGGCGTTATTAACCGAGGCATCTGTGAAGCAGTACAATCATGTGCCTCTGCGTGTGTTTGTGGACAGCTGTGTGGCCACTCAAGTACCTGATGTGAACTCTCTTCCGAGATATTCCTTCATTGAGAATTATGGGTAAGGTCATGGCCTTTGATGCGGTAGGACTGTTTAAAGTTGCTTTTTGTAACTCGTCACAGAGTCCTGGGTAAGGTCTAGTTAATTGATGCTCTATAATTGACATTCATGAGTTGCTCTTTGTGATTGTTTTGTCGTCAGGTGCTTTGTGGATGCCAAAACTACAGCTTCCAGCTCCCGCTTCATGCCTCGGTCCCAGGTTGACAAGATCCAGTTCCAGCTGGAGGCGTTTATGTTCCAGGAGGGCAACAGTCCTTCTGTATGTACAATGAATATCATTAGTTTACTTGACTTTCCTCCCATCTGCCCTGGTTTTGTGACTTGTCTGTCACCCCTTGCAGATCTACATAACGTGTATTCTGAAGGCAACTATTGCTTCACCCAGTGATGCTCAGCGCAAATCCTGTTCCTTTGCCAATGGGTATGTGAATTTTTAATTTTTATTTTTTTTAGGACACTTACACTAGCACTTTTGGTGCGCACCTGGGTTCGAATGACGTCAGTGTTCGGTTCGTTTGGATGATGTGAACGCTGTCTTCCAAACTCGGGTGTGCACCTAAGAACCGTACTCGAATCCGCTTAAAAAGGGTGGTCTGGGGTACATTTCATGTGAACTCAGTACGGTTCGCTGTTGATATGAACGCAATTGTACCAAATCGCGGAAGTGAACCACTATTGATGACGTATAATGTGATCCTGTAACTTTTGCGGCAGACAGACGAAAGTGTGATTCTGTATCTTTTCTTTGAAAACAAAACCAAAAGTTAAAAAAAGAACAAATGTGAAGCGAAGTTATTCTATCCAAATTTGAAGCCTATTCATTCATCGCAAGCAACACGATTACGCGCCAGCTGCAGCTTGATGACGCAAGCGTACTGCGGTTCCGATATAAATTATATAATGTGAACACAGTCAATCTGGGGGAGGGGGGAGCAATCGAACTCTGGTTTGGAACAGGCAATCTAACCAAATGTGAAGCGCCCTAAAAGTTGACTTTTCTCATGTTGAAGGTTCCATGTCTTTGTTTTATTGCAGGTGGTTTGCTGCTGATGGTAATGACCAAGTTTGTGGTTGCTGTGACTCAACATGTGGTCCTGATGGTGAATTTGCTGCTTCTCCCTATGGAGGTTGGTAGCTTTTGCTCTAAGGTTGCTTTTGATTCAAGTGCTCTAACTTGGCTTGTTTCTTCTCTCTAGGCATTCAGTGGGAAGGCAAGGCCTCACTTGGTCCTGTAATGGTTCAAGGGCAAAAGAGAGCTCAATAAAACCGCCAGATCAATCCTCGGTTGTATCTGACTTGTCATTTTTGCTTCATGTCTGGTTTAACTGCTTTTGGCTTGGAAAAAGTGCCTCATTCTGCCAATGTGGTGAAACTGATAGTCCTACTGTACTTTTCAAGCCCCATATAGCATGCAACCATTCGGTTCCAGAAGTAAATAACTTCTTTCTCCATAGGGAGTTTTAAATGATGAACCTTTTAAATACCACTAGTGAAAGCTCAAGGTTATGCTTTTGAAGCAATTCGTTTAATTGTTACAATTTGTTTAACAGACTATTTCCAGGTGAAAACCATACCTACTGAGGCATATGTACTACTGTACACTAGGGCTGTGCTCAGAATATCAGCGTCATGAACTCCTGACGATGTGCGCCTTGACACAGCAGCCAGCTACCGTATCAATTTGTCGTGCTTTTGAATGTAGCTAATTATCATGTGACGTCAATTGGTACCAATTTTAGCAACGCAAGACACTCAAAATGGATAAGATAAGAGGATTTTGGAGCACACACCTGTCACCTCAGAAGCAGCCAACGTTGCTTGATGCTTTTTAGCTCAACTCCCATCCATGTTTCAGTGCCCTCAAAAGATTACAAGTGCATTAATGCGCTTCATATGTCAGGATTTACGACCATACAGCGTTGTCGAGAATAACGGCTTCAGACAATTCACGAGTGTCAACCACGCTACACAATACCAACACGTCAGTTTTTAAGCTGTCACTCTTCTGCACAGAGAATTTAACTAAGTTAAATTTAAGTTGTTACAGTTTTTGCTTTTATGGATTTTGTTTAGTCATTGAGCATTGTTGACCCGCTTCAGTGTCACTATAATTGTCATTTCAGTTATTAAGGCAGAGACTTTAAAAGCAGGAGAGCCTATTTTTTTTTTTTTTACTCAAAGGCCCCGCAGTGCGCTCACCACATAGTAGCTGCAGGTGGAGAGGAGATGGGGATCATTAGGAGGCCATGATTGGGAAGGGCCAATGGAGGAAATTTGGCCAGGACACCGGGGTTACACACCTACTCTTTACGAGAAGTGCCTTGGGATTTTTAATGACCACAGAGAGTCAGAACCTTGGTTTAACGTCTCACCCGAAGGAGGGTGCTCTTAATTTGGCAAAAAAATCATTCCAAAAGAGCTGTTACGTTCATAGATATTCCTTTTTGCTTGTGCGCTCTCTCTCTCTCTCTCTCTCTCTCTCTCTCTCTCTCTCTCTCTCTCTCTCTCTCTCTCTCTCTCTCTCTCTCTCTCTCTCTCTCTATCAATTTCTTAGGTCATCCTTCTCCGCTTGTTGATTGGCCCAGGAAACTGTCAATCATCATCAAGGGATGTGACGTGGATCTATCCGCTGTCTGAGACGTCCTCACTACCAGTAAAAAGACGCTGGAAATAGACTGAAGAGAGTCCCGTTTTGATTTCTGGTCCTTTTGCTGCCATTGTGATTTTTGTTTTCGTTTGGGACTCGTTTGACTTGTTAATTTGCTTATGCTAGTTGTGTTTCTTAAGTTTGTTTTGTTACTTTGTTTGATTACTTTGGGATGACGTTCTTGATTCGACTTGTGTAGAGCTTGTGCTCTTTTGTTACCCTTTGCTCCAAGGAATGGGGGATAGGGAAGATGTCGTACGACTTCCATTGTGCAAACATCTAGACTAAACTTTGTATAGAAACACCAGGTAAGAGGTGAACGCCACCCTTGTATGTTTTGTTTTTGTGAGCCAGAGTAGGGAAGAACACGGCGCTTGGCGCTGAAGAAACAATTATTTTCTTTCCTTTTCTTTAGCTAGGTAAGAGGGTTGAATTTGGTTAGAATTGTTTTCTTTTTGTTTCTTTCTTTATTTTGGCGTCACTTTAGTCCCTTTTTCCTTAAGGGTAAATTGTTGTTTACTTTCTTTTTATTTATTACTTATCCTTGTTGTTAACTTTATATAATTGTTTATATTGCTGGAGGCTGTTAGCTTCCTAATTTTTCCTAAGTTACTTTATTGTTCATTCGTTATTCCTTATATTTTTTTCTTTGTATAATAAATATCATTATTTTCATTGGCAGTTTGGTTTCGCTTATCGTTTCTTGACACACACTACCATTTCCACAGTTTTACAAGGTTTTCTTTAATGTTACTCCTCTAACCCCTAGACTAGATTAGAGGGGTCGTAACATTAAATGGGGGCTCGTCCGGGATACAAATAGCAATGCAAATAGTTGTTGGTATTGGAAAGTGCCTGGAAGAAAATAAATGAAGACGGTAGTTCTGTGGATGTGTGGTGTTGTCATGAGATTGACGTTGCGCGGTTTGTAGTGTTGGGACCGGATAGTAATCACTCATGCAGGGTATTAGTGGGGTGCTTATCGGATTGTTATTCATTTTGGAAATGTTTAACTTGAAAGATTTTGTAGGTAGTCCGTCAGTAGAGCAGGTTGATCTGTGCAGGAAGCAGGAGTTGTTGCAGATCGCAGACCATTTTCAAATTGTGGTAAGTAAACAGTCTCTTAAAGAAGAAATAAAACAAGTTCTGATTCGCAAAGTGAATGAGTTGCAGGTGTTGCCTATGTCAAACGTGGGAAATGTTCCGGCGCAAGTCTGTCATGAGGAGGAAGCCACGCAGAGTGGTGGAGCTGTTGCTGACGCAGATGCGGAAGCCGAAGCTAAGGCCCATTTGGGGCGTTCTCACCCAGTTTTGTGGAGTCTCTTGCGCTATGAGGCGCAAGAGAAAGCCCCGGCGCGTCAAGCTAGCCTGAACTTGCAGCTGGAGGTACGCAGGCTGGAAATCGAAGCAGAGACGCAGCTGAAACTGAGGCAGCTTGAGTTGGAGGCGTCTAGAGTGACTGCTCACTCAGCTGTACTGTTGAACACCGCTTCAGTTTTTTCTCCTCCGCCGCACGTTGGTTCAAGCCCAGACACCTTTGACGTGAGTAAACACATTGCACTCGTTCCTCAATTTAGAGAGACAGAAGTTGACTCTTACTTCAGTGCGTTCGAACGCATCGCAACTTCTTTTCATTGGCCTAAAGAGGTTTGGTCTGTGCTCTTGCAATGTAGATTAGTGGGTAAAGCTCAAGAAATTTGTGCTACATTGTCACTAGAAGAGAGTATGAAATATGAGTCTGTGAAAACTGCTATCTTGAGAGCTTATGAGTTAGTTCCAGAAGCGTATAGACAACGTTTTAGAAAACACAGAAAAAGTCCTACACAAACTTTCACGGAGTTTGCTAGGGAGAAAGGAGTGTTGTTTGATAAATGGTGTACTGCCAGTAACGTGCGTGATTTTGATGCTTTAAGAGAACTGCTGTTACTTGAGGAGTTTAAAGGATGCTTACCTGATCGTGTTGTAGTATATCTTAATAAACATTAGGTAACTACTCTGTCACATGCTGCTGTCCTTGCAGATGAGTTTGTGTTAACTCACAAGAATGTGTTTTCTTCCACACGATTTGAGAAGTTAGAGTTCGATAATTCACAGTCTAAGAATTCACGTGCACGATTTAGTCCATCTCGTGATAAAGAGGAGCGTGAATGTTTCTATTGTCACAAGGAAGGACATTTGATTGCTGATTGTTTGCTATTGAAACGTAAAGCGCAGTCTCAACCGAAGGGTATGGGATTTGTACACACTGTTAAAACTGCAGTCGACGTGAATACTGATGGTAG
Source organism: Rhinichthys klamathensis goyatoka (assembly GCF_029890125.1). Classification (NCBI taxonomy): domain Eukaryota; kingdom Metazoa; phylum Chordata; class Actinopteri; order Cypriniformes; family Leuciscidae; genus Rhinichthys; species Rhinichthys klamathensis. The sequence continues at coordinate 62,363 of NW_026606876.1, forward strand.
AGTTGATGAGAGTTATCGACCTTTCGTGTCGAAAGGGTTAATATCTTTGACTGGGAGAACAGAAGATCAGAAAGAGATAAGAATACTCAGAGACACTGGTGCGATGCAATCGTTTATTTTAGTAGATAAAATAGAGCTGTCTTGTGATACTTTCTGTGGTTCTAGTATAATCGTGCAGGGAATTGAGATGGGTTGTATGAAATTTCCACTACATCAAGTACACTTACAGAGTGAATTGTGCACTAGTTTTGTTAGTTGCTGTTTGTCCGTCACTTCCTGTGAAGGGAGTTGATTTCATTCTAGGAAATGATTTAGCAGGTGGTAAGGTCTGTGATCGAGGTAATGGAAGAACCAAATGTGTCCTGTGAGTTAGAAAGATTAGCTGAAACTTACCCTGAAGCTTTTCCAGCTTGCGCTGTCACACGCGCTCAGTCACGCAGAGTAGGTGATGTAGTAGATCTATCTAGCTCATTCATGTTTCCACTTTTGACTGGAGAGATGTTATCGGGTGTGAATCAGAGAGAAGAAAATAGTTCAGAGACAGAAAATAAAGGTGTGGTTGAGTTTGATGCAGAGTTACTAAAGTTACCTGTATCTCGTGAGAAAATTATCACTGCACAAAAGGAGGACAAAACACTTGTTAACATCTTTGGGGGTGCTGTATCTTTGGATGGTGTCAAAGACAGAAAAAGTGCTTACTTCATTGAGAATGAACTACTGATGAGGAAATGGTGTTCTCATGTTGATGAAAACTTAGATTGGAATGTTGTTTATCAAGTTGTGGTTCCGTTTCCTTATCGTCAACATGTCTTGTTTCTGGCTCATGATCACCAGCTTTCTGGTCATTTAGGAGTTACTAAGACCTATAACAGAATTTTGAGTCATTTCTTCTGGCCAGGATTAAAGAAAGATGTTGCCCAATACTGCCGTACCTGTCACACTAGTCAGATTGTGGGAAAACCAAACCAGAGTATACCACTTGCTCCTTTGACTCCAATACCGGCGACTGGAGAACCATTTGAACATGTGCTTGTTGACTGTGTTGGCCCATTACCTAAGACTAAGAATGGTAATCAGTTTCTGTTAACTATCATGTGTGTGAATACCAGGTTTCCAGAGGCGATTCCTTTGAGGAAAATCACGGCACCTGTGGTCAGCAAAGCGTTGGTGAAATTCTTTTCCACATTCGGCTTACCGAAGGTAGTGCAAACGGATCAAGGTACGAATTTTCTATCGAAACTATTTAAACAAGTGCTTGAGTCACTAGCAATTTCTCATAGAGTTTCGAGTGCATATCATCCGCAAAGCCAGGGCCCATTGGAACGTTTCCACCAAACTCTGAAGTCAATGCTGAAGAAATATTGTCATGATACTGCTAAAGAATGGGATGAGGGAGTTCCTTTGGTTTTATTTGCTGTTCGAGAGACCATTCAAGAATCTCTCGGGTTTAGTCCAGCCGAACTTGTGTTCGGACACAAAGTTAGAGGTCCATTGAGAGTTCTTAAAGAACGAGTTTTAGCACCTGATTCGAATACAAATCTCAACATTTAGATTATGTAAGTAAGTTTTGTGATCGACTTCATGCTGCTTGGTTGCTAGCCCGAGAATGTCTTGCAGATGCTCAGAAAGGTATGAAGAGTACATACGATAAAAACTCAGTAGCACGATCTTTTCAATCTGGAGAAAAAGTACTTGTTTTGTTACCTGTTCCAGGATCATCGTTATCTGCTCGTTTCTATGGTCCTTATGTTGTAGAAAAGAGAATGAGCGAGACTGATTATATGTTGCGTACACCTGATCGGAAACGAAAGACCCGTGTATGTCATCTAAACATGTTGAAAGCTTACCATACTAGGGAGTCGTCAACGGCGAGCGTCGCAGGAAAGACGGCAGGGCCCGCTGTTTCTTCTGTTGCGATGGCCATGGATCGGAAGTCATCTCCTGATGGCTCGGAGGCAGACTCGGATGGTGTGGTACTTCGACATGCTTTTCAGCAGGGTGTAAGGTTAAGAAATTCTGAGATTTTACAAGATCTTCATTCGCATGTTAGTCATTTGACTGTGAACCAGAGAATAGACATTGTGAAAGCACTTGCTGATTTTAAATGCCTGTTTGGTGATGATCCTACACAAACAAACGTTCTGAAACATGATATTGATGTGAACGGAGCTCGTCCAATTAAGCAACATGCTTACTGTGTGAATGCCATAAAAAGGTCTGTAATGAGTAAAGAGGTGGAGTATCTGTTGGATCATGGACTAGCCAAATCCAGTTACAGTCCGTGGAGTTCTCCATGTTTACTTGTTCCCAAACCTGATGGGTCAGTTAGATTTTGCACAGACTATCGTAAAGTGAATTCAGTGACTGTACCAGATAGTTATCCGTTACCTAGAATGGAAGATTATGTCGATAACATCGGTTCTGCACGTTTTGTAACCAAGCTTGATATGCTAAAAGGTTATTGGCAAGTGCCGCTTACCTCAAGATTTTCAGAAATCTCAGCATTCGTAACTCCAGACAATTTCCTTCAGTATACGTCGATGGCTTTCGGTCTTCGAAATCCTCCCGCAACTTTTCAACGCCTTGTTAATATAGTTTTACATGGTGTGCCAGATTGTAATGCCTATCTTGACGATTTGGTTTTATATTCTCGAAGTTGGTCAGAACACATCAGTCTGTTAAGAACAGTATTCGAGCGACTCGCTAAGGCAAATTTGACACTTAACTTAGCAAAATGTGCGTTTGGCAAAGCAACCGTTACTTACCTAGGTAAGGAGGTTGGTCAAGGTCAAGTGAGATCCATGGAAGCTAAAGTAACTGCCATCGTTGAATTTCCAATTCCTACCACTCGTAGAGAGTTGCGGAGGTTCCTAGGAATGGCAGGTTACTATCGTGGGTTTTGTAAGAATTTCTCGACCGTTGTGAGTCCTCTTACTTCACTGCTTAGTCTATCTAATGCTTATGAGTGGTCAATTGAGTGTCAACATGCTTTCGATTCAGTTAAAACTTTGATGTGCAATGCTCCTGTCTTAATGGCACCTAACTGTGACCAGCCGTTTAAGTTAGAGGTTGATACAAGTAATGTGGGTGCTGGGGGTGTTCTTATTCAAGAAGATGCAAATGGTATTGATCATCCTATCAGTTACTATTCTCGCAAGTTTAACAAACATAAAGTTAATTATGCTACTATCGAGAAAGAAGCTCTTGCTTTGTTGCTTTCGCTACAGCACTTTGAAGTGTATCTCGGTTCTAGTAGTCTTCCGATTGTAGTGTATACAGATCACAATCCACTAGTGTTCCTAACCAGAATGTGTAATCACAACCAACGATTGATGCGTTGGGCTCTTGTTGTCCAGAACTACAACCTAGAGATCCGACACAAGAAGGGATCAGAGAATGTGTTGGCCGACGCTCTGTCGAGAGTTTAATTTTTTTTTGGGGTAGAGATTTGTTCACAAAAGCGAGTTTGTTCTGAAGTGTGGGAGTGTTACGTTCGTAGATATTCCTTTTTGCTTGTGCGCTCTCTCTCTCTCTCTCTCTCTCTCTCTCTCTATCAATTTCTTAGGTCATCCTTCTCCGCTTGCTGATTGGCCCAGGAAACTGTCAATCATCATCAAGGGATGTGACGTGGATCTATCCGCTGTCTGAGACGTCCTCACTACCAGTAAAAAGACGCTGGAAATAGACTGAAGAGAGTCCCGTTTTGATTTCTGGTCCTTTTGCTGCCATTGTGATTTTTGTTTTCGTTTGGGACTCGTTTGACTTGTTAATTTGCTTATGCTAGTTGTGTTTCTTAAGTTTGTTTTGTTACTTTGTTTGATTACTTTGGGATGACGTTCTTGATTCGACTTGTGTAGAGCTTGTGCTCTTTTGTTACCCTTTGCTCCAAGGAATGGGGGATAGGGAAGATGTCGTACAACTTCCATTGTGCAAACATCTAGACTAAACTTTGTATAGAAACACCAGGTAAGAGGTGAACGCCACCCTTGTATGTTTTGTTTTTGTGAGCCAGAGTAGGGAAGAACACGGCGCTTTGCGCTGAAGAAACAATTATTTTCTTTCCTTTTCTTTAGCTAGGTAAGAGGGTTGAATTTGGTTAGAATTGTTTTCTTTTTGTTTCTTTCTTTATTTTGGCGTCACTTTAGTCCCTTTTTCCTTAAGGGTAAATTGTTGTTTACTTTCTTTTTATTTATTACTTATCCTTGTTGTTTTCTTTATATAATTGTTTATATTGCTGGAGGCTGTTAGCTTCCTTATTGTTCCTAAGTTACTTTATTGTTCATTCGTTATTCCTTATATATTTTTCTTTGTATAATAAATATCATTATTTTCATTGGCAGTTTGGTTTCGCTTTTCGTTTCTTGACACACACTACCATTTACACAGTTTTACAAGGTTTTCTTTAATGTTACTCCTCTAACCCCGAGACTAGATTAGAGGGGTCGTAACAAGAGCTCTGCAGGGAACACCTTGTCCCATGAAGCACTGTGGGTGATGTTATTGAGTCGGTCTTTTAATATTCCTGTTCTCTTGTCTGTGCATATTTTGATACTTGTTTACATAATCAACTTCCACTGGAGTTTGATCACGTTGACTCGTACAAGACTAAGTTGCTGCTGGTTCATTTGACATTTTCCTGTGGGTTTTTCAATTTGACATTTTGTTCTACACACCTATTAGCACAAATTGATGCAGCATGTTCATTTTAGAAAATGTATTTTTAATAACAAGAGAACACAGTTTGTGATGTGTGCAGTGTATGTTGTAGAACAGAACGGCAAAGTATTATATGAAAATCCTCAAGGAACCAGCGGCGACTTGGTCTTCTGGGTTCTGGTGTCATACCTGCAACACTCTATAGACTGAACATGTAATATGTATGCGTAATTTTTCACAAATTCACATTTTTGTTGTGTACACGGAGACAATAATGGTATACTTTTCAAAAACTTGCACTTTGAAAATCATTTTCAAAAGTTTGCTTTTTTAGGCCCCAAAACGCTCTTTTGTCATATAAAAGAACAATGCATAAGTTTTTAGTTGAAAATTGTTTAATGTAAATGCCCCCTCAATGTGTCAGAAAAGAGAGACCAAGTGCCTGTGCAAAAATCCACACTTGATGTCTTGACCACACGTGCATGTGACAGGAAGTAAGTGTGCAAGACTGTCCCATGTCTTAAAAATGCCAAAGCTCAGTGCCCTTACATACACTAAACCCACACCATCTTGAATACCGCTGGTATTTGAGGCTAAGCGTATCCCATCATGCATCCTGTTTGGGAACTCGCATGACTATCAAGTCATCTTCATTTATATAGCGCTTTTAACAATGTAGATGGTGCCCTGGTGGCCTGTATACAGTAGCCAGCAGAATTCTCAAACCTGATTTATCGTTTACACTATATATTTTTACATTAAGAACCAACACTTCAAAAGAAGTATATTTAAAACTAAATTTCTTAGTGGTTTTGAAAATATTACTATAAATTACAGCAACACCTCCACCTTTGCCTTTCAGACGAGGTTCATGTTTATAACTGTAATCTTGTGGGGTTGACTCATTTAAAGTAATATAATCGTTTGGTTTTAACCAGGTTTCTGTCAAACACAGCACATCTAGATTATAATCTGAAATCATATCATTAACTATGAGAGATTTTGAAGTAAGGGATCGAATATTCAGCAACCCAAGCTTTATCATTTGCTCATCTGCATTATATCTGTTTTTTATTTGTTGAACATCAATTACATTTTTAACCTGACGTTTTTTGGATTTCCAAATTCAGGGAACAGACACAGTGTCTATATGATGATATCTAGGTCAAAGAGGCTCTATGTGATGGGATTTATCTGACCTTGGTCGCGTGAGGCCGCTAGCAGACGGTTGGTTTAGCCAGTCTGTGCTTCCTGACCTGAGCCCCAGATTGTCATGTTTTATCTCTAAGACTATGAGCCAAATTACTAGAGAGAAGAGCAGCACCATCCCAGGAGGGATGAATACCATCTCTTTTCAACAGGTCAGGCTTGCCCCAAAAACTTTTCCAATTGTCTATGAATCCTATATTATTCTGCGGACACCACTTCGACAGCCAACCATTGAGTGAGGCCAATCTGCTAACTATCTCATCACTCCTGCGAACAGGAAGGGGGCCAGAGCAAATTACAGTGCCTGACATCGTACTTGCGAGTTCACACACCTCTTTAATGTTAATTTTGGTGATCTCCGACTGGCGGAGTCGAACATCATTAGTGCCGACATGAATAATGATCTTAGAGAATTTACGATTAGCATTAGCCAGCACTTTTAAATTTGCTTTGATGTCAGGCACTCTGGCTCCCGGCAAACATCGAGTGAGTCAAGTGCCAAGTCAAGTGAGTCAAGAGCCAAGTCAAGTGAGTCAAATGCCAAAACAAGTGAGTCAAGTGACTGAACCAAGTGAGTGAATCTAGCCAAGTGAGAGTATCAAGCCCAGTGACTCGCCGTCGCAGGAGGAGGAGGACTCGTTTGGTTCGCCAGGCTCCGGTGGGCGTTCCCAGACTCCTCGCCCTGCCGGCCCCGCCTCTGCGCCTCACCCTGCCGGCCCCGCCTTTGCGCCTCGCCCTGCCGGCCCCGCCTCTGCGCCTCGCCCTGCCGGCCCCGCCTCTGCGCCTCGCCCTGCCTATGTCTCTCAAGCTCCATGAGACTGTCCCAGAGTCCGTTGCCAGCCCGGAGGTTGTCCCCCTAGGTTCTCCCAAGTATTTTTTTTTTTGGGGGGGGGCAGTAGGAGGTCCCACGAGAGGGTCATGGAGGCAGCGCTGACATGGACCTTGTCGGCGCTATCTCCTCCTGAGCCTCCTATGCCCTCATCTTCTGCCAAGTGTGCTCCGCCCTCGTCTCCTGCCAAGTGTGCTCCGCCCTCGTCTGAGTCTGCTCCGCCCTCGTCTCCGTCCGAGTCTGCTCCGTCCTGGTCCCCTTCCAAGTGTGCTCACCCATGGTCTCTTGCCCTGCTCGGATCTCCAGGCCCCAGGTCTCTCCGTGGGCCTGGCCCCCTGCCTCTCCATGGGCCTGGCCCTCCATCCCATCCCCCGTCGACCTCCCTCCGGAGCTCTTAGGAGCATCTGGAAGCCGCTCCTTAGAGGGGGGGTTATGTGACGATCGGCAGCCGTAGTGCCCTCTTGAGCCTCTGGGGGGCACTCCTTCCTAGTTTATTGTTTCCTTTATGTTTTACCCTGGACTGATTATGCTTGATTTTACGCACCTGTGTTTTATTATCTTGTTTAGCGCACCTGTCTTAAGCCTGAGTGGCCCTTTGTACCTTTGCTCAGTATTGTATGTGTCTCACTGCATCCTAAGCGTTTTCCTAGTTTCTTAGTGTTTCCGAGTATGTTCTAGTTTCACGGTTCCTGGACTCCCTGCCTGTATCTGGTCTTCCCGTTTGCCTTATCCCTGCATTGTTTGATTGCTGATCTGGACTGCTTACCTGGTTTTGACTTCTGCCTGTTCTCTCGTACCTGTTTCTGGATTGTCCTCTCAATAAAGCCTGCATTTGGATCACCACTGTCTGTTTCCACCGAGCAGTTCATGACACCAATGCAGTGTTGACAGAACCGGGCTAATATGGTCATACTTCCTGGTTCTGGTAAGAACTCTAGCTGCTGTGTTTTGGACCAGCTGTAGTTTATTTATTAAGCGTGCAGGGCAACCACCCAGTAGAGCATTACAATAATCTAGTCTTGATGTCATGAACGCATGAACTAATTGTTCCGCATTTGTCAATGAGAGCAAATGGCGTAATTTAGATATATTTTTAAGATGGAAAAATGCGGTTTTACAGATACTAGACACGTGATTTTCAAATGAAATATTGGTATCAAAGAGCACACCCAGGTGCCTAACCGACGACGAAGACTTAACAGAGCAGCCATCAAGTGTTAGACAGTATTCTAGGTTATTACATGTGGAAGTTTTTTGTCCAATAATTAGAATCTCTGTTTTTTCAGAATTTAGTAGTAGGATATTAGGTAACGCTTCCTTTTACAGTACAGTACTTACGTGTACTTACAGTGTACTTCCCTAGAAAGTACTGGCTAATATAAGGTAAGTACATGGGTTAGGGGTAGGTTTAGGGGTAGGTTCAGGGTTAGTACATTACCCAGTAATTGTAATGGGTTGTAAAATTCCTGCTGATCGCTGATCGATTGCTCCTGTCTGCCTCGCTGCCTGCTGTGTGTTTGTTTGCTTCGAGGCTGTAAGCTCCGCCTGAGCCTCGTATTTCTTTACGTTTTGAGCCATCATTTACTATCTAGTTGTTTATACTACTAAATACAGCTTACCCAACATCTCAGATTAACCTTACATCTCTAGCTTCCGTTATTGTTAACACAGCACGCTAGTAACTCGCTAACGTTAGCCTGCTAACGCGCCACCCGTGCGCTCATTTATTTATTTATTTTCTCTCGCGCGCCCGCGCCTTTGAGTTCATAAAGTCCAGGTAAGTAAGAATCAGTCAACAAACACAGTGAGTAATGTCTTGTCCTGTTATTGTCACCTGTGTCACATGTCATATGTTTAGTATAGCCTTTTCCGATGGCAATATAGGATTTATATGTGATAAATGCAAGGAGACAGTCAGGCTGACGGAGAAGATTTCAGAACTAGAGACACGCATCCAAACTTTAATTGAGGATGGTAAGAATGCTAGATCTTTAGATACTGTTTTGGATGCGCCTAGCATAGTGAACTCTTTACATGATTTTGCATTACCGTGCAGCAGGGCAGATGGGTGACAGTGAGAGATCGTTCTAGTCACGGATCAAAGAACCACTCTTCCGTTCCGATTCCCATAACAAACCGATTTTCCCCACTCAGTGAAACACCCACTGAGAATTCTGTTGATTGTGCCCTGGTAATTGGTGATTCGATCACACGGAACGTGAAAATAGAGACACCAGCCACCATAGTCACATGTTTGCCGGGAGCCAGAGCGCCTGACATCAAAGCAAATTTAAAAGTGCTGGCTAATGCTAATCGTAAATTCTCTAAGATCATTATTCATGTCGGCACTAATGATGTTCGACTCCGCCAGTCGGAGATCACCAAAATTAATATTAAAGAGGTGTGTGAACTCGCAAGTACGATGTCAGGCACTGTTATTTGCTCTGGCCCCCTTCCTGTACGCAGGAGTGATGAGATAGTTAGCAGATTGGCCTCACTCAATGGTTGGCTGTCGAAGTGGTGTCCGCAGCATAATATAGAATTCATAGACAATTGGAAAAGTTTTTTGGGGCAAGCCTGATCTGTTGAAAAGAGATGGTATCCATCCCTCCTGGGCTGGTGCTGCTCTTCTCTCTAGTAATTTGGCTCATAGTCTTAGAGATAAAACATGACAATCTGGGGCTCAGGTCAGGAAACAGACAGACTGGCTAAACCGACCGTCTGCTAGCGGCCTCACGTCACCAAGGTCAGATAAATCCCATCACATAGAGCCTCTTTCATCTAGATATCATCATATAGAGACTGTGTCTGTTCCCCGAATTTGGAAATCCAAAAAACGTCAGGTTAAAAATTTAATTGATGTTCAACAAATAAAAAACAGATATAATACAGATGAGCAAATGATAAAGCTTGGGTTGCTGAAAATTCTATCCCTTACTTCAAAATCTCTAATAGTTAATGATATGATTTCAGATTATAATCTAGATGTGCTGTGTTTGACAGAAACCTGGCTAAAACCAAACGATTAGTCAACCCCACAAGATTACAGTTATAAACATGAACCTCGTCTGAAAGGCAAAGGGGGAGATGTTGCTGTAATTTATAGTAATATTTTCAAAACCACTAAGAAATCTAGTTTTAAATATACTTCTTTTGAAGTATTGGTGCTTAATGTAAAAATATATAGTGTAAACGATAAATCACATTTGAGAATTATGCTGGCTACTGTGTACAGGCCACCAGGGCACCATAAAGATTTTATCAAAGAATTTGCGGACTTTCTATCAGAATTAGTATTGGCTGCAGATAAAGTACTAATTGTTGGTGATTTTAATATACATGTAGATAATGAAAAAGATGCATTGGGATTGGCATTTAAAGACATTGTAAACTGGAGTTAGACAACACGTGTCAGGACCTACTCATTGTCGTAATCATACTCTAGATCTAATATTATCACATGGAATAGATGTTGATGCCGTTGAAATTCTGCAGCAGAGCGATGACATCTCAGATCATTATCTAGTCTCATGTAAATTACATTTAGCCAAGGCTGCAAAGCCGACTCCGTGTTATAAATACGTTAGACCTATAACTTCTGCCACTAAAGATTGCTTTATCAATAATCTTCCTAATCAGTTTCATCATCTCAGCGTCCCGGATAGCTTAGAAGAACTTGATATTGCAACAGAAACTTTTAACTCTCTCTTTTCCAGCACTTTAGACGCAGTTGCTCCGTTGCGCTTAAAGAAGATTAAAGAAAATAGTCCAATGCCGTGGTACAACGAGCACACCCAGGCCCTTAAGAGAGCAGCCAGAAAAATGGAGCGCAACTGGAAGAAAACTAAACTAGAGGTATTTCGGATTTCATGGAAAAAGAGCTCGATTGCTTACAGAGCCTTAAAAAGCTGCTAGATCTGCTTATTTTTCAACCCTATTAGAAGAAAATAAACATAATCCAAGGTATTTATTTGAAACAGTGGCTAAACTAACGAAAAAGAAAGCTTCAAGCTCAGAAGTGTCCAAGCAACACAGCAGTGATGACTTTATGAACTTCTTCACTTATAAGATTGATAATATCAGGGACAAAATTATAACTATGTAACCGTCTACCACAGTATCGCATCAGGAAGTGCATTGTAGTCTCCCTGAGGAAAAATTTGATTCATTTGTTGCTATAGGAGAGGAAGAATTCTGCAAACTCGTTAATTCATCTAAATCGACAACTTGTATGTTAGATCCTATACCGACTAAGCTACTGAAAGAGATGTTTCCAGAGGTCATATATCCTCTTCTTAACCCTCTGGGGTCTGAGGTATTTTTGGTGCCATTGGGATGTTCTGGCATGCCCTTACATTTGAGCTTTTTTCAGTTATTTATAAACATGTTAATAGCAAAGGTGTAAATTCACTCTATATAGCACAAACGGGGTTACCATAATATCTGAGCAACATGTATGTACATGTTTGTATTTTTAAGAGAATAATGTTTATGCGTGGTTATTGAAAAAAATAAAAATGAAAGCTGCTGAAATAAGACCACAAAACAAATACTAAATATGTGTCCGCAAGACTTTTGACTAATGGATGTTGTCGCTTCGAGTTCTGGCTTCAAAATGATGTGAAAATCATCCCTCCTAATCGTTCACATAAAACAAAACAAAAATGTATACTTGGTATGACAGTTTTTTTGTCAGAAGAGGTTTATGCGTGGGAGTGGGTAATGAGATTCAGACCAGGGGTGTGACAGACACTCCCCCAATGGCCCATTAGGGTGAGGAAGCCTGAACAAAGAATGAGAGGAGATTCAAAGGTTTTGTTTTTCAATCTGTTTTATTGTAATTCCTCTGTGTGGAGAAACTAAATGTTCTAAATTTGCTCTAAGCAAATCAAATGTGAGTAAAATAAATAAATAATCAGTCTGCTATAAACAAAGCAATTGTGAGCGATAAACAAACAAAAGTAAAGGCAGGTATCTCACAGTAAATGCTTATGCCCCGTTGATGCGGGCTCTAAGCAAATCAAATGTGAGTAAAATAAATAAATAATCAGTCTGCTATAAACAAAGCAATCGTGAGCGATAAACAAACAAAAGTAAAGGCAGGTATCTCACAGTAAATGCTCATGCCCCGTTGATGCGGGCTCTAAGCAAATCAAATGTGAGTAAAATAAATAAATAATCAGTCGGCTATAAACAAAGCAATTGTGAGCGATAAATAAACAATCAGAATGATTTCTGAAGGCTGATGGTTAGTGAAAGTTAGTTAGCAGCAGTGCACACAGTCACACATCGTTATGCCACTCTTGAAAACAGTTCCTGTTCAACTGAAGACATAAGTGAACATTGCATGCCTGGCATTTCCATGATGTCAATTGCCTTTTATCACGCACTGTTGTGCAATGCACACAATTGCGGCGACCAACTGTGGCAACATCCCTGCCTTCTGATGTCAGGTCAGCTCCTGGAACCGGTACATGGTCACTATTGGTCCGTTTTGGTGCCATTGTCTGTGACAAACCACAGAGCTCTGTGATAAGTTGCTCCATAAACTCTTTATGGGACAAGTTACCATGTAGCTCTTTGTGCACAATGAAAGAGTTGGTGGAAGCAATGTCCAAGAAGTGTAGAAAAATCTTTCTGTACCACTTCATTGTTTTGTGTTGTGCAGTGTAGTACTGTAACAGCTGATCAGACAGGTCAACTCCTGGCCCCCCATGTGTTTGTTGTATTCAGTCACAGGTGTAGGACATGGAAATGTCTTTGTCCTCCATGTATCTTGTGTCTTCACTCTCCTCTGTGCAGTGTCTCCCGTACAAGCAGGATGGATGGTAGAACAGACAGATACCTCTCGTGTGTCCATCCACTTCACAAATACAAGAGGTCCATCCTGAATCCACCTGATGGATCCCCTGGCAGATTTTTTAGAGAGTGAATTAGCTGCATTCCGAGGGCAGTCCTTCCTGTTGTCCCTGTAAGTCCCACATGCACCAAACCTCATTGCAAACAAGTCTTTTAGGAGCTTTGGACTTGTACAAAAATTGTCCATGTACACATGGTACCCAGAACCCAAAAATGTGTGGTCTAAAAGAGATGTTACAGCATCATATGACAGTCCATGGCCTGTGGGGAAATTGTTCTTTCCTGTGTATGTAGCGGTTGTTCCTCTGCGTTGTTTTAATTTTTAGATGTTGTGAATAAAATAATTTTCCACACAAAGCTGGTTGCACTGGATGATGAATTTATTAACGGTGCCTGTGTGACAAAACACATAACAAACAGGCACTCTTTAACTGCAGCTCTTTCGCCTCTCCTCAAGTGACATTGCAGGAAAGAGAACGAATCTCCGATTGCACTGCTATTTGAACCTCCCTCCGACGTATGACGTCAGCCGACGTGCATACTGTGATGATTACCCTTAGTAAGAGCACACAAAACGGCTTTCAAAATAAAATGCCCCGAAACAAATAATAAAAACAAAATGATTTCTAATCTGGTGTAACAACATATCCCTGCTACATCCACCCCCACTGTTTTACACCAGATTCTGCATTACATAGACCTACAAAGTCTTACTAAATTAGCGATGTCAATTTTCCTGAAATCACATTAGATTCGCTCAGTTCTTAACTATCTCTTTCGAGATTAAGATAACCCAGGGGTAGCTAATCCCCAAATTACCCATAGAAAACCATGCCTTATACACAGTTCTACTCATGACACCAACAATGTACCTGTAAATGTACATTACTCACAAAACATGTAATTCCAAAAACAAGGCAAAAAATAAAATAAAATAACAAGCTCTAAACTCATTCCAACAGACCTTTTTGTTCTTAATATAACCATTCAAATGTCATGAATTGCATGAACTCTTTGTGTAGACATTGTCTGTATAAGCCTGTTAACTGGCTTAATGAGTCTCCCAAATCTTGACATATAACCCTCTTGTAGATCAGGGACTCTTACATTTTGCTGATCTTGTACACTTGACGTTGAAACAAGAGTTTCTGCAAAAGTTGAAGTACACTCGTCAATTTCAGAAGCACATTTATCGCTTAGAACTGCTGATACAGAAAAATCATCAGACACCAAAGAAGAACATACAGACAAAGTAGAGGCGGGAATATGGTCCGTATTTGTCTTACACTCAGGTACACTGTCCAACTCAGCATCACATTCCACAGCAATGTCACCAAATGCATCACTCTGATCAGCATTAGAGCACTCCACAGACTTTATTTTGGTCACATCTGTGTCAACATTAAGATCGGATACCCAACGAGAGGTCCGATCATCACTCTGAGTTTGATCATCTCCATCACATGAGACACAGACAGTGGAATCCACAACATCATCATCACCATCATTACCATCATCATTCCAAGCTGGCACCGGCAGGAAATTGACAGGCATCAATAGATTACGATGTACCGTCTTGGTACGACCCGTCCCAGGATTCCTTATCTGGTAAGTGTTCAGATCACCCCTTTTCCCCACAACAACATACACCACCTTTTCCCACCTGTCAGCTAACTTCTTTTTCCCACGTTCACCCTTATTCGCTAAGAGTACTCTGTCACCCAACTCAAGAGAATGACCTTTACCCTTCCGATCATAATACTCTGCTTGTTTTGCTTGCTGCCTTTTTGCATGCTCTTGTGCAATTACCATTGCTTCCCTTAAGTCTTTCTCAAGAGACTGAACATACTTGTGAACATTAACAGTCTCACTATGCAACATGACATTTTCAAACAAAATATCCACTGGTAATCTTGGTGTTTGGCCGAACATCAAGAGAAATGGTGGAAACCCAGTGGTCTCGTGTCTTGTACAATTGTACGCGAAAGTAAGAGTGTTCAACATCTGTGGCCACTTGACTTTAGATCTTGGAGGCAGCGAACGAATCATATCCCCTAGAGTACGATTGAATCTCTCTGTTTGTCCGTTACCCATGGGATGATATGGGGTTGTGTGCGATTTTCCCACACCCGACAATCTCAACAGTTCGACCATGAGTGAACTCTCAAAGTTCGCACCCCTGTCAGAATGTATTCGACCCGGAAACCCATAAATACAGAAAAACTTGTTCCACAAGACACGTGCAACAGCTTCCGCAGTCTGGTTCGGACACATATAAGCACAAGCGAGCTTTGTGAAATGGTCAGTGACCACTAACACATCAATCGTCTTGTTGTTAGAATCTTCCGCTGACCAAAAGTCAATACACACCATTTCAAGAGGGGCACTCGTGTGGATCGAAACGAGTGGAGCCCTTGCCTCTGGCTCAGGCCTCTTACTCAAAATACACCTCTTACACTCATTAACGTATGTCTTTATGTCCTCTTCCATAGACTCCCAGAAGAACCGTTGCCTAGCCAACCATAGTGTGCAATGCTGACCCTGATGACCAGCGTTATCATGCACCCCCTTCAGAACAGTACCTCGAAGAGCTGTCGGCACCACAAACTGGTAAGTCTTTTTCTTAGACACTGGATTCTTAGAAACTCTGTACAAAACACCCAATCTTAAGGTAAGTTTACCCCATTGGCGTAGTATCTTCACAGTTCTTTTAGACTCAAACACTTTCTCTCTGCGAGACAGACGTCTACCTCTCTCCACAAAGTACTTCACTCTGTCAATCACAGGATCCTGACTCTGTTTTTCCAGCAATTCACTATGTGTAAGGCTACGGAGCTCACTCTGCTCTACGTCCACCAAACTCTCTAAATGCTGCACATACGACATACTTCTAATGGCTGCCCCTTGCTCCCAATCAGATTGAGAAAGAAGAACAGCTGACAAATCTTGGTGTGAGACTTTACCAGTAAGGTGAGTGGACCCTACATACACATTTCCACCAACATTTGTAGGCTCTGTCAGCCCATCTACCCCTTCACCATCCGCACGTTCACATGAAAGATGGAACAAGTCCTGCACCTGCCTGACAGCGACAGACTCAGCCTCATGCAGCAAAATATCATAAGGTATCCTTGTCAATCTGTGCAAAATTCTCGAAGTCGCAAATGGTTCCCTGCTTAACGCATCTACCACTATATTTTTCGGTCCTGGGATGTACTGAATGTCAAAATCATAAGGTGCTAGTTTTGCTACCCACCGTTGTTCACATGCATCCAACTTGGGCTTAGTGAGGATGTACTTAAGAGGGTTACTATCAGTCCACACAGTAAATCTGTGTCCCCGCAGCCAATGACTGAATTTATCACAAATAGCCCACTTCATAGACAAAAACTCAAGTCTGTGTGCTGGATACTTCGACTGTGCATGATTTAAAGACTTTGACGCGAAGGCAATAGGCCTTGCCACAGCACATCCCCCCTGAACCTGCGACAAAACGGCCCCAAGCCCACTGGTGGAGGCGTCCACAGACAACAAAAACGGCTTCGAAAAATCTGGGTGCGCAAGCAAAACCTGACTTACCAAGGCAGACTTCAAACTCTCTAGGGCTGCTCTACAGTCATCAGTCCAATCCATCGGAGAAAGTGTACGACTTCTTTTCAGTCGTTTCACACCTTTCCCCATTCTGGGTCTTTTTTGTCCTGTCAAAAGCTGAAACAAGGGTTTAGCCAACATCGAACAATTTTCTATGAAATGCTGATAGTACACCACCATACCTAAAAAGGATCTGATTTTCTTTGCTGATGGCGTAACACAATCACTTTCCATCAAATCTTTTTCAGATATACTCACAATGGCATCAATTTTTGCTGGATCACTGGCCACCCCCTTTTCAGACACAATATGACCCAAAAATTTTACAGACTTCCTCAAAAACCTACATTTTGAAGGGGACAATTTCAAATTGTGGTCTTTTAGACGCCGAAACACCATCTCAAGCCTTTCCAAACTCTCTTGCTCAGACTTCCCGAAAACCAGTAAATCATCTAAGTAACAAAGAAGGCTCAGAAAGTTCTGGTCACCAAACACAGTCAGCATCATTCTCATAAATGTTGCTGGGCTGTTGCACAATCCCTGGGGTAATCGATTATACTCATGAAGCCCCAATGGTGAACAGAACGCCGTGAACCTCTTGTCATCTTCGTGCAACGGGACGTTATAATACCCAGAAGTCAGATCCATGGTACTAAAGTACGAGTTCCCACCCAACGCTGCAAGCACATCCGCTTGATGAGGAAGAGGATGAGCATCCTTCACTGTGCGTGCGTTCAACCAACGGAAATCGGTGCATATCCTTAAGTCACCATTTTTCTTCCACACTAAGACCAATGGTGACGCAAACTCACTGCTCGATTTCCTTATGATTTCCTTCTCCTCCATTTCGTCTAAAGTCTCTTTCAACTTCAAGTAATGGGCGGGAGAAAGACGGCGGTATGGAAGGCGAAAGGGCTTGTCATCTGTGACTCTGATACGATGACAAAATCCCTTCGCTTCACCACAATCCAAACTGTGCCTGGAAAACACACTTTCATATTCTTCCAATAGGTCAACAAGCTTATTTTGCCAAAAAGAAGACACTTCACAATCTTTGACATTTAGACTGCCCAGCCCCAAGTCATCCAAACTGCTGTCACCTACTGAACCTTCTCCAGATGTAGAGTCTCTCACCGTTAGACTACCACCCGACCTGTCAGAACGAACCACACCCACATTTTGACTAACCACCCTGTCAGTGGTTTGTTCGAGGTCCTCCAAAGCAACGCAAGGATACACATCAGCCACCTTCGCATTTTTCCTCAACACAATTTCTGCATTGGTCGGGTTGATCATCTTTACTGGCAGCCAGCCATCACCCCACAAAGGTGAAACAACCCTCCCAACCAGCACATTCCGATGCACGCAACGTGAAGTACTTGGTTCGATGACTACTGTGCTCCCTACGGACAGTACAGACCCTGGGGGCAAACGACCCCAAACAAGGTGTTCACTCCTTGGCTGGAGTGTCACAGCTGACCTCAGTCTCAGAGTACCCACATTGTCGGGAATCGAATCACCCCTCCATCTCTCTATACATGAAAGCATGCGCAAAAATTGGCTATTTTCCGATTCTATAGCTGTGTCTGGCCTATTTACCACCCTCCAAAACTGCTCTGTATGCTTCATCTGACTTATTAGAGGCTTCAAAACATTTGTGCCGAGTATAATTGGGTCTTTTTGGCCCCTCACGATCATAACTGGTACAGTGAAGCTGACCCCATAAACTTCAAGCTTCAGATTCCACACACCATCTGGAGTAGTTTGTTTTCCACCGCAACCCACCAGGACAATATCAGAAGAACTCAGGACATCCTGGTCCAGCACCCCAGCGGCTCTGAGTTGAGGAACTTTGTCCGCGCTCAGAGTAGTCGCCATGGAGCCACTGTCCAACATCCCCTGAAGCTCAACTTTGTCCTGCACTAAGACACTTGCATAAAACAAACTGCTACTTTGATCAACTCGCATGTTGTTCTGAAAAACTACCGTTTTTGTTTTGTCAATGCTTTCACGGTAAAAGGAATAAACAGACTCAAGATCAGTCTCAGAGGAATTACTACACAGCCCCACCTCGTCCTCTGCCCGAAGGGAGCGGTCTAGTTTCCCTGAGACGTGACCTTGTCTTGCTGACCGGAGCCCGGCCTGGACGTAGTTCTGTGACTGTCGCAGTTGTAGCTTGCATGTCCAGCTGCAAAACACTTGAAACACAAATTATACATTTTGCAATGAGCAGTCGTGCTATGTTCACTGCTGTGACACACTCTACATTCTCGAATCTTATTGCCCGTACGTTTAGGCCAGGGACCCCGCACAGACTGAGAGTTGCACACTAATGCTTTTTCCAGCAAAGACAAGACTTTGTCCAATGCGTTCTCGTCAGTCACGCCTGCACCCTGTTCAGACTTAGAAGGCGAGAAAGACACATCAACCTCTGGCTCTGAGACAACCGTGGTGAATTGTTTGACTGCTTGATTTGTCAACTTCCGCTCTCTTAACAACTCGTCAAGCTGCTCTTGTACCTCAGATGCGTTCCATGACGGTACAGGTTTACTCTTGAACACAAAAGCTAACTCTTTGTCAGGGCAGTTACGAATAAACATAACTGCTACCTCTTTGCTCCTGTTATCCAGAGTCCTGCCTTCCCATCTTAAACTCTTCTCAGCTACATCCGCTGCCTTGTTTAATCGTATCCAAAAATCCCAAGCACTCTCTCTGGGATATGGTCTCACAGAATAGAAGTCAGCCAATGGAATACCCGAACTGCTCTGGTCCCCGAAGTGCTGCTTCAAAACAGAAAAGACAGAATCAACAGTAGGAGCCGTTGAACCATTGCGCAGCCATACTCTCATTACATCTCTGGCCCGCCCCATAACTCTGTTCATTATCTCATCAACCATTTCAGAATCCTTGACTTCAAGTTTTATCAAATATACCCTCATCATATCTTCCCACTCCATGATTGAGTATTTGTCTGAACTATCTCCCCTAAAATGTGCTGGTGCAGCCACCTCAGCTTTCAGGATCAAGTTCATTTTTGAAGCATCAATGACGGTACTATTTGAGTGATCAGTCACATGGCCACTGGAACCTTCTTGGAACCTCTTAGCAGATGGATAATTAGGAAATTCAGGCCTCATCATACTTTCTCTAATTGATTGCCCAATCTCACTGCCAATTTGTTTTATGAGGTTACTCATCTGACCAGACATTTCTGACTCCTGTGGAGCGAACTCATAGTTACTGGCTGCAGCGATTGGACTACCCCGTATATCGTTTCTTTCATAGGAAGAACCACCGACCATTCTACCCCGGCCTGTGCTACAGTACTCAGGATCCTCAAACAGCCTAGTTTTGTCAGGCGTTTCTAAAAGACTGCCCCGCCCTCTACCAGCCGTAAATGTATTGTCCCACCCCAAATCGCTTTGTCTAGCAGCCATTCCCCTCAGGTGTCAGAATACACTCTCAAAACACACAAAAAAAAATTAACCAAACAATTCAATGGTAATTAACCAGTCTCAACTCAAAAAAATAAAATTCAATTGTCCTTAGAAAAAAAAAAAGTTCACTTGTTTCACAGTCCTCCAATCAAAGACCGAGTCAATTGATGATTCGAAGTACCTTCATCCACACAGTTAAGTCAAAACAGGTAAGTTGGTGACACTCTTTGATGATCCAACACGCTGCTTGCTTGATCCAGTTCAGTCACAACTCACCAGTCCAACAGTCTGAACATGCGATCTCAGCGTTGAATTCACAAGGCACAGTTCATCAGCAGTCTCCTCCTAGACACAGCACAAACCGTCTGACATCCGGACGCCACCGAAGAAACAGCAACAAGTAACTGAAGTCCCGTCTCTCCACCAGCACCCCACAGCTCCAGTCACACTCAACGTCAGCAATCCCAGCGGTCGACAACGATCAACCAATCGACGGGTCACGGCACCAGTTTTGTAGCGGTTGTTCCTCTGCGTTGTGTTAATTTTTAGATGTTGTGAATAAAAGAATTTTCCACACAAAGCTGGTTGCACTGGATGATGAATTTATTAACGGTGCCTGTGTGACAAAACACATAACAAACAGGCACTCTTTAACTGCAGCTCTTTCGCCTCTCCTCAAGTGACATTGCAGGAAAGAGAACGAATATCCGATTGCACTGCTATTTGAAGCTCCCTCCGACGTATGACGCATGGGCGTCAGTTTGGTTTGAAATGTGGGGGGGACAGAGACGCATTCGGAAGGGCATTTTCAAAAGTGCTGGGTACAATGACGCATTCATTCTTTTTTCTCTTTCGCGCAGGTCATGGTTTGAAAGACGATGTCCTGTAGCTTACTGATTTAAATAAATAAAAATGTATACAAAGATGTGATGATGTCCGACCAAAAATGTGATGGTACTTTGGGTTTAAATTTAATTGGTCGTAAAATGAAATCTAATATAATGTTGTTAGTATCGTGAATTTTTACGTGAATAAATACATAGATACGTTGCGTATGCATTGTAATGGTCCAGTGGCAGAATTTTTGCCAACCGTGTCGGAGGTTGAGGGTTCTAATCCGCACTCGTATAGTTTTTTTTTCCCTCATCAAAACCGATAATGTTTATCATCAAGAATCTTGATATACTTTAACACTGATAAACATTATCGGTTTTGATGAGGGAAAAAAAACTATACGAGTGCGGATGGATTAGAACCCAGAGAAGCAGGGACACGTTTGTGTGCATTTTGAATTGTGATTTCTCTGGAACGAATAGAATCTCCGCAACGGATTGAAGCGCGCGTCCGAGTGAAGACAACACATTTCAGCGCTAGATCGCCTCTTATTTAACAAATGAATGAAACGAATGCTGCTAGTTAACTGGAGATGTTTTATTTGTATTGGTACATCCGTGACGCGAGATGTTTCAAAAGTGGTGGGGACAATATCGACCCTGGCAAAAAGTGGTGGGGACATGTCCCCCCCGTCCCCCCCGTAAATGACGCCTATGGTATGACGTCAGCCGACGTGCATACTGTGATGATTACCCTTAGTAAGAGCACACAAAACGGCTTTCAAAATAAAATGCCCCGAAACAAATAATAAAAACAAAATGATTTCTAATCTGGTGTAACAACATATCCCTGCTACATGTACACAGAAAAGTCCACAGTGAATCCATTCGATGAGTCTGCAAGAACAAACAGCTTGAAACCCCACCTGGTTGGCTTGGCTTTCATGTACTGCGTCATACCGGTGTGTGCTTTGCATGCCACCATTCTTTCATCCACAGCTAAGTTTCTTTTAGGATGATAGATGGCTTTACAAGCATGACGGATAGTGTCCATGAGAGGTTTGACCCTGAAAAGACGGTCATGTTCAGGTGTGCCCCTCATTCTGTCATTCTCCTTATCTGCATCTGGGTGACTCATGTGTACATTCCATGAAATGGTGCGGTATCTGTCCCTAGACATTATTGTAGCAGGAAAGGGTACGGAGAAAACACTGCTTTGCCGCCAGTAGTCTCTGATGGAACTGACCTTCACCATGGCCATGTAAAACAGCAGCCCAATGTAGCGGTACATCTCACTGATGCTGACATCCGTCCATTTGTATTTGCAGCCCTTTGCAGTTGCCTTGGCAGCCTGAGCATTGGTGTTGTGGCACAGAGTTGACACAGCACTTTCTGAAAAAAATTGTTTGAATAGACTCATGGGCGAATGCGAGTCTACAGAGCTCAGTTGCGGTCCAGTTTCCCGTGCAGGAAGGAATCGCAGTGTCTGGGGAACCATGTCAACATCAGTCTCTGTTTTCCATGACAGAGTGGTCTGCCTGTTGCTTGCCTGCTTGTTTGCCTTGGCTCTCTTTGGGACAGGTGCTTGGACATGTTCATTGTCACATCTGTTAAAAAAAAGAAAAGAAAAAGTGAGAATGCTGATAACACAATCAAAGAAACTGTATTATCTGTATGTATTTTATAATTTCTGCCAAAAATGGCATTCGACAATCAAGGAGCAAACGTTGAATATCGTTATAAAAACTAAATTTTTATTTTATTTTTATTAATCAACTGTTTTCTGTGTGTCAGTGTCTGCAAAGATGTCATGATGTCATGATTACATTGTAAATCTGTAAAATATTACATCTATGCACTTACTCAGTTTGATTCTCAATCGCACTGAGAACTGAACGACGCCTGCGTTCCCCTCGGCGAGGTGCTGGAGAAGGAGAGCGTGATGTAGGCCTACACACATTCCTAAAAAAAAAAAAACCTGTTAGCATACATTATCCAAAGTAAACTGACGGACAATTAATGGATGCACAATGCATATCGAGTATTGATGAGCCATATAGACCGCGCGCATTTAGTGGTCTACACGCAATAAACGGATCGTTCGCGAACGACACATCACTACATTTCAAACATTTACACCTGTAGGCTATTCACATCTGTGCATAAGGCAGTAAGCGTGATACGTAGTGTCATAGGCTAACCAAAACTGAACATAATATAAATATATTGCATAGACAATAGGCCTATCACATATTTTACCGGAAATATATTTGCACTAAATCACATTATATAACCTAAGCCTAGAAACGCACTTTTATGAGATCGTGTTGCCTAAGCAGATATTCGCAAACAAGATACATTATGCATAAGGCAGTATTTTAGCATGATAATCAGTGTCATAAGCTAATCAAAACCGAGTGAAATATATTTAATATACAAATATGTTTAGAGTGTATAATATCACATTTTAAAAGTTTAGCTACACTTGAGCATACACGAATGTTAGGGATGTCATAAGCTAGCCAAAACTAGGCAAAATATAGTCTGAAAAAAATGAGTTCTATATATGATCAGAAAAGGAATTATATAACACTAAACAACTTACTCCGAACTTGTATCCTCGGCGGGATCAATTCGTTCTTCAAAATGCAGCCGTTCGTCATCCGAGTTGCAATCTTCCTCTGAGGAAAAGGTGAATTCTTCCTCGCTGTCCAGAATCATCTGAAGGGCTTCATCACCGGAGTAGCGTGCCATCCTCAAAACGCGATGATCTATCAGTGAATCTCATAAAGAAACTTCGGGTTTTTATGGCATTGATCGGTCCGCGTCCGCGTGTGCGACGCATAGATCATCTATTTAACATGTGAACAGCGCCGGGGGTGTGCCGGCCTCAGCTCATTAAAAATAATGAGGGGAGAGAGAAAAAAACTGTACCTCTCCTTGGTTTCACGGATTACATAAACTGAGAATATTTGTTTTTTATATAAATTACTTCATTTAAAAGAAGAGAATTCAAGCTTCATAAAGAAAAATCTCTCGTGCCTGTGTGACAAGTATTCGCGGAGTTACAGTTAATCTTAGGACGCGTTTCAGAATGGACTTCACAGACAGAGAGAACGCAGAACTCGCATCAAGTTTGTTTTTCTTTATTTGGCGAAAAGCACAACACTTTGTTTTTATTGTGAGTATCCACAAAAAAAAAATAGAAACTTAACAGGATCTAATGATGTACAACACTTATTTGTAAGATCAAAATCAACCGAGTATTTTGAGTCTCTTTTGCACTGATAAGAAAAAAAGCGAGACAATCGCGCCGGCGCGATAGCCGACCCCAGGGGGTTAATATCATTAATTCATCTTTGTCTCTAGGATACGTACCAAAAACCTTTAAACTGGCTATGATGAAACCGCTTGTTAAAAAACCACAACTTGATCCTACAGAATTAGTCAATTACAGGCCGATCTCGAATCTGCCTTTTCTGTCAAAGATATTAGAAAAAGCAGTATCTTCACAACTATGTTCCTTTCTAGAAAGAAATGATATCTGCGAGGTTTTTCAGTCCGGATTTAGACCGTACCATAGTACTGAGACAGCTCTCATTAGAGTCACAAATGATTTGCTCTTATCATCCGATCGTGGTTGTATCTCTCTATTAGTGTTACTCGAGCTTAGTGCTGCATTTGACACCATTGACCACAACATTCTTTTAAATAGACTAGAAAACTATGTTGGCATTAGTGGAATTGCACTAGCATGGTTTAAATCATACTTAACTGACCGTTATCAGTTTGTAGCAGTAAATGAAGAGATGTCTAATCGATCACAAGTTCAGTATGGCGTACCACAAGGCTCAGTACTAGGACCGTTGCTGTTCACTAGGAAGTTCTTCCAGGAAACATGGAGTTAGCTTTCACTGTTATGCCGATGATACTCAGCTGTATATTTCTTCAAAACCCAACGAAACTTACCAATTCACAAAATTAACGGAATGCATAGCTGATATAAAAAATTGGATGACTAGTAATTTCCTACTACTAAATTCTGAAAAGACAGAGATTCTAATTATTGGACAAAAAACTTCCACACGTAATAACCTAGAATACTGTCTAACACTTGATGGCTGCTCTGTCAAGTCTTCGTCGTCGGTTAGGAACCTGGGTGTGCTCTTTGATACCAACCTTTCTTTTGAAAGCTACGTGTCTAGTATCTGTAAAACTGCATTTTTCCATCTTAAAAATATATCTAAAATACGCCATATGCTCTCATTGGGAAATGCGGAACAATTAGTTCATGCGTTCATGACCTCAAGGCTAGACTATTGTAATGCTCTACTGGGTGGTTGCCCTGCACACTTAATAAATAAACTACAGCTAGCTCAAAACGCAGCAGCTCGAGTTCTTACCAGAACCAGGAAATATGACCATATTAGCCCGGTTCTGTCAACACTGCATTGACTCCCTATTAAACATCGTATACATTTTAAAATATTGTTGATTACTTACAAAGCACTAAATGGTTTAGCTCCGCAGTACTTGAGCGAGCTCTTAACGCATTATAGTCCTTCACGTCTATTGCGATCTCAAAATTCCGGCCAGTTGATAATACCTAGAATATCAAAATCGACTGCTGGCGGTAGATCCTTTTCCTATTTAGCACCAAAACTTTGGAACAGTCTTCCTACCATTGTCCGGGAAGCAGACACACTCTGTCAGTTCAAAGCTAGACTAAAAACACATCTCTTTGACCTAGCATACACACAATATATTATAGACTTCTATAATTCAATGTTAGGCTGCATAGATTAGGTCAGCCGGAACTGGGAACACTTCCCTTAAATCTTGATGTACTCGGTACATCATAAGAAGGATGGTGTCTACGCTAATATTAGTCTCTCTGTTTATCCCGAGGGACCCTCTATGGTGGACCTGCGCCTGGACCCATCCCAACTCATCCTGAAGTGCCAGCCTCATAAGCCCTGTGAAGGCCTCATCGACACGGCAGCCATCGGCACTGATCCTCAACAACTCGTCTCCATACCGGCGTGATTACTTCGACTTCCAACCGGATGGAAATGGATAAATACTCTAAATGTTCCGATCCAATTTGACTTGTAATGCTGCCCGAATCATACACTGTTCCTTCGTTGGCCAGAGGAGAACTGGCCCTCCGACTGAGTCTGGTTTCTCCCAAGGTTTCTTTCTCCATTCTGTCACCTGATGGAGTTTTGGTTCCTTGCCACTGTTGCCTTGGCTTTTGGCTTGCTTAGTTGGGGACATTTAATATTCAACAATATTATTGATCTGCCTTACTTAAGGTTGACGTTGACGCAATTATCTTCTAGAAACAAAGTTTGTTGTATTATTTTCATGTTATCACTGTGAAGCTGCTTTGATACAATATGTATTGTAAAAAGCGCCAGAGGTGGAAAGAGTAATAAAATATTCTACTCAAGTAAAAGTACTACTACTTCAATGAAATTTTACTTAAGTACAAGTAAAAGTACCGGTCTAAAAATCTACTCAAGTAAAAGTAAAAAGTAGCTCATTTAAAATTTACTCAGAGTAAAAGTTACTGAGTTACTTTTTTAACAGCGGGTGGGGGAATCCCCCGTGTAGGGTTGTATTAATGGTATGAGATTTTCACAGTATGATAACGTCTCAGAAAATATCACGGTTTACAGTATTAATCAATTATTAAAGGTGCTATATGTATCTTTTAGCGGCCTCTATCGGTGATGTTTCAGATTGCAACCAATTTTTACAAGAGTGCTCATGCTCGTGCTCGAACACAAGAGCGAGCACTCATGGTACCGGCCGGCCACACTGAGACTTTCAACACACCGGAGAAAGCATCACACAACATGCTGGAAACTCATGTAAACTCCCACTGCAACGTTACAATAATAGGCTACTTTTATCAGCTTGATGTTGAACTAATGCTCCATGCTCGTACCATGATAACGTTACATTTGTGGTGTTATCTAGCATAAGGCATTTCACAAACCATTCGTGTATCTTTCACAATCAGCAATGTCAAGATAGGTGAATGTATAATATGATAACGAAAACGGTTAGTGAACTAGACTGAACAATGTCAGTGTAACAGTAAGACAGTAGGAAGTAACATTCCTGTACTGAACGTGTCGGAAATGTGTATTATAAACAATATGATAGTGGGATGAGTGACGTTAGACAGTAGATCTAGTACATAAAATAAAAGTTACATCCTAAAGCACTTGCTATCCTGGAACAGTCTTTTGTATTCATTTCATGTCTCATGTATGTTGTAGTTGACCTTGCTATTTCATTATAGTTTAACATTATTTCAGCATATCTGAAAACTTGTAATTTATCACAATAAAAATAGCGGAGGTCTCTCCATAATTCAAACGCTCAGCCGATGTTGATCCGTGTTTTCGTCCTAAGTCGATCCGATTCACGTTTGGCCTGACGAGCTTCAGCAGATACATTTTTGTTTTGTTTTGTTTTTTATATTTATGTGGAGTTTGTTGGAGTGTGTGTTGTGCTGGAGGCAGGTCGTGTTTGGTGTTATCAGACTCATGTCGTCAGCTGCAGTGCCGTCGGTCGCATAGACTGTATATAAGGAGAGAGGCTCGGGAGCGCGCATACACGTCACATCCGATGGCTTTCGCAGAAAATCCGACCCGGAGACTTCACATATAAATAGGAATACTGGCCTTCAGAGGAAATAGCAAAACCCGACAAGTGGATCATTGTAATGTGTGATTAGAACCCCTTCACACACAGGCAATAAAAAAAGGATTCATTTTAGAAGAAAAGTTACATATAGCACCTTTAAATAAATAAACAGTATTATTAAATTATGGTTATTATTATTATTATCATTAGTTAAAATGACAGTTAAATTAATCAAAACAGGGTTTTTTTTGGTAGAACAAATACTTTTACTATAACAAACTTGAAACCATTTGTTTGTTTTGTTTATTAAAATTTCAATAAAACATGTCTAATCAATTAAATTCAATAATTGATAATGAATTAGATTAACAACTTATTTTTAACATTAATAATTTATTAAAATGTTTAAGAATAATATAGTCCTATGAAATGTATTTTATTCAGAAAATGAATGTTTCTTTTTATGATTTAATCCAAATATATTATCAAAAACGGTGGTAATCAAATGTAAATTTAAACTTTGTGTCCTTTTATTTTTGGGGGAAGCGCTACAAAACAGATTTGCTAAATTAAACCATGGACAAAAAATATATATTCCTTTAAATAATGTTTAAATAAAATGTATTATTGTTGTTATTATTATTTTGAGAAGTTCGTTCTATTGTATGTCCAGAATTTCTCCTTAGTAAAACCGAACTTTTATTTTGACAGGTTGTAGTGAAGACCCGTTTCAAAGTGTATTTGACAATGGTTTTTCTCAAATAAAATTATGAAAATGCTCATTAGGCGTTCTCTCAGAGCAGCTCTGGAAATGTTCATGTATTTATGTCCTCAAATTGTTTGTGAGACGCTGAAAACACCATGAACGTCACGCGTACTTGAGTATGTAACGTTAGTAGACAAAGCGGCGCAGCTCAGCAGAACAAATATGTTATATATTTACATAGAAGTATTTTTGTTCTTAAATATTCACAGACCATGTCGCGATTGGATTTATTGCACAGTTATACTTTCCATGTATTCATCCATCCATTATTTTGCGTGTTTTACGTGACATCTGCGTTATGTGAATTCCATTTTCATGACTGGATTCCGGGATTCCCTCTGCATCACGTAAGTCATTCGGCCTTAAGGGTGTACTCACACTAGGCACGGTTGCCACGAACCGGGCCCGAGTACGATTGTCCCCCCTCCCCACTCCCCCTCTGGCCTGCACTCACATAGGGTTTCAGCATTCGTGCCGGAGCACGCTTACGTCATTATGGTGCGTGCGACGGTTTCGGGATAAACAAGAAGAGCGGCGCTCTCTGAACACAATGGAGTCCATCGCTCTGTTTTCTTTGTGGATAATTTTGTGTCGTTTGGTCCACGGTGGTCCACAGCCCTCTCACAGCCTGTTGTTAAACAGATGCGTCGCCTTAGTGGCGCGAAAATTTTCACGTAATCGTGCTGCTCGTATGAGGAGGTTTGCAAGGTACCAGCTGAAGTGCAGCAAGGACTTTGCAGCTTTGATTACGGACTGTGTTGGTTTTGGAGCGTCGCAAAACCATGACGTCACGCGTCCTGTTCCGTGCTCCAGCACGGTTAGCGCTCACACTGCATGCGAACCGCGCCCGAGTCCAACTGAACCGTGCTCTGGCCCACCTCTTCCAAGCGGGCCAGGGCCGGCTAATCGAGCCGCGCCTGGGCACGGTTCGGAGCACTCACACTAGTCAAACGAACCGCGCTTTGGTGGTCAAACGCACTCGGGCACGGTTCAAACTGGCTAGTGTGAGTACACCCTTAGTTACAATCATCGGGACATACCTTTATCTGCAGGAGGGATGGTGTCCTATGTATCCTCTTTTTGCAGCCACTTTGCGTCCACATTTTTTGCTAATTGGATATCTATCCTCGAGGACTACCACTCGTTTTTTCTACAAAGTATTTCCATACTGGCCATAATTCGCTTCATAAGAATTCGAGGGCGCTTTCAGCTCAGCTGGGTCTGCGTCACCTTTCTTGCGCGTTTGTTCTCCCGCCCTTCAACCAATGCAGTAGTTTCCGGAGTGTGATTTTTTTTTTCTCCCTTGTATTATTATTTTTTACTCAGTAACGGATATGATTTCAAATGTAGCGAAGTACAAAACTTCAAACAAAACGTACTTAAGTAAAAGTAAAAGTTCAGATTTTAAAAACTACTTAAAAAAGTAGAAGTACACAAAAAAACTACTCAATTACGTAACGCGAGTAAATGTAATTCGTTACTTTCCACCTCTGAAAAGCGCTATATAAATAAAGGTGACTTGACTTGACTACAGGTGGAGAGGAGATGGGGATTATTAGGAGGCCATGATTGGCAAGGGCCAATGGAGGAAATTTGGCCAGGACACCGGGGTTACACACCTACTCTTTACGAGAAGTGCCTTGGGATTTTTAATGACCACAGAGAGTCAGAAACTTGGTTTAACGTCTCACCCGAAGGAGGGTGCTCTTAATTTGGCTAAAAAATCATTCCAAAAGAGCTCTGCAGGGAACACCTTGTCCCATGAAGCACTGTGGGTGATGTTATTGAGTCAGTCTTATAATATTCCTGTTCTCTTGTCTGTGCATATTTTGATACTTGTTTACATAATCAACTTCCACTGGAGTTTGATCACGTTGACTCGTACAAGACTAATTTGCTGGTTCATTTGCCATTTTCCTATGGGGTTTTTCAATTTGACATTTTGTTCTACACACCTATTAGCACAAATTGACGCAGCATGTTTATTTTAGAAAATGTATGTTTTTAATAAGAGAAAACAGTTTGTGGTGTGTGCAGTGTACGTTGTAGAACAGAACGGCAAAGTATTATGGGAAAATCCTGAAGGAAACAGCGGCGACTTGGTCTTCTGGGTTCTGGTGTCATACCTGCAACACTCTATAGACTGAACATATAATATATGCGTCATTTTTCACAAATTCACATTTTTGTTGTGTACAATAATGGTTTACTTTTCAAAAACTTGCACTTTGAAATTCATTTTCAAAAGTTTGCTTTTTTAGGCCCCAAAACACTTTTGTCATATAAAAGAACAATGCATAAGTTTTTAGTTGAAAATTGTTTAATGTAAATGCCCCCTCAATGTGTCAAAAGAGAGACAAAGTGCCTGTGCAAA
This sequence comes from Rhinichthys klamathensis goyatoka, assembly GCF_029890125.1. NCBI lineage: Eukaryota > Metazoa > Chordata > Actinopteri > Cypriniformes > Leuciscidae > Rhinichthys > Rhinichthys klamathensis. The sequence continues at coordinate 92,577 of NW_026606876.1, forward strand.
AATCCACACTTGATGTCTTAACCACACATGCATGTGACAGGAAGTGCGCAAGACTGTCCCATGTCTTAAAAATGCCGAAGCTCAGTGCCCTTAACATACACTAAACCCACACCATCTTGAATACCGCTTCTGAGTGGTATTTGAGGCTAACCGTATCTCATCATGCATCGTGTTTGGGAACTCGCATGACTATAGACCCTTTGCACGTGACGTCACGCTCTACTCGCGCGAATTCTGAACGCAATGACACACAGCAGAAGAGTTATTCTGTAGACAGACGGCAAGCCAAACAAGCACGTGTTTGTTCTTGTAATAAAATGGTTATTTTGTGTTGTGCCATTGGCTGTGCTAATAGACAGGGTAAAGCCAATATATCTTTTTATTGAATACCATTTGATGGTGAGAGAAGGCAGCGATGGGTTGCTGCTATCAGCCGAAGTACTCCAGGATTTGTAGCAAGCATTTTTCACAAGGTAAGATTTATGGATGTCCTAGTTAGGTGTACTTCATTTGTGTAATACCATCATGCATATCCAGATGGAGACCCAGTCAAATATTAATTTGTAACCTAACCATGTAATGAGCAAGTATCAGCAAGCATGATAGGGCTCTGCAGTCTACCCATACAGATTTTGGTGCCACTTAAATGTCTATGCTTCTCTGATGGTCAAACTTACATTAGATGCAACGTAAACATTGCTGCACGTGAGGCTATTTAACACTACACTTGACAGCAGGTAACATTAGCTAGAAGCTGGATAAAAATGGTTATATTGTGCTTTAGTATTAAACACCGGGAAAAGTAGAGCATTTATCAAGGTCTCCCATTTAGTCAGTATTGTGTCTACATCACACGGTTTCACCAAAATTAAAGGTTCATCATTTAAAACTCCCTATGGAGAAAGAGAAGTTATTAACTTCTGGAAGCCAATGGTTGCATGCTATATGGGACTTGAAAGTACAGTAGGACTATCAGTTTCACCACATTGGCAGAATGAGGCACTTTTTCCGAGTCAAAAGCAGTTAAACCAGACATGGAGCAAAATGACAAGTCAGATACAATCGAGGATTGATTTGGCAGTTTTATTGAGAAGCTCTCTTTTGCCCTTGAACCATTACAGGACCAAGTGAGGCCTTGCCTTCCCACTGAATGCCTAGAGAGAAGAAAAGCCAAGTTAGAGCACTTGAATCAAAAGCAACCTTAGAAAGAGCAAAAGCTACCAACCTCCATAGGGAGAGGCAGCAAATTCACCATCAGGACCACATGTTGAGTCACAGCAACCACAAACTTGGTCATTACCATCAGCAGCAAACCACCTGCAATAAAACAAAGACATGGAACCTTCAACATGAGAAAAGTCAACTTAAAAATAAAATGCCCACGTACCCATTGGCAAAGGAACAGGATTTGTGCTGAGCGTCACTGGGTGCAGAAGCAATAGTTGCCTTCAGAATACAAGTTATGTAGATCTGCAAGGGGTGACAGACAAGTCACAAAACCAGGGCAGATGGGAAGAAAAGTCAACTCATGATATTCACAGTACATACAGAAGGACTGTTGCCCTCCTGGAACATAAATGCCTCCAGCTGGAACTGGATCTCGTCAACCTGGGACCGAGGCATGAAGCGGGAGCTGGAAGCTGTAGTTTTGGCATCCATAAAGCACCTGACGACGACACAATCACAAAGAGCAACTCATGAACGTCAACTGTAGAGCATCAAGCAACTAGACCTTACCCATGACGAGTTACAAAAAGCAACTAAACAGTCCTACCGCAACGGGGGCCATGACCTTACCCATGATTCTCAATGAAGGAATAACTTGGAAGAGAGTTCACATCAGGTACTTGAGTGGCCACACAGCTGTCCACAAACACACGCAGAGGCACATGATTGTACTGCTTCACAGATGCCTCGATGTTAATAACGCCACCCAGGAAATAGGAGTATGAAGGCCTCTGATAGGACCAATCATCTACACAAAATAAGAAACATTTTAGGCACAGCCACAATAGCAAGGGTAAAGGTTCATTTTATTGAAAGAAAAAACCTGTACCAACCCATCATGATCTTCAGGGAGAAAAGCAAGACTTCTTGTCCTGCCTCTGTGGAGGTATAAGGGACCCACGTTGGTCTCAAGGCATCACTGCTTACATTTTGGAGCCTGCGGTTCATGAAAGTACCATTAATTGGTCTCCTAGTTGCACGAGAAAGTGACCAAGATCACTTACCTTTGATAATGGCATTGAACACCAACAATTGCCCCATCAGCCCGGGTAATCGGAGTACCAGCAAGCGCCTCAGGGGTGTAGGTAAGAGAGAAGGTGTAGACAAGCTCATCCTCATTCAGCTGTAAAAAGATTGTGGTTACCAAGAGGGTCATCCCAAAGACATTACATACACCAAGACCATGCACTTATATTGCTATGAATGGGAGAAGGTGCACTGCAATGGTGTAATTCCTAAAGAGCAAGTCACCAATTAGTAAATTCTTCACATCACCACAGCTGCCCTCAGAAACTCTGGTGTTGCCAGAGATAGTCAATGTTTTGGAGACATGCATTTAGTATTGAACATGCACATTGGTAAAAACTAGCTTTAACACTATTAAGGCACAATATATATTGTTCTTGTTTCTTAAGCTCCCTTCATACCATTTATGGGATGGTTTACATCAGATGTTGGTTTGAAGGGTTACTAAAGGCAAGTAGCTTGAAAATTCAGGATTTAACCATTCAGACAGATAGAAAACTTGGTCTTAGCTGCCCTGGCATTGTAAAACCAAGTAAACTGATTTTCCTTGAAAGTTCCTCTGCCACAACAAATAACCCATTAAGATTTGTGAGTTCTTACCATCAGCACGCTGTTGCAGTCCTGTAATTCATACTCAAAGATGAGCACTCTTGACTCAGGATCCTGACCAACAACAGGACATCCACCTAAAGACAGTCCAGTTGGCTGGATCAACTGACCATTGCTGAAAAAGTCCTGCTGGACCTCTACGAGAACCCGGTTCTCACCACATTGAACCGCTACGCTGCTGGGAGTCACGGGTTGCCTCAATTGGAAGTCCACCGCCAACTCGCTCTGCACCTCGGGAACGATGGGATACCTCCAATCCAAAGGCTTCACTGGACCCTGCAACAGCTGCTTCTCCTGAAGGCCAAAAGGCTCTTGCGCAAGGCTTTTGGAGACGGGACCCAAAGGACTCTGAAACTGAGAAGCCACTTGCAAAGGGTTCCAGAGCCCTAGAGGAGAAAGGGCAGGACTTCTGGAAGCTGGATCTGATTTTGGCCCCATGCTTCTTGGACTATGACTGGACCTCAAACTTCCCAAGACATCAGGCAGATCAAATGCAACAATCACAACCACCACTAAGACAACTTTCAGGAACCCCATCCTAACAAACTTTGACACAAGCACCACAACACACACAAGTGCTTGGCTTTGCCATTTTGTACAGCTTTGAGTTAAGGTGGCTCCACCCCTTTTACCTTAATTGATTATCCTTGATTCCCCTCTGGACCTGTAGAGTGTATGCATCTTGGGGACGCACCACTCTGCACATTTTTTATGGGCCTGTCCAAATAACCACATTTGACGTCTTTGTACTTGACGACTTGTCTACTTACATGACCTACAGTATTTCCGGTCTTTAATCCAAGTGTTCAAGTGGGCTTGAACACTTAAAAAATGCAAGTTTACATAGCTTTATTTACACATTTTGCTTTCAAGTATTTTGCATTTTAAAATAAACTTATAAATGTCTGTAACAGAAGACACAATTAAAAAATGGTGATGCTTGTATTAAGTGATGAAATGCAGTTGCAAATGTTGTACAAAATATACTCTCACATCTTTGCACCAATAACATGTACAACACTTAGTTTTTACTACCAAATAATGTGTAATTTCTTATTCATTCAACTTAGAGTGGAATGTTTTCAGTTTCACTTTTAGTTTTATGGTCCCTTTAACATATTCTGTTGACTATATGTAACGTTGCATCTACATGTCTACTAACTATCATTAGAGTGTACCGTAAAACTTCAAATAATAGCTCAGGCTTTTATTTTCACAAATCGCCGAACTGCACCGGCTTGTATTTGAGACACGCGTCTATATGAGAAAGGCCTTTAATTTAGTGTTGAGATGTTGTTCATTGAGTGTAGGCCTATGATAACGATCCAAATAACATAGGCTGATAGACGGAAAGTCAAGTCATCTTCATTTATATAGCGCTTTTAACAATGTAGATTGTTTCAAAGCAGCTTTACAGAGATAAACATACAATTTACGGTAACAGAGATTGTTTTGGCTTTATAGCGATTTTTGAATAATGTTCCAGCTAAAGTTAGTTTTGATTGATTCTCTTCCAGCAAAATTATCATTTGGTATCAAATTAGGGGCCACTAATACGACGGCGTTCTCTCTAAACAGACTTTAAACGCGAACCTGTGACCTGATGGCGTTCACATGCGCATTAAGAATTGATTCTATAGCCCAGTTATATTCGTTTGAATATATATGCGCAGGTTTGTAATTTCCCTACAAACCATGCCTAAACAAACTACTTGTCTTGCCTATACATTAGATAAAGAATTTTATTTTATTTTATCAGTTCGGGGTTCGCGAACTGGATTTTCAACAACGCTTTATCTGTAGAGTGGGAAAGAGATCCTCCATAGGGAGAGGATAGTTGACACTTCAGCACTGCATTGTCATCGGGTCCAGGCGAAGCTCCTTCGTCAGATCTGGATACCACCTGGATCCGGCAGGCTGCGGGAAAACCTCGGGATAAACAAAGACACTAATATTAGCGTAGATGCCATTCTTCTTATGATGTAACGAGTACATCAAGATTTAAGGGAAGTGTTCCCAGTTCCGGCTGACCAAATCTATGCAGCCTAACATTGAATTATATAAGTCTATAATGTATTATGTGTATGCTAGGTCAAAGAGATGTGTTTTTAGTCTAGCTTTGAACTGACAGAGTGTGTCTGCTTCCCGGACAATGGTAGGAAGACTGTTCCAAAGTTTTGGTGCTAAATAGGAAAAGGATCTACCGCCTGCAGTCGATTTTGATATTCTAGGTATTATCAACTGGCCGGAATTTTGAGATCGCAATAGACATGAAGGACTATAATGCGTTAAGAGCTTGCTCAAGTACTGGGGAGCTAAACCATTTAGTGCTTTGTAAGTAATTAGCAATATTAAAAATGTATACAATGTTTAATAGGGAGCCAATGCAGTGTTGACAGAACTGGGCTAATATGGTCATACTTCCTGGTTCTGGTAAGAACTCGAGCTGCTGCGTTTTGGACCAGCTGTAATTTCTTTAAGCGTGCAGGGCAACCACCCAGTAGAGCATTACAATAATCTAGCCTTGATGTCATGAACGCACATATGACAGAATTTGGATATATTTTTAAGATGGAAAAATGCGGTTTTACAGATACTAGACACGTGATTTTCAAATGAAAGGTTGGTATCAAAGGGCACACCCAGGTTCCTAACCGACGACGAAGACTTGACAGAGCAGCCATCAAGTGTTAGACAGTATTCTAGGTTATTACGTGAGGATGTTTTTTGTCCAATAATTAGAATCTATTTTTTCAGAATTAAGTAGTAGGAAATTACTAGTCATCCAGTTTTTTATATCAGCTATGCATTCCGTTAATTTTGTGAATTGGTAAGTTTCGTCAGGGCGTGAAGAAATATAGAGCTGAGTATCATCGGCATAACAGTGAAAACTAATGCCATGCTTCCTAATGATATCTCCTAAGGGTAGCATGTACAGAGTGAACAGCAACGGTACTGAGCTTTGTGGTACGCCATACTGAACTTGTGATTGATAAGACATCTCTTCATTTACTGCTACAAACTGATAGCACGGTTTAAATCATACTCATGCAAGTCCACTAATACCATGCAATTCCACTAATGCAATTAATGCAATTCCACTAATACCAACATAATTTTTGAGTCTATTTAAAAGAATGTTGTGGTCGATAGTATCAAATGCAGCACTAAGATCGAGTAACACTAATAGCGAGATACAACCACGATCTGATGATAAGAGCAAATCATTTGTGACTCTGATGAGAGCTGTCTCAGTACTATGGTACGATCTGAATCCTGACTGAAAATCCTCGCAGATATCATTTCTTTCTAAAAAGGAACATACACTCACCTAAAGGATTATTAGGAACACCAAACTAATACTCTTTCGCCTTCAGAACTGCCTTAATTCTACGTGGCATTGATTCAACAAGGTGCTGAAAGCATTCTTTGGAAATGTTGGCCCATATTGATAGGATAGCATCTTGCAGTTGATGGAGATTTGTGGGATGCACATCTAGGACACGAAGCTCCCGTTCCACCTCATCCCAAAGATGCTCTATTGGGTTGAGATCTGGTGACTGTGGGGGCCATTTTAGTACAGTGAACTGATTGTCATGTTCAAGAAACCAATTTGAAATGGTTCAAGCTTTGTGACATGGTGCATTATCCTGCTGGAAGTAGCCATCAGAGGATGGGTACATGGTGGCCATAAAGGGATGGATATGGTCAGAAACAATACTCAGGTAGGCCGTGGCATTTAAACGATGCCCAATTGGCACTAAGGGGCCCAAAGTGTTCCAAGAAAACATCCCCCACACCATTACACCACCACCACCAGCCTGCACAGTGGTAACAAGGCATGATGGATCCATGTTCTCATTCTGTTTACGCCAAATTCTGACTCTACCATCTGAATGTCTCAACAGAAATCGAGACTCATCAGACCAGGCAACATTTTTCCAGTCTTCAAATGTCCAATTTTGGTGAGCTCTTGCAAATTGTAGCCTCTTTTTCCTATTTGTATTGGAGATGAGTGGTACCCGGTGGGGTCTTCTGCTGTTGTTGCCCATCCGCCTCAAGGTTGTGCGTGTTGTGGCTTCACAAATGCTTTGCTGCATACCTCGGTTGTAACGAGTGGTTATTTCAGTCAAAGTTGCTCTTCTATCAGCTTGAATCAGTCGGCCCATTCTCCTCTGACCTCTAGCATCAACAAGGCATTTTCGCCCACAGGACTGCCGCATACTGGATGTTTTTCCCTTTTCACATCATCCTTTGTAAAACCTAGAAATGGTTGTGCGTGAAAATCCCAGTAACTGAGCAGATTGTGAAATACTCAGACTAGCCCGTCTGGCACCAACAACCATGCCACGCTCAAAATTGCTTAAATCACCTTTCTTTCCCATTCTGACATTCAGTTTGGAGTTCAGGAGATTGTCTTGACCAGGACCACACCCCTAAATGCATTGAAGCAACTGCCATGTGATTGGTTGATTAGATAATTGCATTAATGAGAAATTGAACATGTGTTCCTAATAATCCTTTAGGTGAGTGTAATTGTGGAGATAGTGCCTTTTCTAGTATCTTTGACAGAAAAGGTAGATTCGAGATCGGCCTGTAATTGACCAATTCTGTACGATCAAGTTGCGATTTTTTAACAAGTGGTTTAATCATAGCCAGCTTAAAAGTTTTTGGTTCGTATCCTACTGACAAAGATGAATTAATGATATTGAGGAGAGGATCTATGACCTCTGGAAGCATCCCTTTCAATAGCTTAGTCGCAATAAGGTCTAACATACATGTTGTCGATTTAGATGATTTAAAGGGGTCATATAATGCCATTTTTGTACAAGCTAATATAATTCTTTAGAGTCTAAATTAAAACTTTGTAATATACCTTAATTAAAAATTCTCATTAGTATTGTAAGAAAACACTTATTTTACCTGGTCAAAAACAGCTCTGTTTTCAGCACGCCGTTTCAGTGCATATGACTTTAAATGATAATGAGCTTTGCTCACCCCGCCTCTCTGTTCTGTGCTACACCGTTTGTAACACAATAACCATAACGCGTTGTTCATTATAGAAGTGGGATTATGAATTATATTGAGAACGTCGTACATAGAAAACATGCCGTAATGTACCCTGAGTGTAAACCTTAGACGCATTCATTGTGAAGCGTGCAGCTAGCGATTTGCAAAGATTAATATAAATATTAAAGGTTAATAAAACGTTACACTCACTTCAGTTATTTTGGAGGTTTAGCAGGAACACGAATAGTTGTTACCGGTCCAGGAGCAGCTTCTTAGCAAAACCAGCTTTTTTTATTTTTTATTTTTATTAACAAAAATATCAACATACAAACTCTTGCAGGGAAAAGAGAATATACATGGGTATATACAAATGTTGTCAATATACAAAAGTATTAACCAAGCAGAAACAAAACCAGCTTTATACTGACCCTCCTCGTTTATAAGCAGTCTGGTGTGTGAAATAATTCGCGCAAATATGAAAGCATTGACGTTGCTCGTGGGGAATATTCCCTTCGAAAACAAACTCAGCCACTGCGTCTTCAGCGGTTCGGATTTAGGAACATTAAAATGACTGCTGTGTTCGTTATTACACCCAAGAACAGAACACCACAATCGCTTAGACCATTCTGCTCATAGACAGTGCTCCAGCATATCAACAATGACCGCGCCGATCCGCGCGGACTATGATTGACAGCTGGCTCATGAGCGAGGGCGGGTCTGTGTTGAAACGCGGCTGTCATTCAACAATCGTGGGAGGGGCGTGCGAGCTTGTGACGTCACAGGCTCGAACGGCTCGATTTGAGGCAGGGGAAAACATATAAGGAGATTAAAACAAAAACACTGGATGGATTTTTATCATTTTATGATGTTTGTGTACAGGCACTGCCAACACACATTTCAGTACAATCAACTTGTAAAAGTGCATGTACCATTTGGGACCCCTTTAACGAGTTTAGAAAATTCTTCTTCTTCTATAGCAATGAATTAATCAAATTTTTCCTTGGGGAGACTACAATGCACTCCCTGAGGCGATGCTATAGTAGATGGTTGCATAGTTATAATTTTGTCCCTGATATTATCAATCTTATAAGTGAAGAAGGTCATAAAGTCATTACTGTTGTGCTGCTTGGAAACTTCTGGGCTTGAAGCTTTATTTTTCATTAGTTTAGCAACTGTTTCAAATAAATACCTAGGGTTTTGTTTATTTTCTTCTAATAGGGTTGAAAAATAAGCAGATCTAGCAGCTTTTAAGGCCTCTCTGTAAGCAATCGAGCTCTCCTTCCATGAAATGCGAAATCCCTCTAGTTTAGTTTTCTTCCAGTTTTGCTCCATTTTTCCGGCTGCTCTCTTTAGGGCCTGAGTGTGTTCGTTGTACCACGGCGTTGGGACTGTTTTCTTTAATCTTCTTTAAGCGCAACGGAGCAACTGTGTCTAAAGTGCTGGAAAAAAGAGATAAGTTTCTGTCGCAATATCAAGTTCTTCTAAGCTATCTAGGATGCTGAGATGATGAAACTGATCAGGAAGATTATTGATAAAGCAATCTTTAGTGGCAGAAGTGATAGGTCTAACATATTTGTAACACGGAGTCGGCTTTGAAGCCTTGGCTAAATGAAGTTTACACGAAACTAGATAATGATCTGAGATGTCATCGCTCTGCTGAAGAATTTCAATAGCATCAACATTGATTCCATGTGATAATATTAGATCTAGAGTATGATTACAACAACGAGTATGTCCTGACACATGTTGTCTAACTCCAATAGAGTTAAAAATATCTTTAAATGCCAATCCCAATGCATCTTTTTCATTATCTACATGTATATTAAAATATTTGTATATTTATGACTTTATCTGCAGCGAGTACTAACTCTGATAGAAAGTCAGCAAATTCTTTGATAAAGTCTGTATGGTGCCCTGGTGGCCTGTATACAGTAGCCAGCACAAATCTCAAACGTGATTCATCATTTACACTATATATTGTTACATTAAGCACCAACACTTCAAAAGAATTATATTTGAAACTAGACTTCTTAGTAATTTTGAAAATATGACTATAAATTACAGCAACACCTCCCCCTTTGCCTTTCAGACAAGGCTCATGTTTATAACAGTAATCTTGGGGGGTGGACTCATTTAAAGTAATGTAATCGTTTGGTTTTAGCCAGGTTTCTGTCAAACACAGCACATCTAGGTTATAGTCTGTAATCATATTATTAACAATAAGTTATTTTGAAATAAGGGATTGAATATTCAGCAACCCAAGCTTTATCATTTGTTCATTTGTATTAAATCTTTTTTTTATTTGTTGAACATCAATTAAATTTTTAACCTTAGATCTAACCACTGATGGAGGAAAAAATAGAGGGTGGAAAGGATCGGGAGATTAAAAAATATGTAGGAATTTGGCAAAATCCTGTGCTTTCCATTCTGTGACAGTTGAGCTAAAAAATAAAGATGGCGTCTGAAGTTGCATTAGATGGTCAGTTTGTGTGTAAATGTGCACTTTTGACCAAAAACATAAAGCTCTCTCTATTTTGCTGTAGATCATTAAACCGTTACGCTGCCTCAGAAGCGTGTCTGAAATCAGTTTCGACCTGTAAAGTCATTGCCTATAGTGCAGCGAGGGGACGGGTCAATGCGCAGCCAACGTGCTGTTCTAGAGATCCTACAAGACAGGTTTCCATCCATCACTATTTGGCCCTTGTCACTCAGATCTTTTCGCTTGCCCATTTTTCCTGCTTCTAACACATAAAATTCAAGAACTGATTGTTCACTTGCTGCCTAATACAGGTCCTTCTCAAAAAATTAGCATATTGTGATAAAGTTCATTATTTTCCATAATGTAATGATAAAAATTAAACTTTCATATATTTTAGATTCATTGCACACCAACTGAAATATTTCAGGTCTTTTATTGTTTTAATACTGATGATTTTGGGATACAGCTCATGAAAACCCAAAATTCCTGTCTCAAAAAATTAGCATATCATGAAAAGGGTCTCTAAACGAGCTATTAACCTAATCATCTGAATCAACTAATTAACTCTAAACACCTGCAAAAGATTCCTGAGGCTTTTAAAAACTCCCAGCCGGTTTCATTACTCAAAACCGCAATCATGGGTAAGACTGCCGACCTGACTGCTGTCCAGAAGGCCATCATTGACACCCTCAAGCAAGAGGGTAAGACAGAAAGAAATTTCTGAACAAATAGGCTGTTCCCAGAGCGCTGTATCAAGGCACCTCAGTGGGAAGTCTGTGGGAAGGAAAAAGTGTGGCAAAAAACGCTGCACAACGAGAAGAGGTGACCGGACCCTGAGGAAGATTGTGGAGAAGGACCGATTCCAGACCTTGGGGGACCTGCGGAAGCAGTGGACTGAGTCTGGAGTAGAAACATCCAGAGCCACCGTGCACAGGCGTGAGCAGGAAATGGGCTACAGGTGCCGCATTCCCCTGGTCAAGCCACTTTTGAACCAGAAACAGCAGCAGAAGCGCCTGACCTGGGCTACAGAGAAGCAGCACTGGACTGTTGCTCAGTTTTGCATGTCATTCGGAAATCAAGGTGCCAGAGTCTGGAGGAAGACTGGGGAGAAGGAAATGCCAAAATGCCTGAAGTCCAGTGTCAAGTACCCACAGTCAGTGATGGTCTGGGGTGCCATGTCAGATGCTGGTGTTGGTGCACTGTGTTTTATCAAGGGCAGGGTCAATGCAGCTAGCTATCAGGAGATTTTGGAGCACTTCATGCTTCCATCTGCTGAAAAGCTTTATGGAGATGAATATTTAATTTTTCAGCACGACCTGGAACCTGCTCACAGTGCCAAAACCACTGGTAAATGGTTTACTGACCATGGTATTACTGTGCTCAATTGGCCTGCCAGCTCTCCTGACCTGAACCCCATAGAGAATCTGTGGGATATTGTGAAGAGAAAGTTGAGAGACGCAAGACCCAACACTCTGGATGAGCTTAAGGCCGCTATCGAAGCATCCTGGGCCTCCATAACACCTCAGCAGTGCCACAGGCTGATTGCCTCCATGCCACGCCGCATTGAAGCAGTCATTTCTGCAAAAGGATTCCTGACCAAGTATTGACTATTGAGTGCATAACTGAACATAATTATTTGAAGGTTGACTTTTTTTTATTGTATTAAAAACACTTCTTTTATTGGTCGGATGAAATATGCTAATTTTTTGATACAGGAATTTTGGGTTTTCATGAGCTGTATGCCAAAATCATCAGTATTAAAACAATAAAAGACCTGAAATATTTCAGTTGGTGTACAATGAATCTAAAATATATGAAAGTTTAATTTTTATCATTACATTATGGAAAATAATGAACTTTATCACAATATGCTAATTTTTTTAGAAGGACCTGTATATATCCAACCCCTTGACAGGTGCCATTGTACCGATATATAATCAATGTTATTCGCTTCATCTGTCAGTGGTTTTAATGTTGTGGCTTAGCAGTGTTTATTAAATATTTTCATATATATATATATATATATATATATATATATATATATATATATATAATATCCAGCTAATTTCCTCTTTTCAGGGAAATGCAAGGTCTCCTAAAGCTAAATGTTTGTAAATTCTTCATATTATTCATAATGGTCTGTTTTATTTTTATCAAACGGTCTCAAATCATTCTCAAATCAGGCCTAAACGGTCAAATACACACAAAAAATGCCTGGCTGGGTGAGTGTTCACTTAAATTATGTCTTTACCCTCATGTTGTGTTCGAGCCATTTTGACCCGGAGGGGATTTTCTTTTCCCCGAAAATGCTAGTTAACATTATCCCATTGGACTAAAACACCCGACTTTACTCACCCAGGGTATAACTACTTCCCCAAAATTGGAGAATGTTTAAAATTTTCCCCCCAACTTGTGGTGTTACTCGTCACAAATGACAAGCCTACAAAAAACTGCGAATAAATCTCTCATTACTCTATATTATCACCAAATATTGGATACAATATTTTTGCCAACTTGTTTTCTTTCAATTAGCACAGGTTTTGTATTTCTATTTGGATCTGATTGATCATAGGCCTCACTGATCTGAGCTAATTCATCTCAGTTTTTGAGTGAAAAAAGCATTATTTGTGGATAAATCTGTCAATATACAACAAAAAGTGCACTGTTTATCACACTAGTGTGCTTTAATGTTTAACCAGGAAGGTTGTTTTGAAATGCTTTGATCTTTTACAAAATGGAACAGTCACACTTTTGGTTCCCAGTCAAAAATGACCGGCCTACAAAAACAAGCCTATAAATCTCTCGTTACGGTATTACCACCAAATATCGCATGTAATCTTTTTGCCAACTTGTTCTTTTTCAATTAGGTTGTGTATTTATTTTTTAAACTGACTGATTGATCTGAGCTTACATTGCTCAAAAATGACCATCCATTGAAAATGAATCGGGGAGATCGAAAACAAGAGAAACATTTAATGTTCAGGAGCATGTTCATCATGTTCACATACAGTATGTACACATGTGCTTGCAAAGATAAAGGCCTCGGACGTGTGCATGTGTGGACACACATTCATGTACACAAACTATTTTGAGTATTACAGGCTTTCTTTTTCACAGAGATGAACTTTATACTTTGATCATATTGATCGTAGGCCTCATTGATTTGATCCGAGTTTTTGAACATGTTAAGGGTCCTAAAAGCCCCTGAAACCTTGAACAAAAAAACTAATCCTTAGAAAAACATCAGGCCTTCTCACCTTCCAGGGCTTGGGCCCTAAATATGAGAAACAAGTTTGCAATAACACGCAGCATTACGGACTGTTGTACAGCTAAAATAAGCGGATGAGACCAGAAGTCTCGACACAAGGTACTAATGGCCTCTTACATTAAAAATAAGGTGAAAAGACTTGAAAATCTTAAAGCACTTTTTATTTTATTGTTTCAGCTTTTTTTTTTTATTGTATTAACTTATCTTAGTGCTGGATTTGACACCATTGACCACAACATTCTTTTAAATAGACTCGAAAATGAGGTTGTCATTAATGGAATTGCATTAGCATGGTTTAAATCATACTTATCTGACCGTTATCAGTTTGTAGCAGTAAACGAAGAGATGTCTTATCGATCACAAGTTCAGTATGGCGTACCACAAGGCTCAGTACTAGGACCACTGCTGTTCACTCTGTACATGCTACCCTTAGGAGATATCATTAGGAAACATGGAGTTAGCTTTCACTGTTATGCTGATGATACTCAGCTCTATATTTCTTCACGCCCTGACGAAACTTACCAATTCAAAAACTTAAAAATACCAATCTTTCATTTGAAAGTCACGTGTCTAGTATCTGTAAAACCGCATTTTTCCATCTTAAAAAAATATATCTAAATTATGTCATATGCTCTCATTAACAAATGCGGAACAGCTAGTTCATGCGTTCATGACCTCAAGGCTAGATTATTGTAATGCTCTACTGGGTGGTTGCCCTGCACGCTTAATAAACAAACTACAGCTAGTTCAAAACGCAGCAGCTCGAGTTCTTACCAGAACCAGGAAGTATGACCAAATTAGCCCGGTTCTGTCAGCACTGCATTGGCTCCCTATTAAACATCATATACATTTTTAAATATTGCTGACTACTTACAAAGCACTAAATAGTTTAGCTTCGCAGTACTTGAGCGAGCTCTTAACGCAATATAGTCCTTCACGTCTATTGCGATCTCAAAACTCTTGCCAGTTGATAATACCTAGAATATCAAAATCGACTGCTGGCGGTAGATCCTTTTCCTATTTATCACCAAAACTCAGGAACAGTCTTCCTAACATTGTCCGGGAAGCAGACACACTCTGTCAGTTCAAAGATAGACTATAAACACATCTCTTTGACCTAGCATACACAACACATTATAGACTTCTATAATTCAATGTTAGGCTGCATAGATTAGGTTAGCCAGAACCGGGAATACTTCCCATAAATCCTGATGTACTCGTTACATCATAAGAAGAATGGCATCTACGCTAATATAAGTTTCTCTGTTTATCCCGAGGTTTACCGCAGTCCGCCGGATCCAGGCCGTATCCAGATCTGATGAAGGACCTGCCTCTGGATGCGACGACAACGCAGTCCTGAAGTGTCACTAGTCCCTCCCTGTGAAGGCCTCCTTCCCGTTACCTCTGTACAGATAATCGTTGTCGGGATAGATCCGGTTCGCGTGGAGACGCCAAAGCGATAAAATTCTGCATTATAAATTTTAAGGCCAGACAAGTAGTTTGTTGAGGGTTGGTTTTTTTAGAGAAGGACTACACGCCTGTGCACATATATTCAAACGCGTATACCTATAGAATGAACTGTTAATAACACATTTGCACACTATCAGCGTTTTCACAGGTTCGCATTTTTAAAGTTTGCGTAAAGAGAACTTAAAGCTGCCGTCGGCAACATTTTTTGGATCATATTCAGTGAAATCAACACTATAATCCGACAGAACAACAAAGTGGTTTTAGAAAAAAAACCAAGCTTCTAACTCCACCTGGAGCGTGTTATTTGTTTTGCAAAAATCCACAGCTCCCGGTTCATCGGGTCCAATCAGCGAAGGGGGGGTGTGAGATCTGACTGTCAATCACAGATCGGGCACACGCCACCCCTCGCGCACGTTACAATCACATACAGACGCCTGAAGTTTGCTCAGGAACGAAGAGTGATGGCAGATCTATCTCGCTTTCAAAACACTAACAAATCAAGTAAGCTCATTTAGAGTATAAATGACATTAGCAATTGCAATCTATCGGTAGATTAGCCAGGGCAGCATACCTCCAAATACTCCATGGTGTTGATGGATGCTGATGAGACGGGCGCGTCACAGATAACCTGGTGCACACACACTCGAGCACGAACTCGGTGGGAGGGTATCCGTTGATAGTGGAGGAGGGCCATGAGTTTTGTAAACATTCAAAATTTTGCCTAAGTCCACTCAATCTGCCAGACTTGCCGACTGCAGCTTTAAGAGTTTTCTGTTAGAACGGTGTCGTGTTAGCGGCCCCTAAGTTAATAACTAATGATCGTTGCGACGGAAGTGAATCAATTAAAACTAACTTTAGCTGGACAATAACTTTATTCTAGAGCTGTCATAAAGCCAAAACAATCTGTTACTTTAATTTCCTATTTATCACTGTAAAGCAGCTTTGGAACAATCTACATTGTTAAAAGCACTATATAAATGAAAGAAATTGACTTGTCTTCAATAAATAAACGACTTTTTTTTTTTTTTTTTACTTAATTTAGTCAGCCATTCTGTTGTGGTATCGAAGTTGGTATTGAGAATTGTGAAATTTTGCTGATATATAATATTTTGATAGCAACCGTTTTTGTTCTCATGCACTGGTTCTTGAGGCTGAACAGCCAATCAGATCGACTGGGTTCTATGATTAGGGACCGACTAGTGCCAACAGTGCAACACAAACTAGGCAGACAGATCCGGTTCAGCAGTGAAGAGGGTCACCAGCTGCCATGATCTACTCTAAACCTGAGCTAACGGTGATCAAGTCTTCACGGAGGAGGCACTTTATTGCAGACGATAGAACTGTAAACACCCGAGGGCCGTTCACAACAAGAATTATAACTATAACTACATTAGATTCCACACCAATGCAAACCTTCGGTCTCTTATTAGTGACAGTTGTGTCATCTTTTGCTTAAAAGACTTCAGTTCTGGATGCTGGATTCTGATTGGTTGTTAATGTTTTTATCACTCATTAGCTGAATTCTTTTTGCATTATCTTTGAAGTGCTGCTTTTATCTGCTAATGAAAAAATAAAAATATAGCCCTTCACAATGAGTTTTGGTAAAAACGGCATACAAAAAAAAACACCAACAGTGAAATAGATTGTAAATTTTAATAAAACAAAATCAGACAGTTTTCAATTAATTAAATGAAGAAAAGGAAACCTTGATTACTCAGATAACAGTTAGCATTTCCTAAGCCACAGGACGCAGTGGCCAGTCGTTTCACTGCCGAGAGAGAGGCCTTTCCCAGCCACAGCACAGAGGATCATAGTTTATAAAAAGATTGACATGTAGCACACTAAATTAAATCAATTAATTATTCTCATGCCATTGGTACGTATATAAAATATCGAAGCTATGATTCACTCTGTTGAAGATGGGCAAGTTAAAACTAATGCAATAACTTGGACCTGGATCCCATCATTACCATTAGAAAACTATCCTGGACAACTGGACTCCTAAAGAGGTGGGAGGGGAAGAAAAAAACAAAAACAATTTCAGACGGCACTTAAAACTAGTCTTGGGACTTGGATCTGGAGCGGGATCGGGACTTGGAGCGCGAGCCAGACTTTGAGCGGGAGCGTGAATGCCTGTCTGGAGACTTCCCAGCCTGAGGTGTTGGAGAGCGGGAAGCAGACTTGGACTTGGGACGCCCCCCATCGCCATTCTCCACAGGAGAAGCAGATCTGCTCCGGGACTTCTTGCTGACGGACCTCTCCTGGGACCGCCCGCGATCAGACTTCACTTTAGAAGTGCTCTTAGACCGGGACTTGCGCTCGTCTGAGCGGGAGCGAGACTTGCGACTGGTTGACCGACTGCGGGATTTGTGTGTGCGGGACCGAGAACGAGATTTACGGTTGCGCGAGCGAGGCTTGCTCGACGGAGACTTGGAGCGAGACTTGTGTCCTGACTTGGAGCGTGACCTGGAGCGGGAGCGGCGTCGGCGAGAGCGAGACCTACAAAAGACAATCAGAAGCTGAAGGGAAAGGAAAAACAAGCATTCAAATTCAAATCAATTTTCATTATTTATTCCTACCTTGAGCGAGATCTTGAGTTGCTCCGAGAATGGCTGCTACGCCGACTCCTACTACGAGAACGACGCCGGCTACGAGACCTGGGGGAAAAAGAAAAGTATAGTTTGTTAACATACTCCCATCCCAGCATTATATGCAGAGTCAACTGTAAGTGTAAATACTGGGGCTCTTATCTTAGCAGCATTCAGTATGAGCCAGGACTGTTTGTCCAGTGAAGATAAGATGGGAGAGAAAAAAGCCATTAAAAAAGAAAGTCGTCGTATGTGTATATTAGACCTGTGTATTAAAGTGAGAGCGGCCTAATATACATTATGTTGTTAATGTGAATTAAACAAAAGATAAACAGATGATCACTCACTGCTCTTGACCATAAATGTACTTGAATGCTCTGGCGAGGAGTTAAACACGGCGGACTGTGTGCAGCTCATTCAGGGGTGGAGCTATGCTAATATGGTCAATGTGGGCGGGGCCTGTTCAACTGTGACATCACAATGCTTGCATTCCTGAATGTCTCATTTAGAGACACTTTCTGATTTATGGGGAACATTACAAACGGAGTGAATGGATTTTGATCATTATAGGGTGGTTGTGTACACAATGCGGATACAATTATGTCCAACATTACATTTGTAAAAAGTGAACTTTGCATAATAGGTCAACTTTAAAGTAATAACCAGCAATAAATTATGGCCCAAGCTAGAACCTTGTGGTACACCTGAGGTGAAAAGTGCCCAGTAGGGGTGTAACAATATATCGTGTCACAATATATGGCAATACAAAAATGCAACAATATGTATCATGGATAGTGACAATATGTATTGTGTATAGTTCACCCAAAATAAAAATTACTGTGAGAGAAAAAAAAAAATTCACGTTTTCAGAGTTTTAGTGTCAGTACTAGGGGGTGTCACGGTACATGTATTCGTATTGAACTTTTTCGGTACGAGGCTTCCGCTTCGGTACACATACAAACCGAACGATTCCTTGGACCATTTTTCCGGCCAACAAAATCCGCGCTGGCGCGATCACCACACCGTTGCGCAACATCAAATGGCAAACGTAATGAAAGCGGAACGAAACTGCGCTACTCATTATATTGTGCTTCACGGATCGTTTATCAGTTCGGACCAGCAACATCTGTGCAGCGCGAGCCGATCTTGGTCATGCGACACTGTTACAACACAGCGCTAAGATCCAGTAAAGACATTTGAATTTGCCACTGAAGTAATACCATCGCTGCGAGATCTAGTGAGAAACATTCACATTTCTCCGTTATTAACCGTAGATCTCTATTAGATCAAACAGCGCTGACGTGGAAACCAGGAGAAACATTGTGCCGTGAATGATCTAGTTATAGACTTTAAGTCCACAGATCAGTAACATTCACCATGGATTTAATATACCGTAATTCCTCAAATAAAGACCGGTATTCAAATAAACGCCGGGCCTCTGATAGTGGCCGGGGGCGTGGTCAACGCGGACAAATAAAGGCCGGTCTCAAATTAAGGCCGGGGAAAAAATAGTGTGAATAGGTACACTTTAAATGAATGTACACTCAAAGACGGACGCGCTCAGCGCTTGTCATATATCACAACTATTAAGTGTTTTTAACCACATGTTTATTTTAGGTTTCAGACATTTAAATAGATATGATTTATAGAAAACAATAAATTTATAGTTTGTAAAATACACAATGGTGTCTATGGAAGCAGCAATAACAATCCATTCAAATATATTTGGCGACGTGTTTTATTCATATCAGATACACAGTGTAAGTAACTATAAAGTTTACTCTATTCTTCTCCCAGTTCACCGGCCACTTACTTTCATGTATTTCGGGAGAAACTGAAGAATTCACGCGCTGTAACTTAACAAATACAACAGGAATCTCGGAACTGCGGTGCCCATCTCACGTTACAGATCAAGATCATTTATAAAGGGTTTTAAACGACAAAACAAACTCACTTACACGGATTTGAGAGTCAGAATAGAAGATAGTTGATGACATGGTAAGCAAGTTTGTTAATATTCAGAAATAAAAGCGCTACATCTGTCATATAGCGCTATTTTGGCTGTGGTGAACACGTGCCAAGCATGACGCGTCACCATGGAAACTTGGCTGGCGGGCGGGCGGGGATCGCGAATTAGAAATAAAGGCCTGCCTCTAATAAAAGCCTGCTTCAAATAAAAGCCGGCTACCATCTGCAGTTCAGGTAAATAAAGGCCCCGGTCTTTATTTGAGGAATTACGGTAGTAGCCTAACACCAACTGTAACCATGGAAGTTTGGCTGAAATAGTGAAATGCTTTCAAGTACTTCACACATCTTTTTCCAGCACTTCAAAACTCAAATATTAGATATATAAATATAGGCCTATATTTAAATGTTATTTTTAATGTGATGACCAAAACATTATTTGTTCATCCTTCAAAGATTACCCCCATTTATAAACCTGAACGTTTCAAGATTTATTTAAAAATATTTTTTCTTTTAATAAATAGGAAATTTCTCTGCTGGCATTTCTTTATTTTTGCTGTATCGAAAAAGTACCGAACCGTGACACCACTGTATCGTATCGAACCGTGAATTTTGTGAACCGTTACACTCCTAGTCAGTACTACATTAAACTGACCGCAATGATCGCAATATGGTATTGTGAGTTCAGTATCGTATCGTGAGATGAGGGGATCGTTACACCCCTAGTGCCCAGCAAGATGATTTCCCAATCCTAGCAAAGCTTTAAAGTGTCTTGATTATTAAAATCAAATAATTGGTGGTTAAACTTGATAAGTAAGCGCTCACCGAGAGCGGCTGCCAGAGTATGAGCGCCGACGCCGCGGCTTGTCTTCGACCAGACGAATCTTCCTGCCGTTGATGTCGGTTCCATCCAGTTTGTCCAGCGCTCTCTGCATGTCGGAGATGGAGCGAAACTCGATGACTCCCTCGTTGGCGCGCTCCTTGTGTGCGTCTGCATAGGTCACCTCACCCGCCTGGCGCATGAAGTCCTGCAAAGGCAACACAACCTTCACCTCTGTGCACAACATAGTCGAGTATGTGCTTTGCAGTCACAAGCTATGTATATCATTAGAGAGGAATATTTTGTTGTATTTTTCCCATAAACAGTAAAAAAAATTATGGACGTAGTGTCTGTGACGTAGGGTTTCTGAAGAGCATTTTTGAAGCCCAAAGTGGGCGGAGCCGGCCGTCGCCATCTTGGCAGCGTCACTTCCGGATAAACGAAAATGTGCAGCGAGGCGGATTAGCTGAGGTGACGCTAACAGACAGCAGACAAACGGCTAATAGTGACATCAGCGGCAATCCACCTGTCAATCGAGTGGCCACGCCCTTAATTATGCAGAACTTTAAGGCTTAATATAATTTAAACGGATGAGTTATAAATAAAAAGTCACCCAGTTGTCAAAGGGCAAAATTAGGTATATAGACCAAAACCACGTTTTGTACCAGGCTGTACATTTTTTTTTAACATGGGGGTCTATGGGATTAACTCTTGAAGCCTGTCTCGAGAGGCCAGTCGATGAATTGCAGTTTAAGTCACTTCTGTGTTGGCTTCAAAAGAGAGACTGGAAGGTTGCCGCTTTATTTTTACCCAAAATAGGGCGATGTCAGCATTTGAGCGTTAACTCTCACATGTAACTCCTGTTTCATTCATACTCGACACCGGAGGGCACCCTTGCGCAGAAGCGTCACAGGAATAATAAAACTTGACATTCCAGGGAAATCCCTAATATGGACAAAGACGGAATAAAACGCAGATAGAGACATTTTAACGTATTAAAAATGAAGATAATTAAACACCATTGCGACAGAACACGGTTTATCTGCTTTCTTCAATCGATGCCGGGTATTGTCATAAGGATAATGTATATTTATAATGCAATGCCAATCGACATAGCCATTACCACAGTATAGAATACATTTGTTTCTGCCTCATTCTGTAATATGATGCCACATCAGTTCACAGAAGGAGGTTATTTCAAACTGGTTGCCATTAAAGGGATACTCCACCAGTTTTTCTTATTAAACTATGTTATTCCCTTAACTAAGACGAGTTGATACATACCTCTCTCGTCTCAGTGCTTGCACTATATCGCTCTGTATTGCCGCAAAACTATGTTAGCACTTAGCTTAGCCCAGTGCATTAAATATGGGCCAAGCAGAGAAGCGACCAAACACTTCCTCGTTTTCCCTATGTAAACACAGTTACTCGAGTAGTGTAACTTGACCTGGGCTGGTGACACAAAATAAACCGTTGCGCTTTTCTAAGCGTTTAAAATTGATGACTATATTGTATGGCGGAATACCATAACAAGTGCTTTTGAGCAGTTCGACTTGGCGCAATAATATCTTCACTAGTGAAAAGTCCTCTTACCGGCTCCCGCTTCCTCTCCCCCTCCCTCTGACATTTCCGTCAATACAACCAACGTGGCTTTTACTACCTGTGCTATTAGCAAACTGCAGATCATTTGCAATGGCGGACTTTGTAGATGATTATGACTTCTTTGTAGAAGACCCAGAGCCTATCTGTTTGAACCCGAGTACACGGAGGAGGAATTAGCTCTTATGGACCGTGAGAGGAAAGAAAGATATGATCCAGAACAGACCGGAGCTGGCGAAAGACCACGGGCAAACAGCAATTGGTGGTGCAAGTGTGACTGTTGCGAACAGATGCCGACCGAAATTGAGAGCCTGTGCTGTTTAGAATGCTAACTAGCTTCCAACAACCTGTTACTTCGTCAACTCCGCTCGAACTACTACTACCGGCGCATGTCACGTTGGTTGTATTGACGGAAATGTCAGAGGGAGGGGGAGAGGAAGCGGGAGCCGGTAAGAGGACTTTTCACTAGTGAAGATATTATTGCGCCAAGTCGAACTGCTCAAAAGCACTTGTTATGGTATTCCGCCATACAATATAGTCATCAATTTTAAACGCTTAGAAAAGCGCAACGGTTTATTTTGTGTCACCAGCCTAGGTCGAGTTACACTACTCGAGTAACTGTGTTTACATAGGGAAAACGTGGAAGTGTTTGGTCGCTTCTCTGCTTGGCCCATATTTAATGCATGGGCTAAGCTAAGTGCTAACATAGTTTTGCGGCAATACAGAGCGATATAGTGCAAGCACTGAGACGAGAGAGGTATGTATCAACTCGTCTTAGTTAAGGGAATAACATAGTTTAATAAGAAAAACTGGTGGAGTATCCCTTTAAGTGTAATTGATCCCTTTGTATGTAATGGTGTGAGAATTGAAAATATGCAAACAGGAACGCGTGTACATCACATCACCAGCGTTACCTTAAGGTCCTGCCAACTGCAGCGGCTGGAGAGATTCTCCACAATGAGCCGGTGCTCGGTGCGAACAGGAGGACCATACTTGTCCCTACCGGTGCGGCTTCTGCTGCTGTAACCACCTTCAGAAGAACAGGGAAGAGGACAAAGAAATCCTGTTATGACAGAAATCAAGGAAAGATGGACGCCACTGAATTAACATTAGAACCTACGAGAGGATACAAGTCATATTTGCCCTCTGTTGCTTATTGCCAACCTGTTCAGACTCGAGAGCAGTTTGTTGCCTCCCAGAAAAGGCTTTACTATGTGGATAAGAGAGAAGCTGATAAGACTGACAACAAGACAATCGTTCCCAGGTCGTCAGGGCAAAAATTATATTTTGATAGGCAGCATTACATTCAAATGTCTAATATTTAGGCTCACAAATCCTCGCAAGAACATCTTGCCCGTACAATGTCTCCATTTCAGGTATTTCTATTACATTTTGGCTAGAGGCTTTCCATATGGACAACATAGCAATAACTAATGGCATTCCTCACCATCACCCCTGGTCTATTGGCAAAAGGCTGCTGTCATCTTGGCTTCCGGTTAGGTCAGCCAAAGCATCAAGGGGCAAAGGTCACACACACATTGTAAGGTGAAGAGGCCAAGGCCAAACCGGTCAGGTAGTCATCTTAGCCACAACGACACTTGGACTCAGCCTCAGCCCCCACTGGACTCTTTCAAATTGAAACATCAAGGACTTTGTTATTGTGGAAATCAAATTGGAAATCAAATTAAACTTTAACATGGACGTTGATGGTTACTTTCCACTGGGCTAGAACACAAGCTTAAAAGGCAAGAAGAAAGAATAAATGGTATATGGGGGAAAAAAACACCATTGTATGAAGCAGTGCTTCTCAAGCCTGTCCCACAGCATATTTAGGATGCGTCCCTGACCGAACACACCCGACTCCAGTCCCCAGCTCATCAGTAGAGGCCGCCAGGCTTGACCCGGGTGCGTACGGGGAGGGAGGCGTGCGAAACGTGCCGTGGAGACGAGGCTTGAGAAGCACTGCTGTAAAACACCCTCTAACAAAATAAAAAGTGTAACATGTTTCATATAACAAGTCTGAACTAGGGGTGTAACGATACCGCCATGTCACGATACGATATTATTGCAATACTACATTTGGTTTTTGGGTGTGTAAACTAATAGGCTTGGACTTGGTGGCTATTTGAGATGAATATGCTCGCACTCTTTCACTGGCTAGACATTTAAAATAATGTAGTACTAACAGAAGATATTTGGCATTATCAGGACCCACAGATATTCCCCCATTGCATTATTATACATTATATTCAACATTATATACAGTAGTTTAATGTAGTACTGACACTAAAACTCTGAAAGCTTTAATTTCTCACACAGATTTTTATTTTGGGTGAACTATTCACAATACATATTGTCACTATCCACGATACATGTTGCATTTTCGTATTGCGATATATTGTGAGACGGTATATTGTTACACCCCTAATTTGAATAATTCAATCAAAGTACAGTCTTTGAGAAAGTACTGGCAATGACTTGCCCAGATGTGAAAGGGCTAAAGGCTTAATGTTCACAGATGACATTTCATTAACATTACATCAACATCATAATAAGAACATAAGGAATCCAGAAAGCTGTGTGAAGCTGGTTTGGGTTTCTTTACTAAACATTAGGGCTGGGTGGTATATCGAGTTTGTACCATATTTCAATATATTTTTTTATAAACGATATAGGATGAGGTTTATATTGATATACAGTAGAAAAAAGGACACAGAGTGAGCAGCTGCTGCGGGGAAAGGGAATCATCAGATTTGTCCGAGACATGTTTTATATCAAAGGTTTCAAAATATCTTGTAATATATAGTTAAAGGAGAACTCCGGCGCAAAATGAACCTTTGGTCTAATTACACATTGTTACCTAGTCAACCGTTATCTGAGATTTGTTTTCATGATTATCGAATGTAAATAGTTTTATCTCTAAAAACAGTTTAGCCTATAAAGCTAGTATAACGCTAGTATATTGGGCATAGTGTACTGACAAATAAAAATCGCTTGTTAATACCACTAACAAGGCTCAAAATAGCCCCACACTAACACGGTAGCATAATGAGGGTCCCTACCTTCAAACCGAAGCATTGAGAACTTTGTCAGTGTCCAGACAGTTTAATAAGAAGATATTTTAAACATACAGTCAACTTCGCGTATACAGGCAGAAGCCATCTTTGAAAAACAGACTCTCCCAGTCGATCTACGAACTCCGATCCAAGCCTGCTGTTCGCGCTCACTTTATCACAACTTATAGCTCGTTCACATCTCACCAGCGCACTTGGATCGGCGTTCGTAGATCAACTGGGAGAGTCTGTTTTTCAAAGATGGCTTCTGCCTGTATACGCGAAGTTGACTGTATGTTTAAAATATCTTCTTATTAAACTGTCTGGACACTGACAAAGTCCTCAATGCTTCGGTTTGAAGGTAGGGACCCTCATTATGCTACCGTGATAGTGCGGGGCTATTTTGAGCCTTGTTAGTGGTATTAACCAGCGATTTTTATTTGTCATTACACTATGCCCAATATACTAGCGTTATACTAGCGTTATAGGCTAAACTGTTTTTAGAGATAAAACTCTTTACATTCGATAATCATGAAAACAAATCTCAGATAACGGTTGACTAGGTAACAATGTGTAATTAGACCAAAGGTTCATTTTGCGCTGGAGTTCTCCTTTAACGTGTGTATAGTTGAACACTGCTTGCCCCGTCAGACGCTCTGCGAGTCGTCGCTATTCACCAGCCTTTAGTGATGAGCGCCGCCACACAGACTAATTATGACTAGGGATGTCAAGATACCACACACAGTAGTCGATACCACCAAGACTACACGATACCACGGTAAAACAAAACACAAAAAACTAAAAAAAACTAACACTTAAACCATCTTAATTAATAAGACTTGAAATATTGGTCTGAGTTGAAATATTTTATTAGGCCTTTAAACGCAAATCTTCCACGGAGAGCAGTTGCAGCGCGGGAAGCTCAAACTAGACGGACATTTAAGAGTTACGGTATACAGTCATACCACTTATTACACAGCATTTCGCCACAAATTATTATGTGGATAAGATGCATTGATTTCAGATTTAACTGTTTTAAAATCATACCTGTTTGCATCTCATAATCCAACAGTGTACAAAACAATAGTCACAAAATGGCGGCAGCTGCGTTTGTATGAAACAAGAGCGAGCCCACGATACTGGATGGCATAGTTAAATAACTGCACAAAATATTGATTTGACTGAGTTAATACTTCATTAGCTCACCAAACACAAAACTTCCACGAAGAGAAGCCGTTCCTAGCGAGCGTATAGCGCTGCCGACTTCAGTGACCCGGATGAGCCTGTGTTTCTGTTCTCAGCGGCTGTCATCTGGGAATAATGGTGAGTTCACGTGCTATGGAAAACATGATATTTTCCACTTGTGAACTGGTATTTACCAGTGTGTTGCGTTCAAGTGCTTTTGTTGTCGTAATGTGGTAAAAAGATGGAGATCCAGACCTGTTATTTAGCTAAAACTGTTTTAGATTGCTTAAGTCATCTGCTACAGCAAGATGTTTCTTGTGTAGAGCCTGTGTTTCTGTTATCTGGGAATAACTCACGGCTGGATGGAGCGATTGACCAATCAGAATCGAGTATTCCACAGAGCCGTGTAATAATTACCAGTTAGTCTGTGCTTTGTTTTTATTTAGGGTCATTTTTAATTTAGTGATTCTAACTTCTGCTTTAAAACACTTTTTGTTGTAATGTTACAATAGAATGTAACGTGATTTTAGCCCTTTTTTTGCACATTTAGCATAGCCTAGATAGTTACATTCACTATACTTGTTTTCATAGCCTTCAATGTGAACATTGTTTGTAGGGCAACATTGGGCAGGATGTGACATAACATGAAATAATGTGAAATATGATTTTTTTGGCCATTTCGCCCAGCCCCCTACTAAAAAAGTAAAGAAAGGAGGGGAAAGAAAACACTTAGCTTAATAATAGCATTTTCAGCAGCACAAGTTAATATTGACAGCATGATGTTTGATATAAATGCTAATACAGAAATTAAGAATTGCTTGTTAAATTAACCGCAAGAAAGAAAAAGAATTACGTGCCAGCAGTATAAAACTGGGTAGCAAGTTTTCTGATATATTTTTGCTTAATGCTAACACTTAAACTCCTCTTAGAAGCATCTGGTTTCCAGACATTTAAAACCAAGTACTCTCTGCAATAAGACACAACAAAACTGATGTTATTGCACTTACTGCTGCGTCCTCCTCCTCCTCCACCACCACCTCCTCCACCACTGCCGCCACCGCCACCATAATAACCCCCGCCGCCGCCTCCTCCTCGTCCACCTCCTCCGCCGCCGCCGTCGCCTCCGTAGCTGTCGCGGTCTCGGCGAGGACCTCTGGCGTGCTCCACCATGACCCGCTCTCCACACAGCTCTTTACCGTTCAGCTCGTAGACGGCATCATCGGCATCACGGGTGTCCTCAAACTCAACAAAGCCATACCTATGAAGACACATCTGATTAGGCTAAAAAGCAATGTAGGTTACAGTGGTTAAACCTGTGGCTTTTCACACTGTGCGCAACCCAGAGTTATTGTTGTTCTAAACTCCGCTTTTAACCCAGGGGTAAAGGAAAGTCTCACTATTGTAATTTACCTGGGGTTATGAATAGCACCGCTTTACCCCGCATTATCGACAGGCGACAGCCAATCACGTGCCTCATTCACGGAAACGCAGCCCATTGTATAAACAGCAGTTTCAGGGGAAAATGTCAAATGGTGACAGAAAATGTGCGACAATTGGAGAGAAGAGACCATTTCATTCTTACCTTTATAGTCTGAAAAGTCAGTTCAGTATAAGCTTTATAGTACAACCTGTTGTCAAAAGTTTTGTTTTGAAATTTAAAAATATGTAATGATACCAGCATTTCCCTCTAGCATTTTGAGCGCTGTTCAACAGATTCTTATAAACACCTCTGATTGGCTATTGTGTTCACGTAGTCAAATTATATGTTTGGTGGAGGGGGGATTATGGTGTGGGGTTGTTTTAGGGCTTGACCCATTAACTCCAGTCAAAGGAACTCTAAATGCTTCAGCATACCAAGACATTTTAGACAATATCATGCTCCCAACTTTGTGGGAACAGTTTGGTGATGTTCCTGTTCCAACATGACTGCGCACCAGTGCACAAAGCAGGTCCATAGAGACATGGATGAGCGAGTTTGGTGTGGAGGAACTTGACTGGCCTACACCCCAATGGACCTGATAGAACAGCTTTGGGATGAATTAGAGCGGAGACTTGGAGCCAGGCTTTCTCGTCCAACATCAGAGCCTGACCTCACAAATGCGCTTCTAGAAGAATGGTCAAATTCCCATAAACACTTCTAAACCTTGTGGAAAGCCTTCCCAGAAGAGTTGAACATTGGGATGTCATTACAATTAATGTTCATGTAAAGGCAGGCGCCCTAATACTTTTGGCAATATAGTGCATATGTCTGTGATTGGCCATTGCGTTCACACGCTCATCATTCAAGTGCAGAATTATTAGGCACGTTGATTTTCTGATCATATTTTTTTCCAGGCACATTTTACCAATTCCAAACCACATTAATCTTAACTACTATTAATTTTGTATATTTAATCATTTATAAGTGATATATAATTGTTCATGAAGGCTGAAAATGAAAAAAGCCTTATATCCAGGTGTGCATAATTATTAGGCACAAAATGCATAGTTAAGATTAATGTGGTTTGGATTTGGTAAAATGTGCCTAGAAAAAAAATGTATCAGAAAATCAACTCACCAAATAATTCTGCAGCACTGTACATGTCTGTGATTGGCCATTGCGTTCACATGCTCAACATGCCTGTGATTGGCCATTGTTATCACGCGCTTAAGATATGTCTGTGATTGGCCACTGCATTCACGGAGTGTTCATCCAATCATCACACTGCAAATATGCAGACAAGGACATTATCCAAGGGTTTAGGAATGCATAGTGTGAAACGCCAGCTAATGAATACACGCTAAGTAAATTACGAGCAGTGTGAAACATGAAGCAGGATTGTTAACCCAGGGTTTACAATGACCCAGGGTTAACCATTTCAAGTGTGAAAAGCCCTTCTGAATGCTGTTGAACCCAATGGAAAGCAATCCCCATCTTGATCAAGTCTAATACATTAACCCCTGTATTCACAGAAAGCTTAAGCCTAGTCGCCGGCTAAAATACATGTTTGAGCTGTTTTAACTGAAAATAACTTGTAGTGGCATATCTTAAAATATGTCAGTCCTATGGTTTTGTCTCAAGATGCACAGCAGTCAGGTTTTTTTTAAAGGCACGTTTATAAAAGCTACTTAAAAGCCCTAATTGAACTAAGGCCTAATCCTGACTTAATCTAGGCCTAAACCTAATTTGTGAAACCGGGCCATTAATTTACTAAATTAACACTGACATACAAATTTAGTGCAAGAACCTACTTTATTGCACAATCAATGTGTTTGACTAATTACAACCAGACCAACTACACAAAAAAAGAAGGTCAAAACAAGTTTGATGTTGGCTTGAGAAAGCCTGACCAGAAAGTTTGAAGTAATTTATAAAGCAGAAATAAAGGGTATCAGTTCAAAGTAGTTTTTATAAGTTAACGTTACAAGTTTAAGGCCATGTAATCTATCAGAAAGACAGACTTTGCAGGTTTTCTGGATGGTAAGTTAGTTAGGATGTTATAAAATAGCTAGCATGTCCAAAATTAGTTGGTAGGCATTGCTAGAAAGATGGACAGTCAGAAAGCGCTAGGCTATATGATAAAATAGTAAAATAAAAAAATGACCCAAAAGTCAGATAACAATATACTGGCTCTCTCAAGAAACAAGACGTGCGTGTTTGTGTGTGTATGAGTGAGAATTTCACACGCGGTGATAATGAGAAACCCCAAACACAGCGGACCGTTTCATGCCTGCATCTATGGCGCTCATTTCACTTCTGTTTCTAGGCCGAGAAAATGGAGGCGCTTGAAGCGTGTAAACGTGGCGAGACTATCAGCCGAATAGTTCTGCGACAAAACATGTAACTTACAGCCAAAACGAATATTGGTTTGTTTATTTGCAGTCACTGATTATGCTATATCGCATAATCAACGACTACAAATAAACAAACTCATATCGGTTAACGTTACATCAAGTGGCCCTTCAGTTGAGCGCTCCTGTTATATGCAACAACTCATCGTTTAGACCTTGAACTTAATACTAACCTAATAGTTGCAGCTGAAAACCAAGCAGACAATTTGAATTATGGATTTATGTTATATCACTGTCTCCACGCTGGTTCTACCGTTACCTCCCTCGTGCCGCGTGCAGATGAATGAACTCACCCGTTTTTCAGATCCACCTCCAGCAGCTTCCCATAACCACCGAAAAACCTCTGGATATCTTTTTCGCGGACATGATAACTCAACCTGCCGATATAAACTCGAGGCATGTTGATTTTTTTTGTTAAGCTCAGCAGCCGAAACACCGATTGCCTCCAACAAATGAAACCAACCACAACAGACTTTTGTCGTGATGTAAACCGGAAGCTCTTCGACCTGGAGCGCACCTTCTAAAATAAGAGCGTTTTCAACTTAAAAGTCCTTTGTCAAAAAGGCGTCTTTTTCATGAGGCACGAAGTCAAATCAAAAGTTATATAGTGTCCGGTGATGAACCGGTAATATTTTCTTCACATTTAAAAGCCGTAATCTGTACCTAGTTCAGGACAAGACCGATAGATGCGATAGAACAATGGGATTAAAAAATAAATAAATAATAATAACTAATAAAATAAATATGTATATTGAGCTAAAAACAAAACAACCTCTAAACATAATTAACATCAATGAAACTCTTATGTCAAGTTTGGTTTTTAAGGAACTACTCCCATACCCATAGGTGCTCAAAAAGCCCACCAAGGTAATATCATAGACTGTAAAGGGCAATATTAGCCTATGCCATCATATAAAAAAAACATTTTGTGCACAAAAACAAATTCATTGTGCACATACTTTTAATTAATAAACTTTACACACTCACGTTATTTTCATTGTGAGGACTCAAATCAGCATGCTGTGAAATAAATATACAGAGGAACAATAAGGACTTAATAAATATCACAACAAATTTTTGTTCTAAGAATGTTTTCCAAACATTCTGTTTTGGTTATGGAAACGTTCAAATGTCCAGTTTTATTCATGTTAAAGGAACGTTTAAAAAAAAAAAAAAAGGTTACTATGATGTTCCAGAAACATTCTTTCAACTTAATTTTTATCAAAACTAAAGAATGTCCGGCATACTATCAATCCTGGCAAAAATATTAAAATTGTTTTATTTGCCACAACGTTTCGGTCCAATGACCTTCATCAGGCATACAACAAACAATTCAAAGCACAATCATATATAAAATTAACTCACTGCGAAGATCCATCAATTATCAATCACAATCAGTGACTTATTGCATCATATAGTGTCCTTATCATCATCATAGGGTACATCGGGAATACAAGGTAAACTTAATTTTTATAAAAAAAAAAAAAAAAACACATTCTAGGAAGATTGATTTGTGACATTTCAAGAACATAGAAATGTCCAGTTTCTTTAATGTCAATAGAACGAAATTTAAAGGTTAGTATAATGTTCCTGAAACATCACCTGCTGTTAACAAGCAGAATCACTGACATTGTTTTAATCAAAAGTTTATCAAAAGAGGTTTAATTGTTGATAATGTTTTGA
Organism: Rhinichthys klamathensis goyatoka; assembly: GCF_029890125.1. Taxonomy (NCBI): domain Eukaryota; kingdom Metazoa; phylum Chordata; class Actinopteri; order Cypriniformes; family Leuciscidae; genus Rhinichthys; species Rhinichthys klamathensis. Next base: position 124,390 of record NW_026606876.1, read on the forward strand.
GAGTCACCATCATGGTGATCAGTATTTGCTTTAGTTGGTCTCTTGACTTTCTTAGTTTATTTCTCTTTCAGCAATTGCGGGTGTTTTCAGAAAATGATTCTGCAAAGAAAGAGATGGATAAAGAGGCAGCTCAACATGTCTGTTTAATAGCAGTCAAATGACGGCATTAATATGGTTTAAACGACTGCTTTTTCTGTACTTTAATGACTGACTTCAAAAATCTTTGAGTCGAAGCATTAATGAAGGAAAACGTAGTAAACAAATTCAGCCTTTGACACAACCTCTTTAATAGTTGAGACACATATAGACATCAACACTCATCAAACACACCTCATCAATGGTGACAATTAAAAAAATATTCAAATACAAATAGTAAAAGAATTAAGCTGCATATTTAATGCATGCTGGGAGCCATGAAGCAGTTTTGTGCTGGCATTTGCTGGAGAGCCATACCTTCTGTCCGGGTTGATAGGATAGTGTCTGGGTTTGCCGGACATCAGCATGGCTCTACTGGTGACAAATGGCTCCTGTGAGTGAGGTGAGGAGCTGAGTCCCAGACCCTCTCGCTTCCCTGGAACCAGTAATCTACAGACGGAGCGTCAGAGGGTTACCCAGACCACAGGAACAAGGGTGGTTGATATACGAGTACACACTGAAAAGGAGTCAGGCTGGCACTTAAGAGTTCAAGTGGTTATGACAGAAGGTTCGGAGGAATCGTCCGATGTTCTCCATCTACCCGTTTGATTGGGGATGGTAGCCCGATGATAGACTTACGGTGACATCTAGGAGTCCAAACCCTTGAAATGAACTGGGTCACAGTCTGTGTCAATGTCCTTGAATTACAACTCATCCCTTTCCATGGCCGTGGTTAATCTTTTGTGTTGAATCAACCGACAGGATTTGGAAATGCGATCTACCACAAGGATACAGGTATTTCCATTGGAAATTGGCAAATCAGTCATGAAATCCACCCCTAGATGTGCATGGGGCGATTGGGCATGGGCAGCGGAAAGAGTTTGCCTGAAGGTGGCTGGCCAGGGGACTTGGATATGTCGCAATCCGTACACCTTTTCACAAACCTTATGACATCTCCGGGCATACTGGGCCACCAGAAGCGATCTTGTTACAGCGAGAGGGTTTGATTACCCCCTGGGTGGCCAGTGTCAACAGAAGAATGTGCAGAGTGAATGAAACTGTAGCGTTGATTTCTGGGGATGACCCCCCAGCGGAGGATTTTTGGAGACACTGGCTTGATTTTCAACTTGGGACTTAGAATGTGTTCAGGAGTTTCAGGAACGTTCTCAGGAGCAGGATTTTGGGATAAAGCACTGGTATTGCCATTCTTGTCACCAGGACGATAGGAGATCTGGAAGTCGAAATTAGTGAAAAAGAGGATAGTGGGGATCGACCAGTTGTGGATAGTGTCAACCTTCCTCTCGTCCATGGAGACACCATCTTGACTAATGTTGTAATCAAGGAACTGTATTTCAGACTGATGGAACTGGCATTTCTCAGCTTTCAGAATCAGGTTGAACTCTCGTAGCTTCTTGAGGACCTCTGCAACTTGCCAGCGGTGTTCAGGTATGCTGCAGGAGTAGACAAGGATGTCGGTCGATATAGACTAACACAGACTGGTGGAGATAATCCCAGAGCACCTCATGCATAAAATCTTGGAAGACTGAGAGGGCATTGACCAGGCCATACAGCATAACGCAGTACTTAAAGTAGCCTGAAGGGGTCACACAAGCTGTTGTCCATTCGTCTCCTTCGCAAATCCTGATTAGATTATAACCGCTATGGAGGTCCAACTTAGTGAAGATGGTAGCGCCACAGAGGTGTTCAAGGGAGGAAATTTTGCCAGGATGAGAGGACGATATCGGAATTTTATGGTGATGTTGTTGTGGGAGCGATAATCAATACAGGGCCACAAGCCTCCATCTTTTTTTGCCACAAAAAAAGCTAGAGGCAGCAGGGGGGGTTGATGGACGAATGTAGCCTTGTTGGAATGCGTCCTGGATGTACTCCTCCATGGCCTTCTGCTCGGGAACGGAGAGTGGATAAATTCTTGCTCTGGGCACTGGCTCACCTGAAGTGAGATCGATAGCACAGTCCCATGGCCTGTGCGGCAGAAGTTGGAAAGCTTTCTTGGGGCAGAACATGTCACTGAAGTAGGCATAACACTCTGGAATATCCACAGACTGCTTATCAAGAGGACTTTCAATAGATGTAGAATATACTGGAATAGGTTGGACTGGAACGGAGCATTTTCAATGGCAGTTCTGGGAAACAGGATGGATAACAGTCATCCCCATAGGCGTCGATTTCGGTGGGGACGGTGGGTACGCGTCCCCACCAGATTTCGTCATTAGTCATTTTGTACCCACCACTCTTGGAAACATTGAGGCACGGTCGGATGTACCTAATACAAATAAAACATCTCCAGTTAACTAGCAGAGCATTCATTTAGTTCGCTCTTAAATAAGAGATCTAGCTAAAATGTTTTGTTTTTTAACTCAAGCTGAGCGCTCGTGTCCGCTGCTATCAGTGTCGTGGATACAGTGTTCTCTGTGGCTCGCGCACAGTCTTCACTCGGACGCGCACTTCAATCTATCGCCGTTGCAGACAGACTCTGTATATATTCATTCCGGTGAAATTACAAAATGAAATGCACACAAACGTGTCCCTGGCTGCTTGATATAGACTGTAACCACTGATGAACATTATTCAGTTTTGAGAGAAAAAAAAACGATACCGAGGGCGGATTAGAACCCGTAACCTCTGACACGCTTGGCAAAAGATCTACCACCAGACCATTTAAGAACTCAAACAAAAATATTTGCGGATCGATGCATTTATTTACGGGTTAAACAGGCTGCAGAATTTGTACCCAGCACTTTTGAAAATGCACTTCCGAATGCGTCTCTGTCCCCACCACATTTCAAACCAAACTGACGCCCGTGGTCATCCCCCCGCTTTAGGACGTCCCCATTCCTCAACAACTACAGGGTGGTGTTGGATTAACCACAGTCCACCTAGGATGATGCCAGCGGTGTAATTATTAAGAACCAGAAGATGGATTTGTTCCCGTTGCAGATGGTCAATTTGTAACTGGATGGGAACCACTCGATTCTTAATGCTGCTACGATTCAGAGGTTTGCCAGTTATGGATTGGGCTTGGTAACTCCTCTCCTTGATGGTCTTTTGGAGGTGAGCTGACCCAGAGTCGATAACAGTGACTGAAATGGACACATTAGAGGCAGTAGTGGAACAAACACAAGTAGTTTGAACAAAACTCAGCAGAGGACACGGAGGACGAGTGGGGCACGAACTGATGGCATGCCCAGCTCCTCCGCAATATAAACATAACCCCCTGGGTCTGCAGTCGGCGTTGCTCAGCCATGGGAAGTTGAGTGGATTCGATTTGCATGGGTTCTGGTTCTGAGAGCTGGCTTGCTCTGGCTGGCGTTGCAAGCAGGAATGCTGACCCTCTGTGGTCTCCAGACAACCCAGCATACGACGGGAGACTTAAATGGCCAGTTGAAAGAACTTCTCCAGTCTGATGGTGTCATCGTACAGCGAGATGCAGCCGCAGTGTAGGTGCCAATCCTCGACGAAACCCTTCACGGAAGTGAGTAACAACACTTTTAAGGGAGTGCGTGACCGGCCCGGATTGCTGCAAATCGTCTCTGCCCACAGCAGCGCTCTTGCTGTTAACAGAGAAATTACAAATGCTGTTTTATCTCTCTCTGTGGGGAAGCGGTGAGGCTGCATCTCGAGGGTCAGTGAGCATTGTAACGGGAATCCTTTGCATTCCTCCGCCAAGCCAGAGTATGGCCCCGGGTTGGGACTCGAATTAAGAGACCAAATTTTGTGACCAAAGGTGTAAGCCAATGTGTGGTATCTGTCTGCAGTTGTAAAACAATTAAGCACACGAGATGACACACTTGTCTTCATCCATCCTATTTACTCTTTACTTCCCTTCTTCTCATTCATTACAAAACACTTCAAAATATTAGCCCACAACACAATATATTTCTTCTCATGAACAATACACAATGTAGTGGGAAAGATGAAGTTCTGCTAAAATAGTATGTTTTGGTTCCATCCAGTTACTACATCAATTATAAGGTGAATGTTAGTTTGTACTTGTATGGATTACAGTTAAGAAACTTAACCAGGAAAATCATCTTCAGCCCGTTACATTAATGCTACACAATAATACTAATAGTAATAGAAGTTGTTGAAATCATCCCAAGTTAGCATGCCCCCTTCACACAAGGACAGTTGTCTGTGTTGTAAAGCATGTAAGCTCTCATCCTGTGTGTAGTAGTATTCATTATGTAGAAACATTTCAGCTGAAAAAGGGAAGTCATTTCAGAGGTGGAGCAAGTTATATTTTGATGAAAGATTACTAAGTCAAACATTCTTTGGAAAAATGTGCATTGGTGTTTTTCCCACTTTAACCACTAACAAAGTTATGTATATAAACCTGAACACACACACACACACACCACAATTTGTTTTAAGCATAATAAATGATAAGAATATTTCTCTGTGAAAAATAAGCCTTTATTCAAAATTAGCACTAGGCTAAACATCTTAAATTGCTCTGCAGCTTGAGATTGCATGCTTATGTAGGAAACAAAACAAAAAACGAGTTTAGCAATTCACACTCCAGATATTATCTAAGCGACCAACGCTTGATCATGCATTATCTGCAAATATCAAATGAGCTTTGAAATCAAATATATGATCTAACTTAGAGGCCCTCTATAAGGTTTCACTGCACAATAGGAAGTGAAGGAATGTTGCCTGCACAAATATAACCTGCATAGACACCATAAAAGGGTAACATTGCCTTTGATACCCTCTGCCAAAATTGTGCAGAAGGGAAGAACTCTTTTAAGCACTTGAAATATCTGGATGTTAATGATGAGTAAAAATCCCAATCCCAAACATACTGTATCTGAATTCACCCATGCATTACTTTGAAAGAAAAGACTCTACTACCTGAAATTTGATTTCTGCAAAAGCGGTTGTTTACTTCATTACTGACTCGTATCATGCCCAAACTTTTCCACATTAATTAAATCCCCTCAAACCAGTGAGCTAACAGTAACTGTGCATTTATATGATATCAGAAGCATAAAGGTTTGTTCACTGCTGAGGTTGTTAGCCAAAAAAATAAACAAAACATGCAAAACTGTATTTTTCAGCAATAAATACACTCCTCCTTCAGATATCATAGCTCATGTGAAAACATTTCATTTTGATTATTAATGTGCAATGGATGATTGATGATCGCTTTCACCATAGGGGACACATAAGGTATAACCAAACCTATAATTTCTATGATGATACATATTTCAAAGTGCCTTCAGTGTCTGTCTATAGAAAGCTATTGAAGCTTTACAAATCATACACCTTTATGCAGATTCCTTTGGTATAAAAACAAAAACAGACTAGATGTCAATGGAAGCTGCATATGCAAAGGAAACGAGTTTAGGATATCTAGCTAAGACAATAGTTTGATAGACAGTCCTAGCAAGAACTATAAACATAATTTTAAATAGTTCCAATCATTCTTTTTGGTGATGTGACGTGACAAACATATTGTTTAGGAATTTTGTCATACTTTGGTATTTAAAAGATATTTCCATTTCTGTCATTTGGTTGTCAAACCAAGACCACAAAAAATAAACAAACAATCAAACAAACAAAAAAAAAAGACCTTGAGAAGAAACTGGCTGAATATGGTTGACACTGATGTGTTTCATGCTCAATCTTTCAGCTTGCTCTCCAAGAAATCTTGAATTTTGTTGATTTTTTCTTCTTGCTGATCGAGGAGATCCAGTATGACTCCCATGGGCGTCTTCTTAAGGCCAACACCCTCAATCTTGTTCTCCAACTTGTTCTTTATGCTGCGGAGCCTCAGAGAAGCGTGGATAAGGATCACTGCAGGGGCGAAACAAGACTTCTACTGAATCTTGAGCAACAATACCTCTATTGATGAACAGAAACTGGACACATGGTAATATATGACATGCTATGAGGCCGTACACTCAAAGCTAGCAGAGAAACCGAGAAACACGACTACTCTGTACTTCCTGCTGTTTCTCCCTGTAGTCTTCAGTAGTTCCCAGTGTATAGTATAGGGCCAGTATAGTATTATTATTATAATTTTACTTTATTAAAATTTCCTTTTAAATAAATGTACAATACATACATAGTGATAAATTGGAGGCTGCTTAAAGGGTTAGTTCACCCAAAATTGAAACTTCTGTCAGTAATTACTCTCCCTCGTGTCGTTCCAAACTCGTAACACTTTCGTTCATCTTCAGGACACAAATGAAGATGTTTTAATGAAATCTGAGAGCTTTCTGTCCCTCCATTGACAGCTACGCAACTACCGAATCCATATGTATTGATTGGTTTAGTCCAAATTTTCTGAAGAGACTCAATCGTTTTATATGATAAACAGATTTAATTTAGGCTTTTACTCACATATACACATTGATCAGCAAACATAAAGAGAAGCTCGACTGAACATGCACGCTTGAGCGTCCTCAAGAACCGACGCGGCTCATTCTCGTGGGTCAAGCATGTTCGGTTGAGCTTCCTTTTATGTTTGCTGATTAATGTCTATATGTGAGTAAAAGCCTGAATTAAATCTGTTAGTGCGATCGTTCAAAAACTCTCCGATTTCATCAGAAAGATCTTCGTTTGTGTTCAAAGATGAATGAAAGTGTTAAGGGTTTGGAACGACATGAGGGTGAGTAATTACTGACAGAACTTTTAATGTTTGGGTGAACTATCCCTTTAATTTAATGTTCAGACATTTGGTTATTTTTTTGTCTTTAGTTTGTAGTTATTTCTGGGCAGCCTGCTGTAAAAGGCTCCTGTAGTGGCGTTAGGCAGGGATGTTGCACATAATCTGATCTGCTATTGTCAGCAAGTGCTAAAATGTAATATACTGTAACTAGGTAATAGTGTTTTGTGTTGCCATAGCTACATGCAAAACACTACTAAACCTCTTCCTGTTTTCCACAGTGACACACAACAGCGACAACACTCATGCAGCACGAGTCTATCCTGAGTAAATATGTTAGGTCTGTATTGTGAATGTCCCTCACTGATATAAAGTCGTAGCTCAGGTCCTCCAACATTAAAGGGAGAGTTGACACAAAAATGGCACTTCTGTCATCATTTACTCACCCTCCTAGATCACATCAACGAACTCCTCCCGAACTTTGTTAATGAAACATAATTTAGTGTTCACACCAGCCGACGATATCGTTCTGTGTATTCGCGGCGCGCTGCAGTTTTGTCGTCTGCCGCTTTAAATGCTCGAGCTTTCTGAAGGGATTCTGATTGGCTGTCAATGTTTTTATCGTTTATCAGCTGGAAAAACTCGTTCTGAAAGCGATTCCAAAGATATTGTTTCTCAGTGCCGTTACTGTTATAGTTGAGGTGTGAACACTGCTATTCCTCTATATATATAATGATTTTAAGAACTATATCTTTATCGTTATCATTACAGTTATCGTCCTTGGTGTGAACGGCCCTTCAGGAATGACACGAGTGAGTAAATGATGACAGAAATGTTTAGTTTTGGGTGAAAAACTGAAACCATAGAGGAAGCCTTTTTCTGTTTTTCATAGCAAATTTGATAGTAAAATGAGTTATTTTTGTCAAACATGATGAGATGGCAACAGTCTCCAACACTTTTGCAAAATAAACAAAATAAAGGTGCTTTATTGGTGTTGATTGGTGGTGGTTGAGGAGATTCCCCCCTCTATGGAAAGCACTTTGAGTGCTGAGAAAAGCGCTATATAAATGTAATGAATTTTTATTATTATCATTATTGATGGTTCAATGAAGAACCTTTCCATTGCACAAAAGGCTCTTTATAAGGATAAAGCGTAACACTTTACTTGAAGGGGTGTGCATAAGACTGACATGACACCTTCATAATCATGACATGACACAGGGTTTTATGCATGTTTATGACAACTGTCATTAAGTGTCACACACCTTGACATAAACCAATACATCATAACCTCTTGACCTCTTGTGTCTTGGTAATGACAACTTGACATTACTAAGACAACACAACCTGTCATAAACATGACATAGCAGATGAATTGTCAAACTTAAGAAAGCACTTAGCTTTATGGGTTAACATTACATTAATCTGTCAGGTGGTTGGTTTTGACATTGGCTGTCATGAGGACATTATTACATTTTAATGACAAATTCAATTTGTACCACTGTAGTTGAGGTCAAGAAAAATATTCATGACACAGTTATAATGGCCTCATGACAGCCAATGTCAAAACCAACCAACCTGACAGTTTAATGTAATGTTAACCCATAAAGCTAAGTGGTTTCTTAAGTTTGATAATTAAAGGTTGTCTTGATAATGTCAAGTTGTCAATGTCATGTGTCATGTCATGATTATGAAGGTGTCATGTCAGTCTTATGCACACCTCTTCAAGTAAAGTGTTACCGGATAAAGTTTTTACACTAAGAAAGAAAACGGTTGTGTTAGGATCTGAAAGGTTCTCTGTGGAACTTCAGTGGCATCGCTTGGTTCTCTTTTGGAACCTTTATTTTTAGAGTGGGTGACAAATACGTAAAGTATTCCTGACCCTGACATAAACAACACATAAACAGAAATGGCGTGATAGTGCACTTGTAATAAGGCAGTGCAGATCTAATGCTAGTACTCACAGAGCATTGGGAATGTGATGCCGAAGAGGAACACCATCACTCCTCCACACAAGGACAGCAGGAAGTAGCTGATTCCCATCACACCCACCACGAACAGGGTGGGGTTCTTCATCTTGAAGTTCTTGATCACGGCTTTATTCTCTCCAGCCCACACAGAGCCGGTGAACACCAGAGCCACAACGGCCCCGCCAAGAAACATGCCCAACGGGTTCAGGAAACTGGAAAATACACATTTAATGCACAGCAATGACATGAATTCATCAATATTATTGCTGTTATTACATTGTGTTAAAGGTGCTGTATGTAATTATTTTCTACATTTTGCCGGCTGCTTGTTTTCTAGCCTCATCCATCCTGAAATCTCATTGGGCCGATGTACCTCATGTATATTCATCCGCAAGTATTGACAACGAGAGACTGACTGTGGAATTCACATGTGGTGTGGACCGACAACTCGTTACCCTTATGAAAATATAATTGAATGATCAATATATCAAACGGTTTAACAGTATATTTCAAAATATACAGAATAATATATTGAATAATAAGGAATTGACTTTTTTTTTTTTGCGGCTTAATTTTAACATTTGCTCTTCTTTAACAGTCAAAAGCAAAGCATGCTGGGAACTAAATCTTTTGTAACTCATTCCGTGAATGTGTGTGTGTGTATATGGTGGGTGAACATACATTCACATTTATATGGGAACATGTATGTGCAATATTTACAGTATGTACACACAATAAAAGAAAAAACTTTGTGAATATTACATGTAATGGTATTTTTGTCTTCATTTATAAATATTCTATATATAATAATATATAGCCATACATGGTCAATGAATACATTGCAGTATATTGAAAAATATAAGCACTAGTTTCCCATATATGGAAATGTATTATGTACTATATCCCATTATATTTTGCAGTATATTCCCATATATTTTTGTTCTTTAAGAGTAGGATACTGTGTTAAGGGCTGTTCACACCAAGGACGATAACGTTTTAATAATCATTATATTTCTATGAGACTAGTGAAGGCTACACCCAAGCCATACCAATAACAACACAGAGGAACGATCTAATTTGAAACACCTTAAGAACAATTTGTATTTAAAGCGACAGACGTCAAAACTGCAGCACATCTGTTTTAACACAAAGTAAGAAATGTGGCTGTTAAATAATAAACAGTAACAGCTCAGACCCCAAACAGATGTAGGGTAGGTGACAAATAATGCACATTTACATTTTTGCTGGTTACATATGATTGTGCCAAATTTTCACTGCAAATGTACACTCAGGTGGCATGAAGCGCTTCTGACGTGGCAATCAGTGTCTGCACACACAGAGCGTTTAATGAGGCTCCGAGGATGAAGCCGGCATTTACACCGCAACTCAGCAGCACAGAGCAGTCTTGCCTTACCAGGAAGTGTTTTACATGATGTGGGTGATCACCATTTATTTTAGGTTTTCAGATATTTAAATTACCTTTTATAGGTCAATTCAACTCTAAATTTACATACACTGCCAGTGCCCAGCCCCAAAAAATGTACTTTAAATTACCTAGTTGTGATTATTTCACCACCCGGTGTCAGTGTGCTCGTCTTAACTAGTTACAGCAAAGCTGGTGTGTGAGACCTGACGAATAAGATCAGAATGAACAGATTTATTTATTTGTATTAAATATTTTTGATAATTTAAAATACTAATTTTAATAACATAAAAAACTAATGTATGCAAACATTCTTAATTGTTAATACCATATTCTAACGCTGTCCAGGAGTTACTGTTTAAGATAAATTAAATGTTAAACATTGTTAAATTTCTTTAAGGCAGTTACCGCGCACATTCATTCAAATATTCTAATACTGCTTTTACGAAAATTAACCCTGGTTTACTACAAATAAAACCAAAAAACCCTGGTTATTGTAGTTAAATCATGGTAACCACAAATCAACCATTGTTTAATCATGGTATTTGCAGTAAAACTGTATTATAAATGGTGATAAATTCGCGAAAAAACATGGTTACAACATTTTTACTATAATAAAACCATGGTTAATTTTCATAAGGGTGTTTATCAGTCAAATTCATTTAAAAATGTAAATTTAACAGAAATATGATCACTAAAAGAAAGCGTCTCGGGTTCCTCGTGTAACCATGGTTCCCAGAGAGTGTGGAACGAGACATTGCGTCGAACCTGATGCGATGGGGAACATATACAATCCCCTGATCAGCTATTGCTTCAATGCAAATGAACAAGCGCGCCGTTATTTGTTGCGTAGTGACGGGCGTGTTCAAGTAAGCCAGATATGAGCAGATATCACAATGACTCACAAGTTGAGTATGACTTACTTTGGCTTACACAAACTTCCCCATCAAATTGAGTAAACATAATAAGTAACCCGGTAAAATTGGCCAGTGATTTGACAGTGTTGCCATCAACAGCTGATTTTTACCCACAAATGCGTGTGTTAATTTCAAAGCATGATTATTAGCCAAGCGAGACGAGTGTTGGTTTTGGTTAGCACATAGGAGCAGCAGAAAGCCCGCTCGTGCCCTATATGAAACGCAAGTGTCGACGCTCATCACACAATCTTTTATTATACGGCCTTGTCGAAACTACTCGCCAAGGAGGGGCGTGGCGACGAGTCTCTCAGTCATCCAATAGCAGGTCATTAAACTCCCGTTGCACAGACGCAGTGCACAAGAAGGAATTTCAAAATTATTATAAAACTTATCGAAAGTATTCTGTAAAGACCATCCAGCTGCTAAGCAAGTGTCCTGAATAGGCATTCCTCTTGCCCAAGCCCAAGATGAAGCCAAACTCCTAGTGGAGTGGGCGCACACACACCAACAGGGCATTCAGTCTCCTGAGAAACACGAGCTAAGCGGATGGCTTCCACTATCCAGTGCGAAAGCCTCTGCTTTGACACCGGATAGCCTTTCTTAATACTCCAATACCAGACAAAAAGCTGTTGAAGTGTTACAACCTGTGGTCTGAACAGAGTTAAAGGGATACTCCACCGGTTTTTCATATTAAACTATGTTATTCCCTTAACTAAGACGAGTTGATACATACCTCTCTCGTCTCAGTGCTTGCACTATATCGCTCTGTATTGCCGCAAAACTATGTTAGCACTTAGCTTAGCCCAGCGCATTAAATATGGGCCAAAAAGAGAAGCGACCAAACACTTCCTCGTTTTCCCTATTTAAACACAGTTACTCGAGTAGTGTAACTCGACCTAGGCTGGTGACACAAAATAAACCGTTGTGTTTTTCTAAGCGTTTAAAATTGATGACTATATTGTATGGCGGAATACCATAACAAGTGCTTTTGAGCACTTCGACTTGGCGCAATAATATCATCACTCGTGAAAAGTCCTCTTACCGGCTCCCGCTTCCTCTCCCCCTCCCTCTCATTTCCGTCAATACAACCAACGTGACACTTACTACCTGTGCTATTAGCAAACTGCAGATCATTTGCAATGGCGGACTTTGTAGATGATTATGACTTCTTTGTAGCAGACCCAGAGCCTATCTGTTTGAACCCGAGTACACGGAGGAGGAATTAGCTCTTATGGACCGTGAGAGGAAAGAAAAATTTTACGACTGCCGGGTGAATCATCGCTGCAAACGCGCCGCTTGCCGCGACACATGCGATTTGTCCAGGGTCTTCTGGATCTACACTGACCCCCACCTTCGATGGCAATACCTGGTCCCATTCTAAACAGCACAGGCTCTCAATTTCGGTCGGCATCTGTTCGCCACAGTCACACTTGCACCACCAATTGCTGTTTGCCCGTGGTCTTTCGCCGGCTCCGGTCTGTTCTGGATCATATCTATTTTCCCTCTCACGGTCCATAAGAGCTAATTCCTCCTCCGTGTACTCGGGTTCAAACAGATATGGGTCTGGGTCTGCTACAAAGAAGTCATAATCATCTACAAAGTCCGCCATTGCAAATGATCTGCAGTTTGCTAATAGCACAGGTAGTAAGTGTCACGTTGGTTGTATTGAGAATGAGGACATGCGTCACGGTAGCTTGCCGTCACGTGACGAATTGAGGCCGCCCACCATTTTGGGAGGACACGCTATTGGTTGCCAGGGGCAACAGTGTAAGAGCGATACAGAGACGGATACAAATTGAAACGGATATACGGATAGAAATTACGAGAAATTATATAAATAATATATATATATATATATATTATATAATATATACATATATAAATAAATATATATAATATAGAAATTAAGAAGAAATGGAGAAGAATGCGGCAAAAGAAAAGGGTCCTTACAGGGAGAAACTTACTATCAATGCCAAACAGAGGTATTTGGAGAAATTGGCTGATATTAAAAACGTCGACCCATACGAGCTGCCTGCAGCTGAATGGAACAGAGACCTAGACTCTTTACCACCTTGTACGTATATGGAAATAGTTAATTACTTGGTTTTTGGCATCAGTTATTACACTATGCTAGAATTCAAAAGCCTGAAATCCTTGGAAAGTTACGAGACATTCTGCTGCGGCTGGGTGCGCGACTTGGTCATCTACAAGCCCCCAAACTGTGAAAACACCGTTGTACTGGCAAAGGTAAGTTGCTTCACTTTTTGTCAAGTCACTTTTATTTATATAGTGCTTTTTACAATCCAGATTGCATCAAAGCAGCTTAATAATAGGAAAATAACAAAGTTTGTTTCTGCTGTACAGGAGCTCTGAATCAAACAGTGATGAAATTCAGTTCAAAGGAAGTAGTGTCAATTGGGGCTGTAACAATATTGTGTCACAATATATCGCAATACAAAAATGCAACAATATATCGTGGATAGTGACAGTAGTGTGTATAGTTCACCCAAAATTAAAATTACTGTGTAAAAAAAAAAGAACAAAAGTTTACAGTTTTAGTGTCAGTGCTACATTAAACTTCTATAAACTCTCATCGAGTCGGAGATGCGGTCGAAAGTAATGTCCTTTCTTCTAACAGCTGCAACCCAAGAAATCCGACGTCTCTTTGTCACATCGGAGACATGCTCTCCTTCATGCTTTTTCCATTTAGGCAAACGAAAAAAATGTAACAAATGGTTGCTACAGTTCCCACGACGATCGTGTGAGACACTGGAGCAGTTTTTTACACAGCAGTGTTTTCCAGGCATTCTAACACTGCGACAACCTCCTCTACTACCAATATAAACAATAAGCGTTGCTAGCGGGTGTCCTCCCAAAATGGCGGAAAGCTGTCTCCGGGGGGCGGGGCGCTGTGTCGTGACGACATCTCCTCATTCTCAATTGACGGAAATGAGAGGGAGGGGGAGAGGAAGCGGGAGCCGGTAAGAGGACTTTTGACGAGTGATGATATTATTGCGCCAAGTCGAAGTGCTCAAAAGCACTTGTTATGGTATTCCGCCATACAATATAGTCATCAATTTTAAACGCTTAGAAAAACACAACGTTTTATTTTGTGTCACCAGCCTAGGTCGAGTTACACTACTCGAGTAACTGTGTTTAAATAGGGAAAACGAGGAAGTGTTTGGTCGCTTCTCTTTTTGGCCCATATTTAATGCGCTGGGCTAAGCTAAGTGCTAACATAGTTTTGCGGCAATACAGAGCGATATAGTGCAAGCACTGAGACGAGAGAGGTATGTATCAACTCGTCTTAGTTAAGGGAATAACATAGTTTAATATGAAAAACCGGTGGAGTATCCCTTTAAGAGTGTATAACCTTGTCTAGGTGTCAGCCAGTCATCCGCCCCAAACTGCATACAAGCACCATTAACAGAGAGAGCTTGCAAATCTCCTACTCGCTTCCCACACGCTAGCGCCAGTGGTGCTGTCTTAAATGAGAGCACTTCCAGCTCGAACGCATGATGCGGTTCGAAAGGAGGGCTGTTCATCGCTCTAAGCACCAAAGACAGGTCCCAGACGGGCATTTAACAGGGGCGGGGAGCAGGGCTGGACTGGCCATCGGGCATACCGGGCATTTTCCCGGTGGGTCGACGTGCTTTGTGGGCCGATACATCTCGTACTTTAATTATTATTATTTTATTTTTTGTCTGAACGGCCCATAAAACTCGTACATCGGCGGCCCATTGCGTTTAGTTTTGTTTAATTGGCGGCTCTGGGATCTTTGTGCCGGTGTATTGCATTGGATAAAAAAGTCAGCGTAGGTTTTTCTTTTTCTCACAGACCGGCGCATGATGAAACGCGGAGATCAGCGGCCCATTGGTTATTTTCTTGATTGAAACTGGGCTGGTCCAATCACATCTTTAAATAGCTTTGAGTGAGCGAGCAGTGTCAGTGTGTATCTGTCAAAAATAGTCAGAGCGATGGAGAAGAAACGCAAGGAATGTGCAGAGAAATAGCGTGAAAAAAGAAACTTCAAAGGCCCTTCAAGTGTCTGATGAGGATAGTGAGGAGGATCAGGAGAGAGATGAGTGAGTGCAGAGAACTGTGGTAAGCAGAACTAGGCTACTGTCACAACACTTAGGCTATGTAGGAACCCACTACCCAGTTACGCATTATTTCCACATCTGCATATTTGATGAATACGCATTTTATTAGAATTGTAATGAGACGAGTTTGTAAACCATGTTTTTCGCCAAAATAAAAGCTTGATGCCGTTTCCGTCAAAATAAAAGATCATGTGTTTATCTCTTTCAAGTATAGAAATTAGTTCGAAACTAATTATGAAAGTTGCTTTTATTTTTCAGTGCATTTGTTTTAGAACACATGGCTATTACTGCCATGGGATTAATATTATAACTATTAATATGTAGTAGTGTAATGTAGACAGACACTATATCACAACTAAAAGAGTTTTGAGTTTTTCTTTGTTCAATTTGCACACTGAATATGGGATGGAGCTCTTTATTTTGAACTCTCAAAGTGTACCAGATTGATGAATTTAACATTAAAAAGCACAACATTTTCTTACGGGGGAGCATGCCCCTGAACCCCCCTAGAGGGACAGAGGTCCTAGCGGACGCACGCTGCGCTGACCTGCCCCACATGCTAATCCCACCGCTCCGGCCTGGGATGCAGACGCTGTCCCTCGCCTGGGATAGGAGGTGCTTTGTCAGCCGATTGGGCCACAAGCTCCGGAAACCATGACTGGTTGGGCCATGCCGGCTCTACCAGTAACAGGGTCTCCCTTTCCTCCCTGATTTTCTGCAGCACTAGCTTCAATATATTTACTGGAGGGAAAGCATACTTCTGTTTCGCGGGCCAGCTGCTCTCCATCCAGGGGTGTCCGACAGAGAAGAGAGGGCGGTGAGTATCCTACTCCGTGGCGAAGAGGTCGACCTCGGCTTCGGCAAAGTCCTCATCAGGCGCCCGTCTGAGGGTGTAGCCTTTATTCTCCGTGCACCACACCCTCTCTGGATGGTTCAACCTGCCCGGTGTGTCAACTGCCCTTATCCAATGCAGCCTCTGGTCTGTCCTCAATAGTAAAGGTCCTTGCACACTGAGTCCGAAATTGTCGTATGCGTTTTTTCGTATTCGTCATTCGGTGGCTCTGACTTGTCAAAACACCATTCAAAATGCTCCGAAAAACGCAGAAAATCGAATCCGATCTGAATTTTTTTATGACGGACGAAAGTTTCGAAAGCAGTGTGTAAAAGTGATTGACTAAACATGAGGTCGTATTTATTTTTTAACGGGCGTGAATTTCGGACTCAGTGTGCAAGGACCTTAATGCTCCTCCAGCCTGTGATCGATGAATGCCGCCACCACCGCTGCGTTGTCCGGTCGAATGCTCTCACAAACAGCAGAATTCCTGCAGGGCTGAATGAACAGCCTTCATTTCCAGGCGGTTTATATGCCACTGACTCTGGGCATCCGATCGAACCCGACCGGTCTGCCATCACACAGGGCCGCTCAGCGATGCATCTGTTGTGACTGACCACCCTCTGTCACGGGACGGGGGCTGCAGCTGCCATCAATCCCATCAGTCTCTGGAGAGACTTCAGAGCCATGGCTTGTTCTAACCCACCCGAAATGCAGCATTGAAACCGGTCTGAACTGGTTCCGGTGACAGCCGCGCGACCATCGACCGAAAGTCTAAAATCATTGCCAGGAATGTGATGGACTGAGAGGGCTGAAGCTTGCTCTTTAGGGCATGTTCCCTGACAGAACTCTGCGTTTGTGTTCCTCCAGCACCTGCTGTGAATGGGAGATGATACGCCAATCGTCCCGGTAGTTCAACATGCGCATCCCACTGAGTCTCAAGGGGGAAAGCGCTGCACTTTTATGCATGTTGTAAATGTCCAGGGTGCCAAAGCCATTTCCCAAACGGCAGAACTTTGACCTGATGGGGGACCGCCTCGAACACGAACCTCAGAAAACGCCTGAGATGAGGAGCTATGAAGGGGAAAGTACACGTCTTTCCAACCCATCGCTATAAACCAGTCCCCGGGGGAAAAGTGGGATGTCTGCGCACGAACTGAAGCGTGCAACCGTTTCTTATGGTTCTTATGGTACATGAAGCGACTGCTTTTGGACTTCCGTAAATTTCTTGTTTTTCCAAATAAAATCAAAAAGCATTTTATCCACCTTATTCCTGACAACCTTACTGCGTTTTGAATTATGGGTGGCACTTCCGGTTTGGGGAACTTCCATTCAAAAAGGCTGAAACGAATAATTTCAAATCATAAGGTTGCCCTTCAAGTAAAGCTGATCCGTCAGTTTGACTGGATGAGCTGTCAATTTTCCTTCATGATTTATTTTCAGACATCAAGAGAATAACGTTATACTTGGTATTTTAACGTGACATGTTATAACAAGAATATCTATGGCAAGAGCTCTTTTCAGTCGCTGCTTTCTTTTCCTCATGATGATTTTTATTTTTTCCTTTGCAATCCGCTGTAAAAGTATGAAAAGGTAC
The DNA here is from genome assembly GCF_029890125.1 of Rhinichthys klamathensis goyatoka. Classification (NCBI taxonomy): domain Eukaryota; kingdom Metazoa; phylum Chordata; class Actinopteri; order Cypriniformes; family Leuciscidae; genus Rhinichthys; species Rhinichthys klamathensis. The sequence goes on from NW_026606876.1 coordinate 142,001, forward strand.
AACATATACGGCACATTTGTGGTCTGTTCTCCCGAATTTAATTTACGATAATAATTCACTGGAATGCACGAAGAATCTCTCGTTATTCTCCTCAAATCCTCACGTTTCTTTCCAGGTTTGTTTTCACAGGTAAATGCAATTTATAATCTGTCAAAATGACGGAAATCACTTTGATATAGTGTCACGTAATGCTGAAGTTAATGAACATTTTTGATTAAGGCTTGTTATACAATAGGTATATTTGCCTACTACAGTGATATTTAACCAAAGACTCGCGCGTTTGGGGCTATTTTTGGTCTGTTGACCTTGTTGATTATTTTAAACTTTTAAATTTCATTTTAATGTGTCGATGGTTGAAGGGTGAGTCGATTAATGTCATCTCATTGTGACACTTTTTTTTAACATATTGCGTTCATAGAGCGAGCCTTTCACTGATTGTTTACAGCTTAACGGAAGTTACACCCATAATTCGCGCAACGCCTCATGGGGCGTAGGAATAAGGTGGACACAATTGTCTGGTAACTTAAGGGGATATTTCCAATGATAACGACACATAGACTGATCTGGAGATTCCTTCAGCTTTTGACAAAAGTACCCGCCCCTGAATTGACAGATTCCTTTGTAACCACATATTAAACCTCTTACTAGTTTTGTTAATAATTGGATTGAAGTTTGAATTATTACGCAGGTATTCATCTTTACATATAACTACCAGATATATAACAACTCCTTGATTTGCAATTGGAATATTACAGAAGTTAGTTAAACAACATTCTTCAAGAGGAAACAGAACTGATTTACTTATATTCATTCTTAGCCCTGATACATCTGAGAAATCTTTTATGCATTTCACGCTTTAATAATGTTTTTATTCCTATCTTTCAAAAATAAGGCAGTGTCATCTGCAAACTGACATAACTTAAATGTTTTCCCTAATGCTGTAATTTACTAAAATTTACTTTTTTTTTTTTAATGTGAAGAGCAATTATTTGTGTTGCTAACACAAACAAAAACTATTTCAAATCTGCCAGAAGTCCCCCTTGCTAATTTTATAGAACGGCTACATCCTTTGTATAAGGTTTTGATAGTTTTTTTTGAAAATAACTGCAAAACCCCTCAAATTGTATTGTTTTAAGTTAAGTCACATTTATTTATATAGCACTTTTTAAAATACAGATTATTTCAAAGCAGCTTTACAATGATAACAGGAAAATGATGCAACAAAGTTTGTTTCTACAAACAAATAGCGTCACAGTCCAGCTTAAGTAAGTTCAATGATGGTTCATTTTTGTTGTAAAAAAGTTATTTAGTAATTTAGTTAATTTATAGCCGCTCTGGAGAAAACGGTGATGTCATCGTCCAGCTCAGTTCTCATATAATGTGTCAATGCAGGCAGATCAATAATATTGTTGAATATTAAGAGTTCAACTAAGCAAGCCAAAAGCCAACTTAAAAAAAAAAGTTGAGTTCTATCAATAAATAAGATAAAACTATAACCTTAACCATATTCATTGTAGTCTACCATATATCTGTAGTGTCAATCTAATATTATTACTACTACTACTACTAATAAATCCAGTCTGTTCCTCGTGTATAATATTTTCTCATCCTTTTTTTCAGCCACAGAAAGTGACTCACCGATTCCAGAAAGCTGGAAAACAAAAGGCCTGCGCGAGGCTGGCATGACCGAGGGTGGGTCCCTGTCAAACACATTCCGCACACGCACATGACATATTTCACACGTCTCGGTGATAACAATACGGTGTTCTTCTGATTTACTATTTTAAATCCTATCTTTAACGTTCTGAAGTGAAATAATGGTGCATTAAATGGAGGATCTTGCTCTAGTCGAGCTGGCTCAGTGGCTGCGCCATTTATGCAAGCTTCTGAAATTATGTAACTTACAGATTAAATGATGCATTCACTAATAAATATAAATAATGAATTATACATTGAATATATTTACTTACCCGACAATCAGCATTACGACGATGGCGACAGCAAAGTAATTCGTCTGGAAATAAAGCAGGTTGCTGATGACTCTGTTGTTCCATTTGCTTAAATCTTTCACATCGGGTTTGGAGAATCGGTCAAGGCCAGGGTAAAAATCATCCCACGGTCTCAGCGGTGCGACCTCCATCCCTGCCATGATGATGATCTGATCACTGACAGCTCGGATGCCAACGGGACCGAGCGATGACGTCACGTGTGTGGGAAGAACGCATTGATCCGGGGAACACAAGTGGGCGGAGTTACCGGGCCGAGAGATGTCTGTGATTGGTCAAGTACAATGGATCAAAATAATAATAATTATCCTGGTCCCATATTGCGGATTTCCAATTCAGTAGCTGTTAGCGTTTCTCTGTGTCATTATTCACAATTAATTTATTAATTATTACACAGTTCAGCAGTTTGGATGTCACATGGTATGAGTTACTTTTCTTCGTGCTGTCAAGAGTCAAGATGGACCAATCACAAAATGCTGGCCGTCCAATCCTAGCGTCACATCCGGTCTTTAAACTGCGCGTCACAGTTCTTGAGCTAAAGTAAATAAATATGGCATCAAGATATCTAAAAATAAGTACATTAGGACTGAGTTAAACTTCACTATGATCCAGTCATTTGAAAAGAAACTGAATTCTCCTTAACTGGACGTGTGTTGTTAGTTAAAGCTCAATCAATTTGTGTGTAGTATTTAGGAAAACATCTTTCGCATGTTACTTTGAGACAACAGTAGTGCTACACTTTATATACCGCTATATTTAGCTGACTTTTCCAAAACTTCATGTTGTCATCTGGAGATTTTAAGCTGTATTTTTAATAGCCTCGACAGTACAACAGAAAGACATGGGGTCAAAATGATCAAAACTAGTGTTAAGCAAAAGGTTTAATCAAAGAACAAACATACAAAAAGCATCACACAGACTTGCATAAATACATATATATATATTAATAACATTTTATATGTATAAAAAAACGTATATCTCAACATACAGGAAAGCATTAGAAAAGTAACAGCGTAAATGTTGGAAATTAACTTAGCCTCTGTGTATCTGATATTTCAGAAGGCTTTGGTGCATCTTTTAATTTGACGGATATCAGAATAATTGTGGTGATGATGATGAATGATCACTGCAAATATTGTAAAAACTGATTTTGTGAATTAGATTTTTTGTCCATTTACATTTTATACACAAAATGAAAACAATTAAGTCACATCAAAAACGGCACAGTTCTCCATTAGAGTGACAGATCAATGAGAGCGTGAGTGTTTATCCACCAGAATCCCATTACTCAAACAGAACACAAAATGAAGACTTATCATACAGATTACAGACTCTTAATAACTTTTTATTCCCCAAATTAAAAACAGTGACAAATCAGGGAATGCGGCAGTAACGCATGAATCTTTTCACAATATCTATAGTCACTAGAAGTATTTATCATTTTGCAGTCCCACTGAAATGGTAGAAAGCTTCTCCCACACAGTATAAAAATAATAAACCCATAAAGCAGTAAAATATTGATATGCTCTAAATACATGTTCATCTCTCAACATTTCAAACGTTATAAAAATAGTTTACAAATCTGACAATTATTCAGTAGTGAATGACTTTATTTAATAATTTTCTTTTTGTCTTTAGTTTGCCAAGCATCAGTCAGCAAAAAAAAAAAAAAAAAAGATTTGTAAACTAAAAAAAATAAAAAGTTTCCTCTGAAAAATCCTGAACCAAAGGTTGGATGTGGGGGTGAGTTGGAGGTTTGGGACAAAAACCAAAACCTTCTGTGTAATCATGGGAGATTTTATTATGTTATCAAACCTCATGCCCTCAAACACAACATGTGTTAGACAAGAACCAGCACCAACTTGAATGTCAGGACTCAGCTTTGCATTACAAACAAAATGTGTGAGGCGTATCCGTACAGGTGTGTTATTTCAAAACATCACTAACAGATCGCAGTTTAAACCCTGAATCGAGAACGACCTCTGAGCATTACCAAGGTCACCATTAACGTTTCTGTGTGATCTCTGCTCAAGAAACTGTCTGCTTTGAGTCTGCTTTTCACATATGTGCTGAGCTAAAGCCAAACCAAGCATGATTTCTAATGTGAACAGACAAAATCATTGGAGAAAGTCCCTTATAATCAATTTGGCAACTAATATACACCACAGTGTGTGTGTGTGTGTGTGTGAATCTGTGTAATAAATAGCATGCGTGTGTGTGTGTGTGAAGGCAGGGTTCACACAATAAATTAAGTGAACTGGCAGCTTGTGTCTTGCTTACATGCTTGATTATACAAAAATAAAAGAAAAAGAACTTTAACAGAAAAGCCTATGGTTTTATTTCTGCTATTAGGCATTAAACGCTCTCAACGAGGCAAATCTTTCACAGATCGCAACATGCACACGTTCACGGCATTTCAACAAGGATAAAGATGATCAAAATCTCTCATCACACTAATAAACACATAACAAAGACGCAGAAAGAACTCAACAGAGCTTAAACCGAGAAAGACTTCTACTGTTGTTAGCTTAAGGACACTTAGAGAATCGCATGGTTTCATATGAGCTTCACACCGCAGCTGACAGACACACGAGAGACACACACACACACACACACAGAAGGGAAAAGGCCACAGTGTTGGAAAGGAGGCTCCTCGTAGAAGAACAGGTGTGGCTCACAGAAACTCTCCACATGCACATTGCAACATTTTGCACCCAAAACCTCTTCCCATTTTTTTATAATTTGAAACCTTTCCCACAAGACTGGCTTTCACTGCGTTAAAGACCAAATCCACACTTGCACAGTCATATTAAAGTCTTTAAGCCAGCCACACATCAAGAGACTTTAGGGCGATTTCTCCCCTTGCGACGATCCTCGGTTAAGTCCTGATTATCTAGATGGCTCTTCAGATCATCTTGCCAGATCCTCCTGTGGTGTGAGGTGTGGTAAGTGCGGAAGCTTGTTTACGCCACAGACTAACACATTTTAAAAGATAATTGCGACTTTTTGTCTCACAATTGCGAGTTTACATCTCGAAATTCTGACTTTATTTCTCACAATTGCATGATATAAAGTCATAATTGCGAGATTAAAGTCATTATTGCGAGATATAGTCACAATTACGAGATATAAAGTCAGAATTGCGAGATGTAAAGTCAGAATTGCGAGATGTAAAGTCATAATTGCGAGATATAGTCATAATTACGAGATATAAAGTCAGAATTGCGAGATATAGTCAGAATTACGAGATATAAAGTCAGAATTGCGAGATATAGTCAGAATTACGAGATATAAAATCAGAATTGCGAGATGTAAAGTCAATTGTGAGTCCAATTCTAAGGAAAATTACTTTTTTCCTCAGAATTGCATGTTTTTTCCCCCATAATTCTGGACTTTATAACACGCAATTGTAAGTTTATGTTTCACAATTCTGACTTCAACATGTTGTTTGTTAGTTGACAGAAGATTTATCACGTGAAACGAAGCGATACCCAATCAGAAAGCGAGCTGACAGAAGATTCACCTCCAGCTCGCACTGTAAAAGCTGTTCACACCGACTCTACGACTTCATCTGAACCGATTTCAAAAGTGCTCTCATTCACTTCTCTCAGTCCTAAATATCAAACATTTTTGATTAAAATCGTCTCGGCCCCGATGTGTCCACGACCAGGGTCCACGATGTGTCCACGACCAGTTTCCCGAAAGCATCGTTCCAACGAACATTCGCAAACAGCATCGCAGAGTTGTGTGTGTGAGCGACAGATCTCGAGCTGTGGTGAGAAGCAGAGTTTCTTGTTTGCATGACATGTGAATACGATTTATTTATCGGATTTATTATTTGCATGACAATAAATCAGAATCTTGAGCCAAATAAGCAATCTGACATTCAGAGCAACCTGTGTCTTTTATTTAGAATAAAATGTCATTTACATCTTTGAGTTTGTCAAGAGATTTAAAGCGTCGTTTTTAAAGACTGCGCATGTGTGAACGAGCTCTAGAGCGTAAGGAGGAGTCTATAGCCCCTTTCACACAGCGCTTTGAACCCGGCAAATTGCCAGAGTGCCTTCTGTGTGAACGCAAACACGACCCGGGACTGATGCCGGGATTGATGCCGGGGTGGGGACCTAGTAACATTGCCGTGTTCAGGCCCGGAACGCGCGCTGTGTGAACAAAAGCCGTAACCAATGCCGTGTCGTAATGATGACGCTGAAGTGAAGTGAAAGCAGGCTAGTGAAACGGTACGTAATGCGCTAGTTTATGATCGAATCAGAGAAAAAAATGCACAAGCGTGGTTTCTCCAGAGAGAAATCGCAGCTCATAAGCAAACTATACACGTTGCTGAGACATTACATGTCACATCGATGTCACGCGTCTTTCCGGAACATACACGGGTTGTGTGTGAACGCGCTCTCTGATTCCGGCAAATCACTGGCAGTGTGAATGAAGCAAAATCAAACGAACCCGGGTCAAATACCGGGTCGCTTTATCCATGTATTTTCCGGAATCTCTGTGTGAAAGGGGCTTATGATTGAATCTGGAAATGAAGCGAAATAACTGAGAAAAATGAGAGATAGTCCTCAGATCCATGTCTGTAATTTATATCAAAACATCTAGCATTAATTCGATCTCAACAGATTTGTTAAAAGTAGTTATTAACCAACGTGGTTGAACTACCACTTTGCGACAATACGGTTGCGGGAAACAGTCGTGACGAGCTAGTTGATTTCTTCAACGATGCATCGTACCGTAGTAGTGAAGCAGCGAGTTACGGCGTTGTACGGGAGGTTTAAGATTTGATCTGTAAACGCCTCACATTGCCAGATCATCCGAACATTGGACCGACCATTTGCCAGTATCATGGACAAGAGGTAAATCATGCGCAGATCGGCCTAAAGCTCCTGTGGTGAGAGCCAGGCTTTAGTGTGGCCCCAGAGTGCATCGGCATCACAACTGAAACTAGGAGGGATATCATTAGGCATGAATTATGGATTATATCGATTACCATATATGGTAGCAATAAGCACCAAGAAACCGAACTTAGGCTCTTTATTAGTCCTGGGTTAGCATGTGAAACCCTTCCTGGGGCAAAATGCAAAAAAAAGAAAAAAAGGCATTACAACCCTTAAATCAATAAATCATCCAAGCCTGCAGGGGGAGCCATCATCAACCACCTCAACAACGGTCCACGGACGCACCCAAACACTGCCCCCCCCCCAGACCGGTTTCCTTCAGGGGGAGCCCTTACAAACAGCTCTGACGCAACTGACGTCACTACTAACAATCACAAAAAGATTCGCCTTAAACAACATTCACACTCAGCAAAACACTGAAACCAGAGCCTAAAATCAGTGGTTCCTGCTTCCAGTGTTTCAATGTAAAATTACACAGCGAAGGTCATTTAAAAGCTACATGAAACCGACGTGTTGTGTGTCAGGTGACCAGTCCTTCGCCACCTCAGACTGAGCTTCATCGTAGCGTAAGCACTGAGAGGATCGAGGTCAACAACTGGGACTCAAGGCTTCTATCCACACGGGGTGTTTCATGAGAAGCACAGAGATGATGGCCAATAGGGGTTAACTGTGTTGAGCTCAGGGCCGGATTAACTTCTCAGCAAGACACACAGAGATTTTTGCATTGTGCAGACACTGGAGTTGAAGATGAGGATGATCTCTCTTCATGTCCAGCACAAACCATTCAGAAAACCTCACACTCTTACCAGAAGTCACGAGCAAATGGATATAACGAATGCTTATAAATCTATAGTTCTTTTTGAAAATGAAAAATTACACCTGAACCATGCCGTACAACTTAGTTCCTTAGTTTGTGGTTCGTTTCGCAGTTATCAATCTGTTTCTTTCCTACAGTTCAGAGTGGAAACAGAGCATCACACTTCGGGCCTCTTCCCCTTTTACGAGGCTTTAGCTTTTCTGGCTCTGGGCGACGTCTTGTCGTCCGGCTTCATGACTCCATTCACTGAACCCCCTGCCAACAAGAAATAACAGCGTTAGGAAGGAAAACTGAGGAATTTCAACGCCACTGTGCATGTCTGGATCCGAGGCATTTCCTGGTAGTGGCATTTTGTCAAGAAAGAAATAAAAAACAATTGTTCTGCATGCTTTTTTTAGACTCTAAAATTTCTATGAAAAATTAAAGTCTACCCGAGATGTGTTCCAAATTTGAAGTTGATAACACAAAAATGTTAGCCTGACGTCGTCATACTCAGATTCTAGTCAGAATATAGTCAGGTATATAGTCTAGTCAGGCTGTGATTATGGGGCGTTTCAACCCAACCAGGGAATGCCTCTGCACTCAATTGGATAGACCTACAACCAATCAGAGCAACGGAGTAATGACGTATGTTGAATCCCGTAGGAAGGACGGCAAAAACATCTTTCAAATGCCTTGATCGCGGTTCTCTGTTCCTCTTCTAAATGAATGCGCTGTCTACATCTTCTATAACAGACGCGATGGCTGAATCTACACATCTCAGTTCTCCAGCGGCGGCCATCTTTGTTGTAAACGAACTCAACCCAAGCACTCTTTGGTGACGTGGATGATTACGTTACAGTTGATCATCTGTCCATCAGCGCATAAAGGGCCCTGACACTTTGATTGGTCCGAACAGCTTTGGTTCGAGTATAGTTGCTCCACAACGGATCAAGTCCAGACCGAACTTCCCGAGCTCAGATGTTGTGGGAGGGGCTAAGCTCGGCTGGCATCCATTAGGAGCTTTACCAAAAACAGCCACCAGGTGACACACACATCATTTAGATTTTTTTTTAATCGTATTATCCGGTGTCACAAATAATTACATTGCTGTCACAATATCACTTCTATCACAAATCAGAGGCCAAATATGGAACCTTGACTCTTCTTTACAATGATACGTTTTGTCAAGATTAGGAAAAAATATGTGATTTTAATACAGTGCAGTAAACGCGACCGCCCATTAATTTCAAAACAGTTGTCACAGGATGAATTTTGAGTATTTATGCCTTTGATTGATACCTGATTTATGATGACTACTAAAATATGTGATATCTTCTTCGGGGCGTAAAAGGAAAATAAAAGTTGAAACTTTTTCACGAAGCTTGCTAAAACAGCTTGTTAGCGGTGAGGGAATAGCTCTCTGTGTTGCGTGTACGTTAATCACAACAACAAAGTTTGACCGGTGTCTATGTCAGCTGAGGAGATTAACGTTACAAAGATTAACCAAGTGTTTTATTTTGCATCATAGCAATTACTTGGCTTTAACTCTGAAACATGAAATGTGGAGTTTTTGCCATATATCGTATTGCAGAATTTTTTGAGGTATCGGAAAATATCGTATCGCTGGCTGAGAGAATCGATATCGTATCGTATCGTGATGAACTGTCCGATTCACACCCCTTATAAAACTTTTTTTTTTTTTTTTTGTAAGTTAAAAACCGTGTTGCATAAATGGCCCCTAATTTAGCACAAAAGAAATATAACTAGAAAGATTACTGTAATTGATCATTATAATTTCCATGCAAAATGTCTGTCAGGAAAGACTCGCCTCTGGAGTCCTTCTTGCTGGGTCTGCTTTTCGGGCTGACAGCTTTCTTCTTACTGGCCTGGATTTGAGTTTGTTCTCTCCACTTCTTTAGCTGGAAGTTTATGAATTTCCACATCATCCAGGCCTGGGTCAGGCAGATGGCCGACAGACAGGTCATCCTGAAAGAGGACAGTCCAACACTCACACATACTCAGCATTTACACCAGAATGACTGCGGTTTGAGCTCTACTCTCCCTGTTAGATCAGTGAAGGTGTCGTGGAGGACCGTCACATCACACCAGCGAACCCTTGAATGCCTCAGGGCTCGATGTTTGGCCCTCTCCTGTTCGCAATATACACAATATATATATCATTCAGCCCTGATGGCAACGTTGAAACCTGCTATAGTAATGACTCCCAGCTCTATCTGTTGTTTAAGCCTGATGACCCACAGTGCCAATACAGTTCTAGCGGACCTGGATCAAATAATACACCGCCTTCACATCATCCCACCCAGTTATTATTCAACATCAGAATTTAAACCTGACATCATGAACACAAGTCAGATGATGAGCAGCCCAACTTCACAGAGCACATGATGGCGCTGGTCATGTAGATTCACACTTCAGGGCCGGTTTCACAAAGCTATTTTAGACCGGTCTATAGTGTTAGACAAGTCTAAAATTTGCCCATAGACTAGTCTAATGCAAGTTAGATTGTTTCACAAAAATAAAGACTGACTTATTTAGACCAAAAAAAATAGACACCTTTCCCCCAGGCTAACTTAGGTCTAATGGCGCTTTTCCACTGCTGGTACGGCTCGCTATGGCTCAGTACGGTTCGACTCGCTTCGCTTTTCCACTGCGTGGTACGACTCGCTATGGCTCAGTACGGTTCGGCTCGCTTCGCTTTTCCACTGCGTGGTACGACTCGGCCCGGCACAGCACGGCTCGGTTCGCTTTAGCTCGGTTTGCTTTTCCACTGCAGTTAGTACCGCTTTAAAGTGGGTGGGATTATAGTCTGACCGTTATAGTTTATCCGCTCCTCGGCAACCAACGAGAGGAACGTCTGCACTTCGTCCACTGACCACGATTCAGCCATTCCTTTTTTGGAAGTTTTCTTTCTTTCTTTTTTCTTCAAGCAAGTCAAGCAAGTAGTTTTAAAACAGGTGCTACAGCGGTGGCTGTTACTGGCTATTTAAATCTAGCGGGTTTGATGTCTCGCAAATACAATGACGCTGGTAGTGACGATTCTGTCTGACCAATCAGTGATCTGCAGTGTGTTCACGTCACATTTTAGTATCGGTCCGGTACGCTTGGAACCTCAACAGAGGTGGTACCATTTAAAGCGAGCCGAGCCGTACCGTACCATGCAGTGGAAAAGCGCCATAAGACTCTGTTACCTTGGCAACAAGCAGTAACAATCAGTTACACTACAAACAGCCGAAAGAAAAGGGAAAATGGCCGTTAACATATATATATATATTAGGGCTGTCAAAATAACGCGTTAATTTCGATTAATTAATCTGAGAAGAAATAACGCGTTAAAAAAATAACGCAGATTAATCCATTGATCCGTTTTGACCTTTGCGGAGCCGTTCTAGCCGTAGCCACCATTCGTGTAAAAAGGAGGGAGACAAGAACGCGCTGCTTGGATCATTGTTTGGAACATTTACTTATAACAAACGGAGTTCGTCAACTCTAAAGTACCACATCAATGCAAAGCATCCAGGAGTGTGTGCGTGAGTCGGTGAGTGTGTCTGAGAGAAAGGGCGCTTGTGTGTGTGTGTGTGTGTGTGTGTGTGTGTGTGTTGTAACTTTTCACGCGCTCTCACGTCACACAGCATTTTCTCACGCACATAAAAATCGCGCACCAAAGAGAGGACACGGAAACAGACAAGACAGAGCACGTTACTTATGATATTAAAAAAATCTCAGCTCTCAGATTCTGTCAATTTTATTACGAAAATCAAACAATAAATACCGTTTTGGCGCTTGTAAATGTGACATGACAGATCCCTAGCGGCACGTGAACCGATCATCTCTCTAGCTAATAGTAAATAAACACGAATGACCAATGTTGAAAGATACAGTAGGGCAGCCTAAAACTTACCGAAATGTATATTCCTCGATCAATCAGTGTTTTTCAACCGCGAAAAGAGGTCAATAAAACAGCTGGAGAACAATTATGTCACATAACATTTAGCCTAAAAAGTTACCTCAGGAAAGCCATTTCATGACCATATAGCACGTTATAGTTGGCTATAAAAAAAGAGCTATAGAGAGTATTTTTCTAAATTTATGTAGCCTACTACTATATTACATATGTATTATATTTTTACTTAGCCGTTATCAAAGTTGTTATTTGTAATAAACACACATTATATTTAATTTGAGCTATTTTTAACCTTAAATACTACCAGCTGATATGGCTCTCTGTATTTTTACAGCATTGGGTGAGATTTTTTTTCCTTGAGAAAAATGAATGCCTATCTTGTGTACCTAATATTTATCCAAATGAGTCAATATTGCATCAAATCACAAGAATTAAATTAAATTGAAATCGTGAAATTTGTGTCAAGCAATAACAATAAAAACGTAGCTTACCAGATATTGTACCATGTAAACATTGTAAAATTATGTATGCGATTCATTTAGATTAATTAATTACAGAGTATGTAATTAATTAGATTAAAAATTTTAATCGATTGACAGCCCTAATATATATATATCACCATTTCAGTGTTTTTGAGTTTCTCTTGGGGTCCTCCTCGCGTTATTGGATATTTCCTCTTAAACATTTATTTTTTGGCATCTTGTACCATGTTTTTGTATCTTTTCTGTACGTCTTTAACGCTCCGCTCAGCGGTCGGATTAACGCTGTTAACTGTTGAGCAATCTTTGTCCAAATTAAACATTTCCTCGTTACTACATTCTCCGCTAAATTTCCCAAGTAAAATGTCCTTGTAACTGTTACACTCCTCCAACAAACACACATAACTCCCGCTGGGGTAAACTGCACTGAGCGGTTGAATGCGCTTACTCGATCCGCCATGTTTTTATGTTTTGAAAAGTGTCTTATTTTACCCAGAATGCATTGCAGTGTAGTCCTACTTCAGATAGTCAGAGTCTTCAGTGCTTCGTGCAACGGTCTGATTTAGATGTCTATCTGAAGTCTGACTATCTACTATATCTCAGCCGTAGCATATAACACATTAATGACATGCCCCAAATATTTCGTTTTAGTGCATGCATTTAGTACTTGCCCTAACAGATACAGATCTGGAAAATGAAGGTCCTTATCTCCTTTTGTTTTACAAACTCTTCTTCATTCTTACATCATATTTAATCCCATAATCAGAGCATACATTTAGCAGCCTTTGAAAGCCTTGCAGAAAAAATGGACAGATCGTCAGCACACATAAGATGATTGATTAGGATATTACCCAGCATGCATCCAGTCTTACAGTCACTTAATTGTTCGGTTAGAATATTAGATCTGTCTACTGCTTATATTAGTAAAAGTGCATTACACCGAGCAAGCAGCCGTGTGGGAGATGCCCTACCTGACAGTGAGCACATTGAAGTTTCCATCCGCTAAGGAAAACCCCTGGTTATCTGTGCGGGACAGGCCGAATCCGAACGTCAAAACAGAAACAGTGAGTGTCAGGAGGCGGGTGATGACAAACAGCAGAGCCCACAGTGTGAACCTGAGAGAGAAACACAGCACAGCACATTTTTATTAAAGTCCCCCTGTGGTGAACATTTTATATACACTCACCTAAAGGATTATTAGGAACACCATACTAATACTGTGTTTGACCCCCTTTCGCCTTCAGAACTGCCTTAATTCTACGTGGCATTGATTCAACAAGGTGCTGAAAGCATTCTTTAGAAATGTTGGCCCATATTGATAGGATAGCATCTTGCAGTTGATGGAGATTTGTGGGATGCACATCCAGGGCACGAAGCTCCCGTTCCACCACATCCTAAAGATGCTCTATTGGGTCGAGATCTGGTGACTGTGGGGGCCATTTTAGTACAGTGAACTCATTGTCATGTTCAAGAAACCAATTTGAAATGATTCGAGCTTTGTGACATGGTGCATTATCCTGCTGGAAGTAGCCATCAGAGGATGGGTACATGGTGGCCATAAAGGGATGGACATGGTCAGAAACAATGCTCAGGTAGGCCGTGGCATTTAAACGATGCCCAATTGGCACTAAGGGGCCTAAAGTGTGCCAAGAAAACATCCCCCACACCATTACACCACCACCACCAGCCTGCACAGTGGTAACAAGGCATGATGGATCCATGTTCTCATTCTGTTTACGCCAAATTCTGACTCTAACATCTGAATGTCTCAACAGAAATCGAGACTCATCAGACCAGGCAACATTTTTCCAGTCTTCAACTGTCCAATTTTGGTGAGCTCTTGCAAATTGTAGCCTATTTTTCCTATTTGTAGTGGAGATGAGTGGTACCCGGTGGGGTCTTTGCTGTTGTAGCCCATCCGCCTCAAGGTTGTGCGTGTTGTGGCTTCACAAATGCTTTGCTGCATACCTCGGTTGTAACGAGTGGTTATTTCAGTCAAAGTTGCTCTTCTATCAGCTTGAATCAGTCGGCCCATTCTCCTCTGACCTCTAGCATCAACAAGGCATTTTCGCCCACAGGACTGCCGCATACTGGATGTTTTTCCTTTTCACACCATTCTTTGTAAACCCTAGAAATGGTTGTGCGTGAAAATCCCAGTAACTGAGCAGATTGTGAAATACTCAGACCGGCCCGTCTGGCACCAACAACCATGCCACACTCAAAATTGCTTAAATCACCTTTCTTTCCTATTCTGACATTCAGTTTGGAGTTCAGGAGATTGTCTTGACCAGGACCACACCCCTAAATGCATTGAAGCAACTGCCATGTGATTGGTTGTTTAGATAATTGCATTAATGAGAAATTGAACAGGTGTTCCTAATAATCCTTTAGGTGAGTGTATAATATATTCAAATCTAAGTGATAAATGAGATAGATCAAAAGAGTAATCTAAGGCCACATCCACACGAAGCCAGAGCTTTCCCTATCCGATCTTTTTGTTTTTCCTCGTTCTAATTTTTTTGCGTAAACGCGGCGTCGTCTCAAGAAATATATGCGTACACACGAAACCACTGAAACCGGTGTGGTATACATGCCAGACCAGTATGTGGCGCTGTAGTTCTGCCACAGAGATAGACTAAACAAGGAGAAGAAGACTTGGAGCATGCACATAACCTCGCACGCTCTACACAAACCCAACGCGACAGCAGTGAAGACGAAGAGTGCTCACCGTAGTAGCATAGGAGCAGAAGAGTTTGCTTTAGTAAAGCTAATAGGCTCAGTAGCTTCTGCAGCACGAACACAAGCATATAGTCCGCCATTGTTGTTGCTGTTACGTGTGACGTAGCGGTGTGTGACTAACGCTGACACGTGGTGTGATGACATCATCGTTTCACAAAATGCACGGATTGGCCGTACACACGAACACGCAAGGGTGTCGGTTTCAGTGTCCCGAAACTCCGGATCCGTCTGGACGAAATGCCAATACGATACAACATTTGTATGTATACAGCTAAACCGTTTCCGTGTGGACAGGGCCTAAAAGCACTCAAAAAGTAGTCAGAGTACATCACCTAAAATATGTAAATCTAGATAACGTTACTATTTTTATAATGTAATTTGTAATCAGTAACGACTACAATTTGCCGGTAAATGTGTCCAGCGCTGCAGATCTCTGCACTCATGATCCGGCGAGCCGAGAGCGGCACATGTTCTCTTCAGGACTGGGAACCACTCAGGAAAACCTCAGAGAGTTGACCATCTCCCATTACAGGAACTGTCTTAAAGTGCCCTGTGCTGAACATACAGCTTTAATGTTGTTTATGTGGTGTTTTTAATGTGCTTTAAGACAAACCATAAGTCGACAGCATTGCTGAGTGTTTTCTCCTTAAAACTGCAGTGAACCAAAGACAGTCTCAAAAACACGGTTTGAAATCGCTGGTGTTTCTGACGTCACAAACGACCTTGTAACCAATCAGATCAACGTGTGATCGTCAACCAGTTGATCTCTGAGCTGAGTGAGTGAGTGGAGGCGGGGCTCATCTGCATATTCATAGAACCACGCATACTAAATGAGGCAAGGGTGTCGAGTTACATTCAAGATATTTTAAGACATGACAAATTTTTTTTCAAGGAAAACACGTTTAAATATGTTATTTTGGTGATCAAAGATGAGTTCTAAGGGATGAAATGATCGACTACAGGAGGACTTTAACAGTTCAAAGGTCTCGCAGAGGAAGCGTGTGTGGGGAAAGGAAGTAGGCGTTATATAACGTTTTTAAAAAATGATTATAAGATTATAAGACAAGAACAATGTGGAAATAAGCACAATGACTTGAGGGCTCAAGATAGGAAGTGAACGAACCCTTTCTGCTTGTTTTCATCACTGAAGTAGAAGAGGCGTGAGGCGTGAAACAGCAGCTCTACCAGGTAATGCGGCACCAGGAGGACCAGACCTAAACGGTGGAGACTGAGAGACCACACACACACACACACACACACACACACACAAGTAAGATTCACTCTTCATCCAGTCAAAAATACACATCTATAAACCCCTAATTAATGCACTCGTCAACTTGATGATCAATCAGAAAACATGTGAACTCATATCGGTTTCTTAGAGTAAGAGTCTGAGTTGTAGTTGTCTAAATAAACATGGCCTTCATCTCAGTCCCGGTTTGATGTTCAGACTCATTTCCAACCTTCTAAAGGTCATCATTCTCACCATTACAGAAGAACTGCTCTGAATAACTTCATAAGAAAGCACTCACTTGAGGACATAGGCACCAGTGGTGTGGAATATATAAAGGCAAATATAGTAGAGCTGACGTGGAATATCTTCCTAGAAACAAAAATAAACACAATTTCAATTTAATTGCATATTACAAGAACCATATTGGATAACACTTTGCAATAAGGCTCATTAGTTAACATTATTTAACTGCATTAGTTAAGATGAACTAAGAATGAACAATAATTCTACAGCATTTATTAATATGTTAATATTAATTTCAACATTTACTAATAGATTATTAAAATCAAAGGTTGTATTTGTTAACATTAGTTAAAGCACCGTGAACTAATATGAACAAACAACGAACAGCTGTATTTTTATTAACTAACATTAACAAAGATTAATAAATACAGTAACAAACGTATTGCTCATGGTTAGTTCATGTTATTAATACATGAACTAATGAGCCTTATTGTAAAGTGTTTCCCCATATTGTATAGCAGCTTCAACCACACACGGCCTGGCCGAAGCCTTACCTTCCGCACTTTCTGGAAATACAGTTCAGGAAGAGCGTGGAGCCAGTAGGCGATCTGGCAGATGTAGAAGAACTTCACCTGGAAACTAAGAGACAGAGAGAGGCTTGTCAGATTTCTTTCAGAAAACAGAGCACAATGTTTGTCTGAATGGGATTTGAACAGTTGTTCATTGTTTTTGGATAGTTAAATTACAAGGCATTAAAGATCCTGCAATAATCACAAATGGACAATGTTGTGCTCAATGTATTTGACTGTTTATTGAAGTTTACTGAACAACAAAACAGATATATGTTCATATCTTCTACTAAAGCTGATGAGAACTGTATTTCTGAGTAGTGTATAGGAATGAACTGATGCTGAACACTTCCTTCTCTCGCACTTTGTAACGCATCATCTTTCCCTCGCGGGTCAAAATGACCCGAAGCCCGAAAGTCAGACTTTTTCTTTTTTGGCCAGAAAGCTTATTTTATTTCATTATGATAATATTTTTTCTATTTTATTTCGGGGAGATTTTGTTACTTTTTTATTTTATTTACCTTTAACTTACTACATTTTATCAATAAATAATAAATAAATAGTAATTTAAGCACATTCCTCACATTCTTTTAACTTACAAAATAACTCACAATTTCATGCATAACCCTTTTAATTCAGCTCTAAATATCTTACATTTTTCAATTTATTTTTATTGTTTCTATGTCATGTTTATTTGTACTTTATTGTAAAGCGACCTTGAGTATTCTGAAAGGTGCTATATAAAATAAACGTATTATTATTTATTATTACATTGTGCATCTTTGCTGACCTCTTGTGGAAAATAATAATACAGCATGATATTTCATGACTCTAGATGAGCTGTTCCTCTGGGTCCTAAAGTCAGCTCGCTTCAGCATGCATTCAGACACACATGTCGACATTATAAAATCATTTTTTAGCTTTTTGTTTGTGTACTGAAGCATTCCTCGATTTACATCAATTTGACCCGCGAGTGAAGGATTACTTTTTAAAATTTCAACTACAAAACTCCTCGAATCCATTCAATAATTTTTTGTGTGTATTTGTTGTTGAAGTGCAACAAAAGTCCTGGGGTCTTGGACCCCTCCGATGAACACTCAATTTGTCAAAAGAAAAAAAAGAAAAAAAGAGTTTTGAGTCCAAATGAAGAAAAGGATGTTCACTGTAACAATTTGTTCTGTTCTCTAAGACTTGGCCTTAACAGATATAAACCACTAACATTACAGGATTGCTAAATAAATGATCACTATTACTATGGTGCATACTTAGGGTAAGTGATTTAAATGAGCACTTTACCGCACACATTCAGGCACACAACATGTCCCGCACTGTCAGTATTAGACATGAATTATGCCTCAATCATGTGTCTGATTGATACTTTTATCAGCGATTGGACACATTTTTTTAAAGGCTGTTAGAATGAAGTGGTCACATGATTCAACACTCACGCCATGTGGATATGAGGATAGCCTTCCCAAAGAAAGGTCGGATTGGTCACAAATTCTTCCTGTGGACAGAAAACCACAGTCCGTTAGTGTGTGTGAGTGTGTGTGTGTGTGTGTGAGAGAGAGAGAGAGAGAGAGGGAGTGTGTGTGTGTGTGTGTGTGTGTGTGAGAGAGAGAGAGAGAGGAGAGAGAGAGAGAGAGAGAGAGAGTGTGTGTGTGTGTGTGTGTGTGAGAGAGAGAAGAGAGAGAGAGAGAGAGAGGGAGTGTGTGTGTGTGCGCAGGGTAAGTGAGTGGTGATGTCCCGCCGTCTCACATTGGTGAGGATGCTGACGCCCCAGACGAAGGAGAACAGGTAGAAGGAGGCCAGCTGTCCCGACTCGTTGAACTTGCTGTGTTTGGTCTTGGACAGGTGCAGCCGGCGATTGATTTTCTAAGGGAAAGGAAATGGGTTACTGCCATTCGAGTGTGTGCACACGCCATTCGAATTGGTTTCAAGACTCTTTGTTGAATAAAATAAGTCTGGCAAAGGCTCAAGGCCTGAAATAGCAAGAAGTCACAGACAAAATCACAATATTTTTGCATAAAATATATAAATTCTTTCCCTCCACGTCGTGCATTAATGTAACGCACACCTAGACATGGATTATCCCTTACTTTTTTAGCAAGGACACATTAAATTGACATTTATAAAGTTACAAAAGATTATCTTTCATAAAAATGTTGTTTTAAACTTTCTATTCATTAAACAAATGTATGGTTTCCACTAGAGATGCAGGATATATGGTATCGGCCGATATATGATCATTTACAATGTTATCGTTATCGGCCTGATAAGAAGATTTGGCCGATATTAAAGCCGATAAATGATGTGTTATTTCCTTCAGCTGAGACGCTTCAGATGCGCACAGTTCAACATGATGCTTTAAATCGCTTGAAATATGATTGAAATACAGGTCAGTGCAACATGAGCAGCGCAAGTCTGTCATATCGGCTGCACAACATTAGCATGAGAACATTATAACTGTGTGCTTGGGACTTACATTTTAATGTTGAGAGTGAGACCTTTGTTTTTGTATTCAGACTCGAATTTATATAAAAATTTGGTTCTCTTACGAGAGGTTCTCTCGTATTGCGTAAGTTTACCTTACGCTACGGAAAGATTCATCTTCTCGAGATATTGAAGCCAAAAAATTATCTATTCATATCTATATACTATTCATTGTCAACGCAGTGCAGCAGCTAGCAGACCTAGAGCAGGCCATCTCGCGTGCTCATTGGCTGCCCTGCGGCAACTAGGGCTGGGTATCGTTCAAAATCTTTCGATCCGGTGACAATTTCGATACCTCAGTTTCGATACCGGTTCCTAACGATACTTTTTTCGATACCAAATTTTATGAAATCCATTTTAACAAGATTACATTACACATTACCTCAGAAAAACTTTGGTTTTATTTTTTCAGTTTGATTCATGCTCCTTAGCCAGTGTACAAAGGAACAAAAAATGTTTTATAAAGAGCTCATGCTCACCAAAGCTGATTTTAAAAAAATAAAAAATACAGTAAAACTTGTAATATTGTGAAATAGTATTACAATTTAAAATCTTATTTGAATATATTTCAAAATGTAATTTATTGAAATGAATTGAATTCAAAGCTGAATTTTCAAAATCATTACTTCAGTGTCACATGACCCTTCAGAAATATGAAAACAGTTTTCTGCTTAATATTTTGGAAACTATGATACATTTTTCATGATTCTTTGAATAAAAAATTCAAAAGAACATCATTTATTTAAAAACGAAATATATTGTAACATTACACATGTTTTAATGTCACCTTTGATAACTTTAATGCATCCTTACTGAAAAGAAATTCTGACTAACCAACACATTTTTGAACGGCAGTGTAGGCCTACATTCAGGAGGTTATTATTGCAATATAAACAACACTGTCAACAAGGTATCTCTTCATTTACCAATCGAAGAGGAGCAACTTTTATGTTAACTGCACTGTCAAGGTCTTCATCATATTTGTCGTAATACCGGTCTTTGCTATTATTTTACCGCAAATACTGCATCGCGCGCTGTTGGCATCAGGCCTGGAGAAATGTACCCACACTTTTGATCGACTTTTCCACATCTTTAAGGTATTATGTGTGTGTGCTCGCGTTTCATGAATATGTGCGCGGAGAGTTTGTGTGTGTGTGTGTGTGTGCTCGCGTGTCATTGAGTATGTGCTCGCGTCTCGTATATAAGTATGCGCGTGGAGAGTTTGTGCGTGCATGCGCGCGTCTCATATGAGTATGTGCGCGGAGAGTTTGTGTGTGTGTGTGTGTGTGCTCGCGTGTCATTGAGTATGTGCTCGCGTCTCGTATATAAGTATGCGCGTGGAGAGTTTGTGCGTGCACGCGCGCGTCTCATATGAGTATGTGCGCGGAGAGTTCCACGCGTCTTGCGTGTGTAGAGTTTGCGTGTATGTGCATTTCATATGTATTTGTTTGAGCACTGACGTTGACGAGTTAACTCCTTAGGTATCGAAATCTGGAACCGAACAACATGTCCTTTTTCGATACTCGATAGTATCGAGGCAATTCGGTCGGTACCTAAAAAGTATCGAACTCGGTACCCAGCCCTAGCGGCAACTGCTGCAGCCTACCAGTGAGCCCCGCGTGACGCCAGGCCCAATGACGAGCGCCCGCGACTTCATAGCGTCACAGCCCGCCAGAATGGGCGTGGCTTAGCGTATAAAAGTAGGGGCTGTAGGCTGACTTCCCTGGTTTTTCGTCTCTTCAGCGAGCTCTTCGCATCGCTGGATCTAAGAGAAGCCACCGCCGCCGTCGAACAGCGAACAGCCAGCTTAGGACAGGGCTGAGGAAGCCGGCCGTCTTCGCCACCTTCAGCCATCCGTGCGAGCTACGCTATCCGGCGACGTATCCTTTTTACAGGGTTCCTACAGTAATCCTACAGGGTTCGTACAGGTTTCTTCAAGTTAAAGTCTTTTTAAGACCTTTTTAAGACCATTTATATAAAAAATTAATACCCATTTCACGTCCCTACCAGCAAAGAAAAACTAAATCCTTCAACTTGTGTTCATTTATTTTTCAAATGTGGAATGGGTAAAAGATGATAAGCCAAGCAGGTGTGAAAAATAAAAACATTTCAGTAGGCCACAAGAAAGTTTGCCGAACAATGTTAAGTTGTGTTTTAACATTAGCTAGCTACTTATTCCATGCTGGGAATATGGGGAACTGAGAGACCCCTGAACAATAAACATCGAAAATCATAATAATCGTGGTTGACAAATGAAACTTTTGAGGGAAAATACAATACGGAGAAGTTATACAGCAGTGTTAATTTTGACAGCAAATTTTGATTTAGTTTTAGTCTCAGTCTTTTGACTAAAAATATGACAAACTAATTTTTGTCATATTTTAGTCATCTGTTTTAGTTTTAGTCTAGTTTTAGTTGACGAAATACAATAAGATTTTAGTGATTTTAGATTTTAGTTTTTTTTAGATTTTCGAAATCTACTGTAAACTAAATCTACAGTAGATTTAGTCGACTAAAATATAATGGGTTTAGGTAAATTGTAATGTGTTAATTTAGAATTTCTCTAAAATTTCCAAACCCATACACTCCCGGAGAAAACATCTATTAACCTATTAATATGAATGATTTTTAAGTTTGAACATGCAATACAGATATAGATTTAACTGCTGTTACTTAAAAAATATCTTAAAATGAAATAAAACCACT
Organism: Rhinichthys klamathensis goyatoka; assembly: GCF_029890125.1. Classification (NCBI taxonomy): domain Eukaryota; kingdom Metazoa; phylum Chordata; class Actinopteri; order Cypriniformes; family Leuciscidae; genus Rhinichthys; species Rhinichthys klamathensis. The sequence goes on from NW_026606876.1 coordinate 164,101, forward strand.
TTTCCTAAAGTACAACACAGTCTTCTTTACAATGAATGATATATTCATTCCTTATAACTACTTACACATCATTCTTTATTCTTTCAAGCAGACAATTATTTGTATGAATTAAATATAATTAATCCTTATTAAAGCTATTAACAAACAGTGAATGCTTTTCTCTTTTTCTTTTGTTGCTTGATTATTATTAATGACACAGACCGCATTATGTTCATTGCCACTGTCACTTTAAGACATCGGCTCATGTCCAATGACATGCGGATACGATTGCACTGATGCACACCCGATACAACTGTTTAAGACATAACCGACATAGTTTACATGAATACTCTCCAAACCGGACATTTAGACATAATGTTGTGTGTATTTGTCCATTCAGACACGAAAGAGAGCTCAGTAATTGGGGGCTGTATATGGCTCCACGCTTCGGGTTGGTTTACATTTTTTACATTTTATGAGACCGCGAGGTAGATCAGCACGTTACAGTACAAATGTGTGCATCTACCACACACGCAGGACATCAGTTCTGACTGGATCGCTTCCAAGATCGACACTATCTAACATTGTCATCTAGTTTTTATTCGTTGACGAAAATGTCAATAGATTTTCGTCATAGTTTTTGTCATTCAAAACTAGGTTTTATTTAAGTAGCGTCTCGTTTTCTTCAGTGAAAAATGTCGTTGAAGAAAAGTTTTCGTCATTATTTTAGTAAATGAAATGAACACTGACATCCAACACAATTTTTAAGACCCAGACATCAAAATTCAAGACTTTTTAAAGACTTTTTAAGGTATTATTTCCAAATTCATAAATTCAATGCTTTTAAGGCTTTTTAAGACCCCGCGGGAACCCTGTTTTTACCTTGCAAAACTATTCCTAAAAGAGCGCGAGTGTCTTTTTAAAGATGCCTCGCACTTCCTGCGGCTCGTGCAGGGTCCCGCTCAGCGTCGGGAGACCGCCATGTGATCTGCGCTCTCTGCCTGGGCCTGGAACATGCAGAGCTTGTCCTCGCCTCCGGGGGCTGCGAGCTCTGTGAAGCACTTCTGCTGTCGACCCTGCGGGCTCGACTCGAAGCCTTCAACCCCGAAGCAGCCACTCCACCCTCTGTGGGACCGCGCAGGAAGAAGCGCCGTTCCCTGAGACAGCCGGAGTCCGTGGCCACAGCGACGCGCTCGCCGGAGAACCTTCCTCGAGCATCAAATGCGCCTTCCCGCCTCCCCTCACCGACGCTCAGCTGCCGCTCACGAGCCTCACTGCCGTCGCATCTGAGGATGAGGCCACGAGAGACTGCTGCTCCATCCTGGCATCAGACAGCGAGGAATGGTCGCTTCACTCCGCCTCCTCGTCAATCCAGGAATCCAGCCGTTCCCGCGCTGGAGCTGACGCGGAACTGATGCGCCTGCTGACGCAGGCTGTTGACCGTCTCGGGTTCGAGTGGTCGCTGCCGAAGGAACCCGCGCCGAACAGGCCCGACGGCTGTTTCCTTCAGAGTCGCCGCCGTGCAGCTTCAGCGAGCAGGCCCGCTCCATTCCTGCCGGAACTTCACACAGAGCTGACGAAGTCATGGAATGCACCATTCTCCTCGAGACTTCAGTCCCAGGCCTCCGCGTCGCTCTCCCAAGTGGACGGCGCCGCCGAGAAAGGGTACACGGCTATTCCCCCTGTGGAAGAGGCGGTCGCAGCGCACCTTTGCCCGCCCTCCTCGAGATGGCAGTCACGGTCAGCCCTCCCGTCTAAAGCCTACAGAGCTACGTCCGCCTTGGTCGGCCGCGCATATGCCCCCTCTGGCCAGGCCGCGTCTGCTCTCCACTCCATGGCTGTGCTACAGATCCTGCAAGCCGACCTCCTCCGTGAATGGGATGAGAAGGGCCGGGATCCAGCTGCGGTTACAGATCTGAGAAGCGCAACGGATCTCTCTCTCCGCGCCACCAAAACCGCAGCTCAAGCCATTGGACGAGCCATGGCCGCGTCGACTGTAACAGAGAGGCACCTCTGGTGGACGCTCGCGGATATGAGGGAAACTGAGCGAGCCACCTTCCTGAACGCGCCGCTCTCCCCCACTGGTCTCTTCGGCCCAGCGGTAAACGGGATCGTTAGACCGTTTTTCTGAGGTACGGAAGACCACTCAGGCCATGAACCTCTTCCTGCCACGACGCTCGAGGTCCGCTACAGGCCGCTCTTCCGAGAAACAAAGCCAGCCTCCTGTGCGAGCTAGCGCCCAGCATCCAGCACAGCCTCGGCCTTCGCAGCGAGGTCAGGGCGGCCGCCCTGGGTCGCGCTCAGACAGCAGTCACAGACCGCCGCCCCCCAGAGGGCCTCGGCAGAAGATCACGCTGAAGCCTGAGCACGCGAAGCCCTCCTAACAAAGAGAGAGAAAAGACGCGCGTGTCCCGCTGCGGCCGGACCGCCGTCAAAGCTTGTTTCCCTGTCAGTCCCCTTCAAACAGGCTACTGCAGTGGTTCATTTAGCAGCCAACGAGCCGGTTTGTTCACCCTCTCGCCTGCACACAAACGCCGTTTTCACGGCGACCCAGAGAAATCTCAAAAATAATATTATGTCTGGTCCGGCTCACGCCGTCAGTGTTTTAAGTGTAGTGGAAGTGCCCACGCCCCAGTGTTCACCCCTACACACAAGCACTTCTAATCTCGTGTCACCCACAGAGCACACTTTCATAAAGCGCAGAAAAGCCGCTCGAGTGTTGAATGTAAGAAATGTGTCCACAGGTCTGTGCCCACTATCTGCCCGCTCTGTTACACGGTCAAGAAAGCAGGTTATGAATGTAAGTCTCGTGCCCGCCAGAGAGCGTTCACGCTTACTAACACAAACCTCCCCCCGGGCGCCGCCCGCGCGTTTAAGTGTTATCACAAAACGCAGGGCATTAATAAGACGCTCCCCATCCATTACGATCGGGGCGTCAAATACACTTGTAAGTCTCGTGCCCGCGCACACGCGCTCACGCTTACAGGAAGCTTTTCCACCCAGAGCGCTGCTCGCGCGTCTAAAAGTGAGAAGAAAAGGTTCCCCATCCCTTCTGATTGGGACATCTCACATAAATCAGCCGGTTTCGGCCTTCAGCGAGCTGCCATTGCCCAGAACCGAGAGCGCGCGCTTTCGGCTCCGGTTCAGTTTCACAAGCCCGCAAATGGCGGATCTGAACCCGGCACACCTACTTCACGCAGAAATAGCAAAGCTGCTGTGCAAAGGGGCTATAGAAAAGGTACCGCCTTCCCTGAGCGAGTCAGGCTTTTACAGCCGTTATTTTCTCGTACCCAAGAAGGACGGAGCCTTCAGACCTATCCTAGATCTGAGACTTTTGATCAGAGTGCGTGCGAAAAGACCGTTCAAAATGCTTACGACCAGGAAAATCCTCGCGCACGTTTGCCCGAGGACTGGTTTATTTTTCTAGATCTGAAGATGCCTATTTTCAGATTCAGATAATACCCCGTCACAGGCAATTTTTGAGATTCGCCTTCGACGGTCAGGTATATCAATACACCGTCCTGCCGTTCGGCCTGTCTCTAGCACCCCGTACATTTACGAAGTGCATGGACGCGGTGCTCGCCCCTCTGAGAAGTCAGGGGCTGCGAATAATGAACTATCTGGACGATTGGCTGATTTTGGCACAGTCAGAGACAGAGCTGCTATCTCACAGAACAGTGCTTCTCAGTCACCTGGAAAGCTTGGGTCTCACGGTCAACTGGACCAAGAGCTCATTACTGCCCAGCCAGTCAATTTCCTTTTTAGGAATAGAACTGGACTCGGTGACCATGACGGCTCGTTTATCGACACAGCACACGCGCCGTGTTTGCCACCTAGCCGCATCTTATCAGAAGGGCAGCTTTCTCCCTTTGAAACGTTTCAAAGGATGCTGGGCTGTATGGCTTCAGCGGCAGCGGTGCTCCAGCTGGGCCTACTGCGCATGCGCCCGCTCCAACACTGGTTGAATGCTCGCGCGTCCCGCCTAGCTTGGGTTTCTGGCGGCCAGAAAATCAGAGTGACTCAGACCTGTATAGCGGCTCTGCAGCCCTGGTAAGTGGGCGACTGGTACCAGCAGGGAGTGATGATGGGCACCATCTCTTATCGGAAAGTCATTTCGACAGACGCGTCCAACTCGGGTTGGGGCGCGCTGTTCGAGGGCAGACCGGTCTTCGGCCAGTGGTCAGACCAAGAGAAGTGTTTTCACATAAACTGTCTGGAAATGATAGCGGTCGAGAACGCGCTGAAGCGCTTCCTCCCGTTCATACAGGACCAACATGTTCTTGTCCGCTCGGACAACATGTCTGTGGTATCCTATGTAAACCGTCAGGGCGGTGGCAGATCCAGAAATCTCTGCAATCTGACGGAACGCCTCCTTATTTGGTCTCAGATGCACCTGCGCTCGCTGAGGGCGGCGCACGTGCCTGGCCACTTGAACGACGGCCCAGACAAACTGTCCAGGGACAATGTTCCCCCAGGGGAATGGTCCCTGCACCCCCAAACGGTCCAGAAACTGTGGCGCCTATTCGGCAGAGCGGAAGTCGACCTATTTGCGTCAAAAGACAACGCTCAATGCCCGACGTTCTTTTCGAAGGACGAGGACGCGCTGGCCCAGGTTTGGCCCAGCCTCCGGCTATATGCTTTCCCTCCGGTCTCTCTGTTACCACAGGTGATCAAGAGAATCAGGGAAACGCGCAGGGAAAGACGCCATTCATACAGATCAGAAGTTCACTGAACTTCATACAGTTCAGCTCACTTAGCACGTCGTTCGTGGTTTGATTAGTCGAGACTGTTTTCCAAAGATGGATCCTGTCTGTATACACGAAGTGGACTGTCTTTATCTTTATCTTCTTATTAAACGGTCTGTACACTTACAAAGTTCTCAATGCTTCGTTTTGCATGTAGGGACCCTCATTATGTTACTGTGTTAGTGTGGGGCTATTTTGAGCCTTGTTAGTGGTATAAACTAGCAATTTCTTTTTACTTATTAAATGCCCCCATTACTAGCATTATACGCTAAACAGTTTTTAGAGATAAAACTCTTTACATTCGATTATCATGAAAACAAATCTCAGAGAACGGTTGACTAGGTGCCAATGTTTTATTAGACCAAAGGTTCATTTTGCGCCGGAGTTCTCCTTTAAAGAACTGCCTGATGTGCTGAATGAGCCCTTCTCTGCGCACTGAGATTGCCACTATAATCCTGTACAGTAAAATATATAAGAGGGACTCTCGAATTTGAGACTGGGCGTGACGTCATGCGCGTTCACGCTCACCAGGCTATGTCTCGCAGGTTTGTGTATTCACACATTATTAGTGTATTGTACCAATTGCACTAATGAGTGAACAGTTAAACTGAAAACAGAGACATGAAGTGTGTGTGTGTGTGTGTGTGTGTGTGTACTGCACCCGAGCGCTCTCCTCTAATGAGCCCTGATGTCCTGAGAGGAAACAGAGCTTTTCTACAGAGGATCACGAAACGCAGCGTTAAACACGAGCTGTCCTCTCACGGGCGGAGTGCGAGGCGTTACTCACGTCGAGGACGTACTCCTGGATCAGGGCGTGCAGGATGACGGCGATGAGCAGGTAGAAGAACACCGTGGCGATGTCCCGCGGGCCGTACCTGTAGAGGTTCACCGGCTCAGGCTTGTCCTCTGCATCTGAAGCAACCAAGACACACAGTGAACGCGTGCTCCTTTAAACACACACACACACACTCATGCGCACTCGTCAGGGGTCCACGCAGTGCAGCTCGTCTAGACGCACTTCTCACTAACGGGAGGATTAGCAGGACCTGTGATGTCCTCGTCACACACACTGACATTTCTCATCGGATGACGGCATCTGGGCGAGGGGTGAAAGGTCACGGCAGGAAAACACACTCCGTTAGCTGGAATAACTGTATCGTCTGTAGACTCCTCACAAAAATGACTTTATAAATAAAGAAATATTTTTACGGTCACTATAATGAATTGACACTTTCACTAATGCCGAGTTCAGACTGCACGATTTTAGCCCCGATTTTGGCTCGCCGACAGGTTTTGAGAAATCGCCGACAAATGCCCGAAATCACAGGCAAATCGGTGCTCGTTCACGCGAGTGACAATCACGCAGTGTGAATGAGCAAGGACGCGATCTGAGAGAATCACCGACGCCCGTGAGATATTTGGCATGCTAAATATCTGGACCTGTCGGCGATTCACAATCCTGCTGTGTGAATGTGTTCTGACTGAAAACTACATCGGCGATGACCGACAGCCAATGAGAGAGCAAGATACAGGGAGGAGGAGGAGTTATAGACCAGAATATCAGTATTTTAATAGATATTAGCCTATATTTACAATTATATCAAACAGAAACAAAGCACAAACATTTGCATGACCAGCAGCAACAGCAGCACATTTGCAAAATTATTTGTTTACCCCCAACTCTCTTTGCAAAACACAGTCCTTGCTCCCCTCGTCTTCCCAACCATTTCCAAAATAAACTGTTTATTTTTTTTTCATTTTCGCTACAAATCAGTGCACAGACAATTTGTAGGCTATCATTTTTAATAACAAATTCAGAGTCGCGCGAGAACTCCGGTCCCACGCACGCGTGATCTTCCGTTATTTCCTATCACTTCTCGCGTTTGTTTGGTTGTGAAGCGTAGTTTGCGGACCAGGCAGAAGTTGTCGGCGATTCTTTCTTTTGTAAAGTCATGCAGTGTGAAACCTCCTGTCGCCGATCCATCGTGCAGTGTGAACACAGCAGCAACTGAATGTTACCCCAGATAGTCGTGCAGTGTGAAAACAACAGTGACCCGATTATTTTGAAAATCGTGCAGTCCAGCGATGAACTAAAAACGTGTTCGTGTAAAGATGACACTGTAACGACAGCCGTTCACACGGCTCTGCGGGAACAAATGCTCATTTAAAATAAGAAATAAATCATTTTTAAAAAGCATTTTCTGTTCCAAGAGATTCATTCAAAAGCGATTCATCCAGTAGTGAAATAAGCGAAGCATTTATGCATCATTCATTAAAACCGATGTTTTTAAAATGATTCATTGAAATTAATTAAGCATTTTTAAATAGACTGCAGCTCTTAATTGTGTCAGAACCTCTAGTTGATTTAGTTTAGTTGTCTATTCAGAATCGTGGAAGCTTGCTTCCACCACAGAATAAAACATTTTAAAAGATAGTTGCGACTTTTTATCTCACAATTCCGACTTTTTTCTCACAATTGCGACTTTTTATCTCACAATTCTGACTTTTTTCTCACAATTCTGACTTTTTTCTCACAATTCCGACTTTTTATCTCACAATTGCGACTTTTTATCTCACAATTCCGACTTTTTATCTCACAATTGCGACTTTTTATCTCACATTTGCGACTTTTTTCTCACAATTCTGACTTTTTTCTCACAATTCTGAAATTTTATCTCACAATTGCGACTTTTTTCTCATAATTGTGACTTTTTATCTCACAATTCTGACTTTTTTCTCACAATTCTGACTTTATATCTCACAATTGCGACTTTTTATCTCACATTTGCGACTTTTTTCTCCCAATCGCAATTGCAAATTATAAAGTACAATTCTAAGGGAAAAAAAAGCCTTTTTTTCTCAGAATTAGGGCTGGGTATCGTAACAAATTGTTCGGTACCGATACCGATACCGATACCTTGACTTCGATACCGGTTCCTGAACGATACTTTTTTCGATACCAATTTTATGTAACCAGGTTTTACAATATAACATTACCTAATTTTTTTTTCAGTTTGTTGACTTTTTTACACTCATATTTTGAGTATGTAAAAAAGCACCAATGCTAAAGTTTTCTATGTTTCCTAATCATTTAACAACATGTATTCTTTACTTCAATGAGCTCATTGTTTCTGCTTTAACTTAATGCATTAATTAACGATGAAACTGAATGAAAATTAATTGAAATGCATTACACTGTCACCTCTGATAACAGATCACTCTAAATTGTAATTTAGACATGCATTTTCTGTAAAGCTGCTTTAAAACAATATGTATTGTGAAAAATGCTATACAAATAAATGTGAATTAAATTAAATATAGGCAACTGGGGGGCGGGATATATACCTGCACGTGAAGCTTGCCGCAAAGCACTGGCAAAAGTAGCCTAATGATTATGGATGTGGAAACAATAGCAAGGAGATATTTTAATTGTTTATTAATGAACAAGTGTTTACTAATGGTGTGTTCACACCGAACGCGAATTTAATTATTTGTGCGAGTAGATTACATACATAGTCAATGCAAAGACGCGAATAGACGCATCATTCGCGCCGGGCGTCGCGAATGACGCGAATTGGACGACGCGTTTGCCGCGAACGTCTTCCGCGCAAGTTGAAAAATTTGAACTCGAGCTGAAGATTCAAGCGTCGAACTAGACGCGATAGACGCGTATTTGACGCTCTATTCGCGTTCGATGTGAACACCATTACTCTCAAGTGTGTTTTGTGCGCTTCAGTGCCTAGATTTACCGTGTTGCCGGTCTTGGCAGCAATGATCTTGTCGAAAATATTGCATCGCGTGCATCTGGCATCGAGTCTGGCACATGACATAGGTACACTTTGGATCATTTCCACATATTTTCTATCTATCTGGGTTGGGACGCACGCTTACACACACACACACACGCACACACACTGCAGCCTCACGTGCGACGAGCCGCGTCTCTGGGCAGCCGCGTAATCTAGTGTTTTTCCGCCACAGCCAATCATGCTGCATGCTTATTGTTTCACTGACGTTGACGAGATTAACCACTTAGGTACCGAAATGTGGTACCGAAAAACAAGACATGTTTCGATACTCGGAAGTATCGAGGCAATTCGGTCGGTACCTAAAAAGTACCGAACTCGGTACCCAGCCCTACTCAGAATTGCAAGTTTATATCTCACAACTTTACTTTAAAACACAAAATTGCGACTTTATATCACGCTATTCTGAGATGTAAACTCGCAATTGTGATAAAAAAAAGTTGCAATTACTGTTATTATTTTTCATCCTGTGGCGGAAACAAGCTTCCATAGGTTTGTGATCTCAGTTTGAAACAAAAAACAATAATTTTGACTTCATTCAGAATTGTGCAGCATTTCCACAGTGAAGCGCAGACTGACAGAGAAGAGGGACGAATGGCCATCAAAACACGGTCATAAAATTAATCAACGTATAGTATATTTGTTTTAAATAATAAGATATCGTTAAACGAAAAATATGTTTATTTTTAGGTTTATAAGCATATTTTTAAAAAAAAAGTCTTTTCAGGTCCAAATGGTAAAAGCACGTTTTTTTCCTTCTTTTTCTATTACCCGAGACACGAAGCTCCCACTATCACCCTCGGCCCGCGTCCCAGTTTTGAACCCGGTCTCGGGTTTTGGGATGAAAGTGGACCTGTGAAGACTTCTAATCTCAGGAACTAGAATCTAAACAATTGACTCCTCTGAATCCTTCAGGCACACGGGAGAAGTGTTCACCCACAGACATTTATGGACTTTCATTCGAGTTAGTCAGTTGTGGTCACGTGTGTGTCAGCCTGGACCCTGATGCTCGTCACTCAGCATTACTGATCTAGCCGTACCTGTTTCCAGGCTCTGCGTGACGTTATACTGGACTGTGATGAACATGATGGCGAACTTTGCTGTCACCTGCAATAAAACAAAATCATTTGAATACATACATACACAAACAAATAGCAAAAGCCACAATATTAACAGCACCACATCAAATATATGTGCCATTCTAGTACAAACTGCAGCAATATTAGTACAGAAACAGAGACTCGATTTAAAAAGAAAAGTTGTTATAGTTTAGAATATAGTTTTTAAGGAAGTTTAAGTTGAGAGGAAGTTGAGAACATTGAACAGGTCAAATATATCCGTCTCTGCCATCAGACTGTAATGAGGAAGTCACTCATCTTTCCATTATTTCACATACTTGATTTTAGATCATTTAGCATGTCTAGTGCATTTAGCTAAACTATTAACATAACTTTCACTTGCATTCAGTGGCATGTGGACACCGACTTCTAATTAAGCAATTATATTAAGAACAACATATTAAGATTTTATGTCTCTTGACTGGAAATACTGAAATATTCAACCCACTAATTAATGGCCTGTGTAACTTAATAAAAACTAATGCATATTTACATAACATTGTGAGATGGTCATGTTATTAGTGTAATATTAGTCAAAAAGATCCTAAAATGTGACAATCATGTTATTATACAATTACAAATTTCAATAGCATGCTATGGTGTGTATGATACAGATTTAACACTGATTACAGATGTTATGGTGTTCATGATACAGATTTAACACTGATTACAGATGTTATGGTGTTCATGATACACATTTAACACTGATTACAGATGTTATGGTGTGTATGATACAGATTTAACACTGATTACAGATGTTATGGTGTGTATGATACAGATTTAACACTGATTACAGATGTTATGGTGTTCATGATACACATTTAACACTGATTACAGATGTTATGGTGTGTATGATACAGATTTAACACTGATTACAGATGTTATGGTGTGTATGATACACATTTAACACTGATTACAGATGTTATGGTGTGCATGATACAGATGTAACACTGATTACAGATGTTATGGTGTGCATGATACAGATGTAACACTGATTACAGATGTTATGGTGTGTATGATACACATTTAACACTGATTACAGATGTTATGGTGTGCATGATACAGATTTAACACTGATTACAGATGTTATGGTGTGTATGATACACATTTAACACTGATAACAGATGTTATGGTGTGTATGATACAGATTCAACACTGATGACAGATGTTATAGTGTGTATGATACACATTTAAAACTGATTACAGATGTTATGGTGTGCATGATACAGATTTAACACTGATTACAGATGTTATGGTGTGTATGATACACATTTAACACTGATAACAGATGTTATGGTGTTCATGATACACATTTAACACTGATTACAGATGTTATGGTACAGATTTAACACTGATGACAGATGTTGTGGTGTGTGTTTGGAGGAGTTAGCTCAGACCTCGAACATGAGTCCCAGCAGGACGACCATGGCCACACACGACACCATATCCGCGTGATTCTGGATGACAAACTCGTGGCTCAGCACGGGCGGACTCTTGTTCTTCTTACGGAAGCCCATCGCTCTTCTACTGTCGCAGGAATACACACTCCTGATCACTGCAGACACTCGCAGAACAAGCAGATCGAGGCTAAATCCACACTATTCAGTCATAAAAGCCCCACTACATTCACTCACACCCGCTCGCGGTGTAACCGGAAGCTGTGGAGTGTCCGACGAAGAGCAGCGAAGGTTTTGCTGTAAAAGTCTACAACAAACATTTCTTCTTTTCTTGAGAAATAGCAGTTGTACAATTTTGTTAGACTTATATATGACACTTTAACGGAGGACGAGTAAAAATGCTTTTAATGCCCTATTAAACTTGTAGGGTGACACACTTTGTCAGCTGCAGATGGATGTTGTGTTGAACTGTAAAGTAGGGCTTTTATTTTGCCTTTCGGCGGAAGTTCCCTCTTGTTGTTTCACACATGGCGTTCACGCAGAAATGCTGGATTTGTGACTGAGCGCTGTTGTTTTGGTATTATGAGTTTTCTGTTTTGTTCTTTACGACATATTCATGTTTTACACTAGTTTTCCTGTTGGTTGTTATTTAATTATTTACATTGTTATGGAAACATATTTTCTAGCTTACTCATACAGTGCCATACCTTAATATTGTATTCATGTAATGTCTTTTACATTGTATTTAAGAAGCTAAAGCTAAATCTTGAACTTTTTATTCATACTCACTGACACCTGATGTTAAATCTGCCATAAATGAGTCCATATTTGGCCAACTGAATATAACCTGCCAAAGAGTCATCGATATTGAACTTTCTGTACAAACATAAAATTGATTCGTTTTTAATGCACAACTTTCTAGAGCTGACACAGTGATCTCTTATGACATAGACAAATTACAATATCTGAAATAGTTCTTATCATTCGTTGTAATGTGATTCCAGTCACATGTAACTAATATCTACTGCAGTAATGTTGTGTGTGATCAGTACTTTACACAGACATGGCAGGAACAGAGATGGACCCTGAAGTGGCCCGGGGCTTATTTGAAGAAGGAGCCACTCTTGTCTTACTCGGTGTTCCCGAGGGAACAGAGTTGGGGCTCGACTACAAAACCTGGACTTTGGGCCCCCGGTTCCGCGGGGTGAAGATGATTCCTCCAGGGCTCCACTTCCTCCACTACTGCTCCGTCAGCACGAGTGGAGGCTGTGGGGAAATCGGCCCCAAAACTGGCCTGTTCCTGTCCCTGAAACCCCGCGAGGTGCTCGTGGCCCACTGGAACCAGGCTGAAGATGACCTGGAGATCTCCCAGAGCCCGGAGGAGATGGAGCGCGTACGGGCCAATCTCCGGGAGCTGGACGGGTATCTGGGCCCGTATCCCTACGACACCCTCCGGAAGTGGGTTTCGCTGACGGACCGACTCAGTCAGGAGGTGGCCAGCGCTCTCCAGCCCCTCAGCGGGCGCGTGTGTGCCTTCAGCGACGTGATCCCAGAACTGCAGCTGACCCACACTAAAGACCGGGCCGAGCAGAACCTGCCCCGACTCGATCAGGAGTGCCAGAGCATGAAGGAGGGCCTGGAGCGGCTGCCCCGGATGAAGCACAGGGAAGGCACAGAGCTGCGGTTCTCCCACATCCCCGAACAGGCGTACCCTCCCGGGGCGACCCCGGCTCAGATCACGCAGTACAGCATGGACTGGACCTACTCTCTCAACTGCGTGCTCGAGAGACATTATAAAGAGCAGCCGCTCGATGTACTAGGTGAGCGTTGGTTGCTGTTCAGTTTACATCATGTTGTTAAACCTTCAGGAATGGCCATAAAGCCCATGACATGTCATTGTATTGAGGTCTTGTTGTCCTGTGATATAATGTGTTGTCATTGGTTTTTATTAGGGGTGTAACAATACTCTCGTGTCACGATTCGATACATATCACGATACTGAACTCACGATACCATATTATTGCGAGACTCCAAGACATATGATAAAAGATTAACAAAAAATATACTGTAGATTAAAATGGACTTGGTGCTGAAACCCAAAGCACAGGACAATAGAGACGCCAGAATAACAATATTCATGATTCTGAAGCTGAAAATACAGAGTTATTTTATCCTTCCACTCCTCCACTGGTTAGATATATTTAAAATACTGCTAACATCACACATTTGGCATTATCAGGACACACACATTCCTCCAATGCATTATTATACGTTACAACATTATATATAGTAGTTTAATGTAGTAGTGACACTAAAACTCTGTAAACTTGATTTTTTAAAAAAAAATTTTTTTAATAATTTTTATTTATGGTAAATTATACACAATACATATTGTCACTATCCACGATATAGTTGCATTTTTGTATTGTGATATATTGTGAGACGGTGTATTGTTACAGCCCTAGTCTTTATTGATGCTTGCACCACTTCTTCTGAAAATCCTTTACCTAGTTCGGTCAAAAATATCCATCCTTTAAAACAGCTTGTAAATCTCTCATTATGCTTTATTATCGCCAAATACTGGATTCAATCTTTTTGTCAACGTGTTTTCTTTCAATTAGCACAGGTTTTGTATTTCTATTAGGATCTGATTGACCGTAGGCCTCACTGATCTGAGCTCATGCACCTCAATAGTCGAGTCACCTTTATTTATAGCGCTTTTTACAACACAGAGTGTTTCAAAGCAGCTTCACAGAGATAACAGGAAAATAATGCAACAAAGAAAATAGCGTCACAGTCCAGCTTCAGTAATAGCTGTGCTTCTGTACAAAGTTGCATATTTAAGTTGTGCGCAAAATTAGAATATCGCATAAAACATTTTCGAATAAAGCAGCGTTTCCATCTCATGTGTTCAAGAGAACAAAATCGTCACTTCCTAGGAAAGTGGCGCAAAATATCCGGATGCAATCTGGGAAGAAACTGGCTCTTCTTATGACAGACGAGACGGGATAAGCGCTGTCATGTTCTCTAGCGCTGGGATTCGTGTGGAGACGCTTCTGGAGGGAATTACACCAAATCATTCTGATCACACACTTCGACTCGGGCGTTTCAGAGCCACCAAACCAACAGTAGAGGTGCTGCGATGCCATTGGTCCGCTGGTTAGTCCAGTTAACCAATCACAGCCTCTGCTGAGGCAAAGTTCTTTTTTGTAGTGCATAGAGAGCCTAAGCCCCTCCCCTTCCGGTCGACCACCATGGGACCTTATTTCGGAAAAATATTGCATGGTAGTCAATGGCGAGAGACAACAAATATTTTGATCTGGTTTGAATTGTGCCCTGAATTACACATGATGTTTGTCAATTTAAAAGATATATTTTAAAGTCAAGAAAGTCGCAGTTTGATGTGAAACTGTTGAGGGATAAGACTGTGAAAATACGTAATTACAAAGACTACAAACCCAAAAGGCGCACGTTTTCTCTCAATGAATGAAGCTAACGTTACTGAAGCTAACTTTACTGAAGCTAACTTTACTGAAGCTAACGTCTGTCATTGTTCCTATAGTCTTAAGTTATAATCGTAACGTTACGCCGTCATGCCTGAGTGTTTTGTCCCAGACTGCACACACACGAGCAGCGGATCTCGCTCGTTGCTTCGCTTCCCGGGAGATGTAGTTCATTAGGCGATTTTCACATAAAACTAAATGTCACTCTTCTGTTTCATGACAAACTGCGACTTTCTTGACTTTCATAATTATCTTTTAAACTGACAAACATCATATGTGTAATTCAGGGCACAGTTCAGACGGAATAAAAAGATAAGTTGTCTCTCGCCATTGACTACCATACATATTTTTTTCCGAAATAAGGTCCCATGAGCCGGAAGCGGAGGGGCGGGACTTAGGCTCTCTATTGAGGGATTTACTCAGTAAATGTGTTTCTATCATAGTCTATACACACATCTTCTCATCGGATGAAAATTGTGTCCACCTCAATTGAGCTCATATGTTTTTAATGAGCATTTTATAGAGTTTATGCACATCTTGGCATTTCCATCCAGCATTTAAAAAAATATGTAATATCCCAAAATTCGCATTAAAAATAGAACCCAGTGTTTGGTGATGATAATAAAGCACAACGAGAGATTTACAAGCTATTTAAAAGGATGGTTATTGTTTACCAAATTAGGTAGAAATCTAGTTGCCAAAAAGATTGAATCCAATATTTGGCAATAAAAGCATAATGAGAGATTCATAAGTATGTTTTTGTAGGCCGGTTATTTTGACTAGAGGTGTTTTTAGCTGTAAATGACCCAATAACACAGATCTAAATCTATGATGCGGTGTGCAGGCGAGCTGCAGTTTGCGTTCGTGTGTTTCCTGCTGGGGAACGTGTACGAGGCGTTCGAGCACTGGAAGAGCCTGCTGGCGCTGCTGTGCCGCTGCGAGGAGGCCATGCGGGAGCGCCGGGACCTGTACCTCGGCCTCGTCGCCGTGCTCTACCACCAGCTGGGAGAAATCCCTCCGGACTTCTTCGTGGACATCGTGTCCCAGAACAACTTCCTCACCTCCACGCTTCAGGTGCGCTCCACATGAATCCGAGCTTCAACTACGACAGAAGTGGAACATGAGCATTCAGGTCGTCTTAAAGTGTAAATTGCAGGTTACATTTTTCACGAAGATAATGCAATGTGCTCACTAAACATAACGATAAGAACCGCCCACAATTGTTTTGTATGTTTTTTTTTTGTACCAAAATGCTGCATATAATATGAAAAGTTGGTGCGTTTTACAGTGGCCCCCTCCCTTCCACTAGCTGGGCGTGACGTCATAAAAGGGACTCCAAGCTTTTACTGTCTATGCTCCAAGCCTAGAGTTACCGTTAGTCTAAACGGCGAGTAGGCTAGCAGTTATATTGGAGACCTAGCTAGCAAAATTGGTTGCCAAAATTGGTTTTGCCAAAATTGGCAAAATTGTGTTTGTGCGGGATGTACGAATACATCAAAAACGGGGAGAGGCTCCACAAGTTCCCCAAGGACAAACGGCTGATTCGTGCCTGTAAGTGTTAGCATACCTGAGGTAGATCTCAAGCCCGACCCTACCCGAGCACGCTGTGTCCGAACCCAGCCCGACACATTAACTGTAGTTATGAGCCCGGTTTAAACCCGACTATTTTTTTAATACGTGGGTCATTATAATAACTGACGTTCTCGACTACTTTCTATATTACTTTCTCCCGCCCGCAACATTTATGTTTTGTCCCGCTCCCACCCGCAAAAAGACTTTCTTCCTGTACCTCCAAATACTTTCAAGTTAGCCTACGTGTCGCCATCATACACATCAGCTTAAATGCTCCTGATCCATCATTTGTCATTAACACACAAACCACACTGTTATAACATAAAAACAAGCAGGCTAACTTATAGTCATGCATGGTTTGGCATGACTGCGCGCAAAGTGCGCTCGCATAATAATTCCTTAAAAGCTGACATCAGTTCATCGCGATCTCATACATCTCTGTTATTATCAATGAATCTTTCATAATATCTACACTTTGTTATAATTCGAGGATTTGCCAGCATACAGAATTCAGCACTGAACAAAAAGTCCGTTTTGAGCGGTGAGGGGAGTCTATCGTAAATGCTTCTGATTGGCCATTGCGTTCCTAGAAATCAACACACATGTCTGTGATTGGCTACATCGCTCAACGCTGCAGACATGTTAGAAATAGAAACATCTGGCCTGTAAATCGTTTCTATTTTGTTTTAGTTGTTCTTGTTGCTTTTCTGCAACAGATGAATAAAAATGTATTCGTTTTTATGTTTTATTCATAGATATTTCTAGTTTGCGGGAGTCCCGCGAATCGTTTTATTCTCCCTCCTCGACCCGAACACACAGAGTGAGTGCATTAGCGCCCGCGCTCCCTCTTATGACGTCATCACCCAGCTACGTAAAAAATCATGCTACCTTTAGAAACCCCAATAAATGTTATTTTAACGCATTTTAAGACAGACATTTTTAAATATATAGATATTGAGCACTTTAATTTACACATTAATTGGTTGTGGTGGTTAACCTGCAATTTACACTTATAAGTCAACATTAATTTAAAAGAAACACTTTTTACTTGTTAAAGGAGTAGTTCACTTCAGAATGAAAATTTCCTGATAATTTACTCTCCCTCATGCCATCCAAGATGATCATGTGTTTCTTTCTTCAGTCGCAAAGAAATTAAGGTTTTAGAGGAAAACATTCCAGGATTTTTCTCCATATAGTGACTTCAATGGGGTCCAACGGGTTGAAGGTCCAGATGTGAGTTTCAGTGCAGCTTCAAAGTCTCGACACGATCCCAGACGAGGAATAAGAGTCTGATCTAGTGAAACCATCCGCCATTTGAAAGCTTCACTGAAACTCAGATTTGGACCTTCAGACCGTTGGACCCCATTGAAGTCACTATATGGAGAAAATCCTGGAACGTTTTCCTCTAAAACCTTCATTTCATTGTGCAGGACGCAATATTTTGAAGAAACAAAATAATTGTAATAATTTGTTCCACCTCTGAAACAATTTTTCAATGTCACCAAAATTGTTTGGTTTGTTTTCTAGGGGTTTCATATCTCGTTTATTCATATAATGTTTCAATAATGTTTCATAAATGTTTCCCATGGGTAAGCTAATAATTAGTTAAAATATAAACATGTAAAATTGAAATAAATTAATAATTAAAAAATAAAAATCAAACCAAAACGTTTCTAATAACATTTCTTAATAATAATGCAAGTTTGTGTAAGTGTGCAGGAGTTTATATTGAACTTCTCTCCGACGCACCCACGGATGTGTGACGCATATATATATTTCAAATAAAATAATAAAAAAATCAACAAAAAAATATTATGTTTACTTTCACTTCAGTGGCCATTACCGACGTCAGAGAACTGTCAAGTTGTGAATGTTTAATTATGAATAATTGTTCAGTAAAAATGTGTGAAATATTACTTGAAGTTAATATTTTAGGTCAAATGGGTTCAGCTGACAAAAGAAATAAGTCTGTGAATGGCCGGTGTGGAGCTGGACGGGTTAGCTCTCGTTCACGATGCTTTTGTCAAACAGTGTGTGTTTTTTTAATGTAAGCAACTAATAACTGAGTCTCTGTTTGCCGTATTGGTGCCCTCCAGGACTTCTTCCAGTTCGCCAGCGGCCCCGGGGTCGACAGCACATTACGCAAGAGAGCTGAAAAATTTAAAGTCCATCTGACCAAAAAGTTCCGCTGGGACTTCGATGCGGATCCGGATGAATGCGCTCCGGTGGTGGTGGAGCTTCCCGAGGGACTCGCGCTGGACTGAGGCGCTTCACACACACACACACACACACACACTCTCATCACTGACTACAGCATCTGCATACTCTCCTGTTCTTCTGAACCGCTTCTTCTTTGACCATTTCATTTTTTATTAAAGCTGATTCTTTCACGTCGTTGTTCTTGCTTTGGGCTGGACGTCCCTGAACACCGCATGAAGCCACTGGAGGGCAGGCTAGCACACATATGTGTTTGTCTTCTTGACCCAGAATCCTGAACGGTCTTATATTTCCTGAAACGGGCTGTTTATAATTGTTGTTCCTTTTTATATGTGGTCAATCTTGGTGTGTCTTTGCAATATCATCAGAACAACAAACCTGTCAAAGTCTTCCTGTTTATTAGGGGTGTTTGTCAAGATAAACATTGCTATCATTAATGCTCACATGATTAAACCGAACCCAGAACCTTTAGTATAAGTGTCAGCATGTAACCCGTCCCACGCGTTTGTGCTGTGGACATGAGTGACTCCTCGAGTCATGTGACGTGAGAGATGTGATCAGATCTTCCTGCTGGATGAAAAAATCATGTGGACAAAGAAGTGAATTTAGAAACATTTCAGGACCAGAATTTGGTGTACTTTTGACTGAAACTCGAGGATATTACGCAATATAGACTATTAATCATGTATGGACATTTTTCAATCACTTTGCTAGCAGTTGCCTACAAATTTATGCTATTTAAAAAAAATATATTAGTTTCATAAGGCACTTCCCTCAACGTCATATTTTCTTGGCATGAGTTTGCAGCAATTATGTATTTAATCCTTCACATTTATTTGAATGGGGTTTTCTGTTTGGTTAACGAGTCCCATCAGTAAGCATGAGGCGTTCCTCTTCATCACACACAGGGTTCGCCAAAGCAAACACACACCCTCAGTCTCCATCAGACCACTGACCATCCCGATAGAAAGACCCTGATATATCAATCCTGCACTACTATCGTCAGCAGATTCATATCACAGCACTGACACTTAATCATCACTGACATCGCTGTGTGCTGTTTAAAGTAGGCATTATGTACATTTACATTCATTCATTATCCAAAGCGACTTACAAATGTGGAATACAGCAAGAGATTCATCGTGAAGAGGCAAATAACCACTGGAAGTGCCCAAAATACAGTTTCAGACATTGCTCAGAGAAGCGTAAGGTAGAATAAGGAGGGATTGGCATCGTTTTTTTTTTTTACGATGAGCACTTAAAGGGATAGTTCACCCCAAAATGTAAACTCTGTCAGTAATTACTCGCCCTCATGTTGTTCAACCCTGTAAGACTTTCGTTCATCTTCAGGACAGAAATTAAGATATTTGTGATTAAATCTGAGAGCTGGATCACTCCTCCATAGGCTTCTAAGGGATCAAAACCTGCCGGGCTCACTATTGGCCGACGCTGGTCATGTGTGTGATGTGTGTGTGACGTATAACACAGAAGCGCTGCGCTGTTACACTACGTGAACTATCTCGAGGCCCACAGAGAAGGAAATGAATAGTTGAATAAAGTCGTTATTTTTGTTTGTTTTTGCGCACAAAAAGTATTCTCGTCGCTTGATAAACTTAAGGTTGAGCCACTGTAGTCACTCGGACTATTTTAACAATGTCTTTAATACGTTTTCTGGGCCGGCCAGTTTCGATGCCTTAGAAGCCTATGGAGGAGTGATCCAGCTCTCAGATTTAATCAAAAATATCTTAATTTCTGTCCTGAAGATGAACGAAAGTCTTCCGGGGTTGAACAACATGAGGGAGAGTAATGACTGACAGAGTTTACATGTTTGGGTGAACTATCCCTTTAAGTGCTCATGGAAGAGATGAGTTTGAATTGAAATGGTTGATTGATCAATGATAGCTATGTTTGGAGCTCATCGGTGCCACACGGTTCAGGTCAGGTGTGTGTGCTCCAGGTTTTTCGGGTTAGTCAGATGATGTAGGTCCATTGGAATTTTATTGAAATTAGTGCCAAAGGTTTCAGTGCTGGATCAGTGCCTTTTCTACCCATATTTCTCAGTGTTGTCTCTGTTAGACGGCACTGAGATCATAAAGATTAAGTAGTCTCCTGGTTCTCAGATGCTTCTATAACTCTGTAATCTTGTCTCCTCTAGTTTTTTTTTTTTTTTTTTTGAAGATGCAATGAATGACATGAACCTAACACTTCTCGTGTTATGCCATCCACATACGCACGAAAATAACTACAAATAAAACCAAAACCAAAAAAACATTGTTAATGTAGTTATACCAACCACAAATGAACCATGTTTAGCCTACTATACTTTTGCTGTTAAAAAACGTGTTCACTTGTTCAAATACTCAGGTATTTGCAAACAAAAGAGTTTTACTTCTTAATAACATACTAAAATATTAAAAACATACGGCATATGAAGTTGGCTTAAATAGCACACTTTTGTCGTGTGTAGCGTTTAGTGCAGTTAGCTATTTTCTCTAAAACAATGATTTTTTTTCATGTTTTTATGATTTTTAAGACTTCATGACGTTTAGGTTGCGTTTCTGTCTCCCTTTACTGATTTTAAACTTCATAGTTACTATTGCTAGATTACAATTACTGGCATAATAACAAGTGTAATCAAAAATTACAATAATTGGAGTCCTAGTGCTGCATTATAATGCAATTGTTTGTATTGCCAAAAAACGAATTACCGACCAAATAAACGTTGCCAGTCACTTGTAAACCAGAGTTTGACTCGGGTACGCTTTTAAAAGGGTTATTTTTGAATCATGGCTTGCTTTGTGAGTGCCAGTAACTCAGTCATGTGTCAGTCATGTGTCAGCAGTCTTTAGTCTGATCTGCCTCTTACACACTTTAGGAAACAGAAAAGCAGCTCGTGCTCCAGGCGAACGCCTCTTTCCCTCATTTCCCACAATCCCTGTGACTATAATAGACGGGTGGGGTTTAATGGCTGTTTCTTTCAATAGCCTTGCCCTCCGCCCCAGAAACTAGTGCCAGCTGCATGCCTTTCCTGATATAAACCTATAAAAAGGTTGATGGGTGTCTGGATTATTCATTAAGCTGTGTTTCCCCCCCCCCCAAAATACATAAAAACACACCGTACATTGGGAAGTGGAGCTTTAGCATGATTTACGTTTGGTGTGCCACATCTAAACATGATGTCTTTAGCAGTGCTGTTGTGCCGGATCTTCACATGTGTGTGTGGACATATGCAGGATTCGACTGCTGGATTCAGGAACATTTGCTTTTCACTTGGTAGTGTTTTCAAAGGCACCACTTTTATAGTAAGGACGTAATGAAGACGGGAGGGCAGTTTACATAATGTTTCTATGAATAATTGACAGAGTTTGCAGGATTACCATTCATCTTAAGAAAATCTTCCTGCTTGATCAGAGCTGAAGGGATGCTTCTCATATTAGGGAAAGTTGAATCCGTAAAATCATGTGTCAGACCAGTCCGAGTCCGCATTAAAGTCAGCGTCAAATCAAAATGGACAATCCTTATTTTCATGGAATATTCCAATGTTTATTATAAATGATTTTGCACATCATTATTATTTAAATTCATGTGCCCTCGTAATCTTTAATCAAAACAGCATACTTTTTTTGTCTTGTATTATGTTATGAAATTGAACAAGCTCAGTGTCAATTGATTTTCCGCCAGTTTTTTTAATGGATTTGAATGTTTGCAAAGGATTGTGGGTGATTGGGGTATGCGAAAGACTTTCACTTGTGCTGTTATTTCCATTTGACTTGTTTTTTTGACTTGTGTTTTTTTGTGGTGTCTTAGAATATGTACCACAGCTCATACATTTTTTACATTTTCTTTTATTATTATTATTTTTTTTACATGTTTTATCAGAAAGTTAAATGCATTTTAAGTTGTTTTTTTCAAACGTGTGCTATGGACATGTATCAAGGCTCAGTGCTAAGGATTTTTTCAAGTTTTACTTGCCCTGCCAAAATTATATGAATAATTAAATAGTATTTTTCACCAGCAGTTAACATTCTTCTGTTGTGTGTGTTCAAGCACAAGAAGACGCGTAAGAGCACTCGACTCAGCACTCGTGAGCTGCTGTCGGACGACTCTCTCTGTGCTTGAATCTGAAGGGTTAAAAATCGTTGAATCAAGACTTAAAAACAAGAGCAAATGATAAACTTTCGCGACGTCGCAACGGTCCCGAGCGTCTTTCACACTGCTTATTGTCGAGCCCTGTGTTGATGGACCGACAGGCAGTTTTTGCAAAAGGAAACCTGATGTTGTCTGCTAGTGTCTGAGTGCTGATAACGCCACTTGGATATAATATCATATAATATAATCATACTGGCAGTATGAGCTTCAGCATGTCTTATGATGCATTTAAGACCTTGTACTCTCTTAAACGTTGTTTCATACCCCATTTACTTAATAAGGGTAGGAAAAAGTTAAAGTGTAACTAATCAAAATGTACGTTTTTTAGCTTTTAGTATGAATATGTTAGCCTTAAGATTATGAATAAGCTGGTGTGCTCCAAAACAATGACCAAATTCGTATTTAGGAGATATAAGCATTCAAAACTTACAGTCTCTGCACTTCCGCTAAAATGGATCAGGGACTTTTATGACGTCAGCTTCTCATCACATCTCCTGTTCAATCAAACGCTCTCTAGAATCTGAAGCTCCGCCCCCTATGCTATAAACACCACCTGGCCGAAGCGAGCGTTGACACGTCACAGAGAAATATGTGTTGGAGATGTGTGTTCGTTTGCTCAAACGCTCGAGTTTTATTCTGTTTTCCAACTGTGCGTTGGTTAAGAATGAAATGGCTAGAATTTATTCACACCTCTACTATTGAATCCAGCGTATCATCAGCGCTCGGATTTGCTTCAATGGGGCTGTCAAGTACGAACGCAGTCTGTGAGGGAAACTAAACTAAACGCTATTGGCTATTTGAAAAGGGGGAGGAGCCATTCAATATGTCCCGCCTCCGCTTCCTGTTTCAGTGGAAATTACGTCAACGCATCAAACAAAGCTGCGCGATCCAAGGCACTTCAGCGGGCCTTCAAACACACGCCCAGAACGCAGAATCCAACAGTGACGTGAAGCATTTAAGGCTCTTTGGAGTAGCATCAACTTTTTGGACCAAGCAAGAGATCAGAAATTTGCTGATTGCTTGTTTAAGAGCATAATCATTTCTAATCATCACGATAAATACAGCATCATGATAGCATTATGTTTTATGCTAGTTAAACTTTATGCTTGTTAGTTGACGTGAAGTTACCAGAGACTTTGAGGTCTCTATCAAAACAGCATTATTGTGATTTCGGCGTAAAAGCCTCAGCGTCTCAGAGCCGAACACAGAGCCCTGGTGTGTGGACGGCGGGAGTCCTCCTGCGACAGGCCGAAGGGTGCTGCTTTTGCTCTGTTTACATTCATTCTTCTGATAGATTGTGCCCTTGATGATACTGGCTTGATGTGTTGGCCCGGCACTTGAGTGTGTAAATGAGTTTTGTGTAGAACCCCCTACTCGACGGTAAACGCTTCCAGGTGTTGCCTGGCAAGGTGATGTCAGGAGCTGGAAAAGAGAAACGTTATTTGAGGGGTGTGTAAAAAGGCCTCTTATTTTTGCTCTTCTTTTCCTATTTTTTACTCCTTTTAATGGAGGATCTTTTATCCTTCTGCAGGTAAATTGATGTTCTCGTGAGTTCTCGCTGCACTCTGTGAAAGGTAATCACATTCATCTAACTTTAGAGTGCACTTAGAAGAGGAAACTCTCCCTTTCTCTTTCCCTCCTCCAGTTCTCCACTTGTCCGTCGGGCGAACGGTCTGGTTGGAGGGGGGATCAGTTTGCCACAGTGCCTGCTATTGCTTTTGGCACCCCTCTCTAAACTCTGGCAGACCCTGTCAACGCCTGGAAGATCTGAAGAACTTCAAGAGTTAGATACTATTTCACTTCTTGTTTTGGCTCTGTGAGCTCTAGAAAGTGGAAAGCAAAGGTTAGCCATCCTCCCTGTGCTGGAAAAGTTGTCTGACTCAACATGATTTTCTTTTTGTCACTGCATTCATGCACAGCGATATAAAGCCGCACCTCTGGCCATGGACCCATGCAGGAGAAACGCACAATGGCTTTAAAAGAGGGAAAAGAGAAACTATGCTTTGGATCATTGGTTGGATACAATGTGATTAGTGTTCTTGTTCGCAGTACTTTGATGCAAAAACAGACATTTGGATATTTTTCACTGCGTATATCAAAATTTGGCATCGATTTTTATTTATTTATTTTTATTTCAATCCACCCTCCACCCTTCTCTATCTTTCTCTATCTCACTATTTTCCATCAGGATGCCTTATCCTGTCCAGCTCTTGTTTTTTGTTCTTGTGTCAATATAATCAGCATATTTTAGCTCTCTCCAAAGCCTAGTGCGCAACCTAGTTAGTATTGGCATCATAGACACTTCCCCAACTCAACCAAAAGGTAGGAAGCAATACGTCAATTTTACCGAATGTCATATAAGACATTGTTTTATTCCACTCCCTACTTTCCTGTGGTTTTTGCGTTTACACTGGCACAAAATATCCCATTTTTTACTCACATAAAACTTAGATCGGATTTGTTTGCACGTGTAAACACAAAAATCTGCACAAGATCACATTTTTTCACTTCAATTCTGAGCCGCTTCCAAATGTGGTTTTAAATCAGACACAAATTTCCACTCATTTCTAGACTAAAATACCTGGAAAGCAGGATTAAATCTTTGTAAACCTCCAAATCCTCTTAAAGGGATAGTTCACCCAAAAATGAAAATTAGCTCATGATTTACTCACCCTGAAGCCATCCTAGGTGTATATGACTGAATACGATCAGAATTATATAAAAAAAATGTCCTGGCTCTTCCAAGCCTTATAATGGGAGTAAATAGGTATACACTAGGGGTGGAACGGTACACAGAAGTCACGGTTCGGTTCATACCTCGGTTCAGACGTCACGGTTCGGTATGATTTCGGTACAATGGAGGGAAAAGCAAAACAAAAATGCACAAGGCATTTTTATAAATGTCTTAAGCCTTGTATTTTTTAAATAAGTTTTATTAATAAAGGCATAGAACCAGTTTATTTGTAGTGCACTGACAGTAGTTTTATATAATTCGTTTATAAATTAAATTATTAAAAAGACGAAAAGACCTTGAGATATGTTTGGTAATTGTACCTGAATGAATTTAAAATTAATTAGCTATTTCAGATCAATATATTTGTTTTCCTTCATTTTAATTAACCCTAACTTTATTCTCATCTGAATTATAAATTATTGATTTCCGTATAAAATAATACTACCATTAAAAACTTTTGTTAACAGTTGTAGGTTACAGTTTGACAAGAGTTTAGAGTGTGACAAAAGCACAATGTTGTGTTTTATTGCGAGTGTACACAAATATAAGTAAACAATTTGCAGTTTTAATGATGTCCTGTATGAAAAAAATGACGGAGTATGTTTTTATGTTTCCACTGTTCATCGCCCTTGCCTCTCTCACACACACACACACACACACACACTGTTCGATCGCGCGATTCGCGCCTCTATCTCTCTCTCTCTCGCGCGCGCGCACACACACACACACACACACACACACACACACACACACACACACACTGTTCGATCGCGCGATTCGCGCCTCTCTCTCTCGCACGCGCGCGCGCACACACACACACACACTGTTCGATTGCGCGATTCGCGCCCGCGCCTCTCTCTCTCTCTCTCTCTCTCTCTCTCTCTCTCTCTCTCTCTCTCTCTCTCTCTCTCTCTCTCTCTCTCTCTCTCTCTCTCTCTCTCGCACACACACACACACACACACACACACACACACTCCAGCATTGCAATCTTGATCGCAGCCTGTTCATTGCTGCGTTCACAGTCACACCAAAAGCGAATAGAGCGAGATTGATCGCTATTTAAGAGGTTTTTTTTTTGTTTTTTTGTACCGTGTATTCTCCGTGCAAATTCGTGCACCGAACCGTGACGCCCGTACCGTTTCGGTTCAATACGAATACATGTACCGTTCCACCCCTAGTATACACACATCGTCATCGTCATCTCTTCAAGCGTAAGTCCACTTGTGTACAGCCGTCTGCCGGAAGCTCGTTATTTTAGCCGATAAAGTTTTAAATATGGATATTTTTCTTACACCAACGCATCGCTTCACTTCAGAAGGCCTTTATTATCCCCGCGGAGCCGGTTCGAGCACTTTTATCACGGAAAGATGCACTTTTATCACGGAAAGATGCACTTTTATGATGGATAGATGCACTTTTATCACGGAAAGATGCACTTTTATGATGGATAGATGCACTTTTATGATGGATAGATGCACTTTTATGATGGATAGATGCACTTTTATGATGGATAGATGCACTTTTATCATGGAAAGATGCACTTTTATGATGGATAGATGCACTTTTATGATGGATAGATGCACTTTTATGATGGATAGATGCACTTTTATCATGGAAAGATGCACTTTTATGATGGATAGATGCACTTTTATCACGGAAAGATGCACTTTTATCATGGATAGATGCACTTTTATGATGGATAGATGCACTTTTATCATGGAAAGATGCACTTTTATGATGGATAGATGCACTTTTATCACGGAAAGATGCACTTTTATCATGGATAGATGCACTTTTATGATGGATAGATGCACTTTTATGATGGATAGATGCACTTTTATGATGGATAGATGCACATTTATGATGGACAGATGCACTTTTATGATGGATAGATGCACTTTTATCATGGATAGATGCACTTTTATGATGGATAGATGCACTTTGATCACGGATAGATGCACTTTTATCACGGATAGATGCACTTTTATCACGGATAGATGCACTTTTATGATGGATAGATGCATTTTTATCATTGACAGATGCACTTTTATCACGGATAGATGCACTTTTATGATGGATAGATGCACTTTTATCACGGATAGATGCACTTTTATGATGGATAGATGCACTTTTATCACGGATAGATGCACTTTTATGATGATAGATGCACTTTTATGATGGATAGATGCACTTTGATCACGGATAGATGCACTTTTATCATGGACAGATGCACTTTTATGATGGATAGATGCACTTTTATCATGGACAGATGCACTTTTATCACGGATAGATGCACTTTTATGATGGATAGATGCACTTTTATCACGGATAGATGCACTTTTATGATGGATAGATGCACTTTTATCACGGATAGATGCACTTTTATGATGGATAGATGCACTTTTATGATGGATAGATGCACTTTTATCACGGATAGATGCACTTTTATGATGGATAGATGCACTTTTATCACGGATAGATGCACTTTTATGATGGATAGATGCACTTTTATGATGGATAGATGCACTTTGATCACGGATAGATGCACTTTTATCATGGACAGATGCACTTTTATG
The DNA here is from genome assembly GCF_029890125.1 of Rhinichthys klamathensis goyatoka. Classification (NCBI taxonomy): domain Eukaryota; kingdom Metazoa; phylum Chordata; class Actinopteri; order Cypriniformes; family Leuciscidae; genus Rhinichthys; species Rhinichthys klamathensis. Next base: position 191,898 of record NW_026606876.1, read on the forward strand.
ATGGATAGATGCACTTTTATCATGGACAGATGCACTTTTATCACGGATAGATGCACTTTTATGATGGATAGATGCACTTTTATCACGGATAGATGCACTTTTATGATGGATAGATGCACTTTTATCACGGATAGATGCACTTTTATCATGGACAGATGCACTTTTATCATGGATAGATGCACTTTTATGATGGATAGATGCACTTTGATCACGGATAGATGCACTTTTATCATGGACAGATGCACTTTTATCATGGACAGATGCACTTTTATCATGGATAGATGCACTTTAATCATGGACAGATGCACTTTTATCATGGACAGATGCACTTTTATCATGGATAGATGCACTTTTATCACGGATAGATGCACTTTTATGATGGATAGATGCACTTTTATCATGGATAGATGGACTTTTATCATGGATAGATGCACTTTTATCATGGACAGATGCACTTTTATCATGGACAGATGCACTTTTATCATGGATAGATGCACTTTTATCAAGGATAGATGCACTTTTATCACGGATATATGCACTTTTATCATGGATAGCACTTTTATCATGGATAGATGCACTTTTATCATGGATAGATGCACTTTTATCTCGGATATATGCACTTTTATCACGGATAGATGCACTTTTATGATGGATAGATGCACTTTTATCACGGATAGATGCACTTTTATCATGGATAGATGCACTTTTATCACAGATAGATGCACTTTTATCATGGATAGATGCACTTTTATCATGGATAGATGCACTTTTATCATGGATAGATGCACTTATCATGGATAGATGCACTTTTATCATGGATAGATGCACTTTTATCATGGATAGATGCACTTTTATCATTGATAGATGCACTTTTATCATTGATAGATGCACTTTTATCAAGGATAGATGCACTTTTATCATGGATAGATGCACTTTTATCATGGATAGATGCACTTTTATCACAGATAGATGCACTTTTATCAAGGATAGATGCACTTTTATGATGGACAGATGCACTTATATCATGGATAGATGCACTTTTATGATGGACAGATGCACTTTTATCAAGGATAGATGCACTTTTATCATGGATAGATGCACTTTTATCATGGATAGATGCACTTTGATGGACTATCAAAAAAAAAAAAAAACATTCACTGCCATTGTAAAGCTTGGGCATTTTTTAATATAACTCCGAATTGTGTTCGTCTGAAAGAAGAAAGTCATATACACCTAGGATGGCTTCAGGGTGAGTAAATCATGGGCTAATTTTCATTTTTAGGTGAACTAAGTTAAAACGCTAACTAAACTTTGACTTGATTGATGATTGATTCAGGTGTATGGAACTTGTGTATGTCTGTGTATGGATTTATGCATGTATGTTTTATTAAATTTGCATGGTAAGTAAAATGCCATTTTTGATATATTTTCTAGAAAATAATTTATAGAGGTTTCAATTTCCCAGTCTTCTCCCTTTTGGCTGAGCTCATGGTTAGGTTGGGATGCATTTAAAACTCACATGGAAGAAAAACAAATAAGTCTCTCTCGATTTGATGGCCTGATTGAGAGTTTTATATGAGAGCTGTGTGACTGGGCTGGAGAACTTGGAGGTCACAAAGATCTTGGGTTCCAGAAAGCTGTCGAAAAAGCATTCGCCTGTTACTCGGTTTACATAACAGAAATTTGAGCAACTTCCTGGTTCATTTACTGACTCTCATACTCAGTTAGAAATGTTCAACTTCACTTATATCTGACCAGTATCAGAGCAGTCAACAAACATCTTTCATAAAATGTTGAGGAAAGCAGCAGCGTTATCTAACTCACCTCTACTTTCATCTTTCTATTGGCCTGACACTACTAGCACTATGAATAGTTTGTCTTTCTTTATATCCTTCTTTTATAGCTTTCATTCATTTAATTCTCTTTCATTGAAAAGATGGCCGCCAAGATAAGCGCTCCGATGCAGAGCCTCAGCAAACAAACCACTTTTTTACTTTTTGTGTATTGTGTTTTTATGTGTAAGTAATTCAGGGAACAGTGTGAGAGCAGAGAGATGTTATTAGACACGGGAAGCAGAGAGCTGTTCACAATCACTTCAACAGTGTTCCCGCAGACGATGATTATAATAATTATCAATTAGATAATTATAGCCTTTTAGATAAAGCAACATGCACCATCAGTGTGTCTTGGTCTCCTGCTGGACTCAGGCACACCTCTACTCTTCAGCACAATGGTGACCCACAAAACTCACACAACAGAAACCCTTTCTCTTGCACTACCACTTTATAAGAGTATACTGCTGCTGCATTAATGTTTCTACTGTTTACCCTGATAATATACTCTTACTGGTTTTACACTGGTTTTCTGTGAACATTGATTACAATTACAAACATGTGTAATACTGAGTTTTTTTGTTTGTTTGTTTTTACAGTACTCTCGCACTCTCACTTTATAACATTATACTGGAGCTGCACTACTATTTTTATTGATTAAATTCATATTGCTTATTTATATTCTTTATTTATACTGTTTATCGTTGTTGTGTGTGCATACAATGACAACAGAGATTCTTCTTCTTCCAGTGTTTCGCTCAATGTGAAATGTTCCTCTGGACATCATTATGGTAGAAATAATTATTCAATCATCCTAATTTCTCTCTTCTTCCTCTGGTAACATTCATTCCACCAAAAACATTTAGCTTGGTTTTTTTTCTATGTTCTTTCAAAATGTTTAAGGGAGAGATCTTGGAAAAGGGGGTTTAGCTCTTTTCGAATAATTTATTGAAACATGCTGTTTCAAACTTAAAGGGGCTATGTGTAGGTTTTTACTTAAAAAAAATCTTTAAGATAGAGTCTTCATTTGTACATTTATGAGCCAACCATAATGTAATAGAAAGAATGACACATTGACTGTCCACCACGGTTGCCTCTATCAGCCTGTAGGCTCAATTGTGTGTGGAGGAGTTGGGTCCGAATTGGCGTGAAAATTCACAAAATGTGTCGTCATGCACGTTCTCGTCTACTTGGGCTTCCATCCGTACGGCAGCCATTAGTAAGCAGCGGCAATCGCTAGCAGTAGTGTTTCAAATGGACTCTGCGGACGGAAAGAAGCGACCAGCCTCCAGCACAATCCAGACACCCACGGAAACTCCTCTAAGTAGTGCGGCCAACGAGCGTGCGCACCGAGAACGAGCATGAGACTGGCTGCAGTTTCTCTAACGGCCACTGGTGTCAGTAATTTCAGAACTTCCGCAATGCTCCTTTAAAACGTAAAATAGAAGAAAAACGCCAAGTTTAGGATCTGACATGTTTTAAAGGGTTAGTTCATAGTCTGTCATCATTTACTCACCCTCATGTCATTCCAAACCTGTGTGATTTTCTGTCACGTAATAAGTACGGGATCCAGTAGCGAATGCAACACTCTAACTGTGCGTTCACACCGGACGCGAATAGCGCGTCAAATTCGCGTCTACCGCGTCTAGTTTGACGCTTGACCACTTTGTGTTAATTCGCGTGTCAATGGCGAAATTGACGCGCGTAAATTTCGCTTCAAACTTTTGTTTTTACGCGCGTCAATTTCGCCATTGACACGCGAATTAACACAAAGTGGTCAAGCGTCAAACTAGACGCGGTAGACGCGAATTTGACGCGCTATTCGCGTCCGGTGTGAACGCACAGTTAGAGTGTTGCATTCGCTACTGGATCCCGTACTTATTACGTGACAGAGGCGAAATCCGGAGGCGAAAGTTTCGAAACCCGTTGGCGGCCATCTTTTTAGATGTTTATCGAGCATTAGCATTAGCATTAGCATTATTCGAGAGAGTCACCGCTCGTATATGCTCTGGAGAGCAGAAGCAGCTCCGTAGGGGACATCGTCGCTGTACTCGGGTCCACCAGAACCTCCGGAGGGTTTCAGGAGTTTCACAATTTGCTCCAGGAGCTAGGTTTGGTGGACCTAATGGTGAGGACGCTGATGAGGACAGCGTAGGCCGTATAAGCCCTCGGCCTCGAGTGGTCTAGCTATGCCTGTCGAGCCCGCGCTCTACAGCCCGGCGCGAGGTTCACCCTCGCCCGCATCCACCTAATCTGTCATTTATTTTTGTTTTGATAATAAATGAAGCCAGCCTCCAAAAGTGATTAATCTGTCCTGTGATTTTTCTCTCTCTCTCACACATCACTGTCCAGACACGAACTTATATGTTGGTTGTCTTTACATTATAATAATATTTCATATAATCTAGATATGGAATAAATAGCATTCAATGCAAAATGAATATGTCTCATATATTGAAATCAAGTTTTATGTGATAAAATATTTGCTTTGTTGTGCATTAGAACCACAGTCATATATTACAAAATAATTTATTGAAGCATCCAGATACTTCACCACGTGACAGCAGCAAGCAGCTAGGCTCCTGATTGGTTAACGCGGCGCGAATTGACGCAGAAGTTCAGATTTTTCAACTCGGGCGGCAGACGCGAATTCGCGTCAAACGCGTGAATGCACAAATAGCACTAACTAAATCATTCGCGCGTAACGTGCTTAACGCGCCAGACGCTCAATTCGCGCCATTCGCGCGAACTTGACGCGCGAATGAGGCGTATTCGCGTCTACCGCGCCGCGCTCTACGCCTCATTCGCGCCGCAGGAATTTTTTACGCGCGTAACGCGTCTTTGCATTGACTTAACATTGAAATCACTCGCGCCTGACGCGCTATTCGCGTCCGGTGTGAACGCACCATTACAAATGCTGGGTTGTTTCAACCCAAATTTGGGTCAAATATGGACAAACCCATCAGTTGGGATGCATTTTTAAATTCAAATTTGTAACCCAACGGTTGGGTTTGTCCATATTTGACCTAAATTTGGGTTAGAACAACCCTGCTTTTTCTACATTGAATAAATGAGAGTTTATTTAAAGTACAAATAAACTCAGAAAACGCAGTAGAGTGATGGTCAGATGTTGCAACAGCAGGTGGTAGATGACAGACGTGGCAGCGAGGAACAGCAACACAAGGTAAAGAGAGATAATGAGTGTCAGGTGAGGTTGGCCACTGACAGAAACACAACACACATGCAAGGATGAACTCACAGACCCATGAACCATGACATCTTCTTTCTTCTGCAGAACACACAATAGTTTTGGTGGTCATTGACTTCTATTGAATGGACAAAAATATCTTTTCTCAAAAAATCTTTTATATTCCATAGAAGAAGGAAAGTAATACATGTTTGGAACAACATGAGGGTAAACACATGATGACAGAATCAATGGACTGAAGGTGTTTACTTCCGTTTTCAAGCTGTCCTTCATGCTGCCTCAACTTGTAATAACAGTCAGATGTCTATATCAACATCAGCTGCTACACAAGCTATAATCGCTCTGTGAATATATCAATAATAATACTGCAATCTCACCAATTTACTTTGGCATTTCAGAAGAAGGACTGTAGCCATATGTTCAGAATATACATCACTGAACACCAATGGTCTTTTGATAATTACTTTGCATTATGACCATAAAATAATAATATTAACTAATAATAATACATTACATGCACTTTAAAGCTTGTGATGGCATAAAGACACAACATTTAATAACTTTTTAATGTTAACATATGTTCACAAACTAACTTTTGTTACGGTGATGTGGTATGTTTTTGAGCAGGTTATGTAGTAACCTGCAGTCAAATCAGTTGAACCATATTTGTTTAAGTCACCAGATGAGCTACAGGAACACAATATTAATTCAGTATTAAATCAGAAGTTTCTTTCATAGAGAAAACCTCAGGATATTCTCTGCTGGTCTTATAAGCAAGCGCAGGTTTTTAATTAACGCTTGTATTTATCTACTTGTTCACATGTGTGTTTGTTTGTGCTGAATGAAGGAGATGACCTCAGTGTTTACGGATGATGGGTGGAGTGATGCTGCTTCAGTTAACATGTAAACACTGGCATCTAGATCAATTCCTAAAACTTTCAAATTCATAGTTTAGGTGGCTCATCTAATTTCTACAACTGGAAACATTGAAAGAGAACTGTTGTAAACTTCTCTTCCGTCGTGGACGATGTAGGGAAAAACAAGTCAAGTCAAGTCATCTTCATTTATATAGCGCTTTTAACAATGGATTGTTTCAAAGCAGCTTTACAGAGATAAACATATAATTTAAGGTAACAGAGATTGTTTTGGCTTTATAGCGGTTCTTGAATAATGTTATTTCCAGCTAAAGTTAATTTTGATTGATTCACCTCCGTCGAAATGATTCGATTTTAAACGCGAACCTGTGATTAACGCAGACGGCGTTCAGATGCACATTCAGAATTGATTCTATAGTTATGTGCTTTTGAAAATATGTGTGCAGGTTTGTAATTCCATACAACCCATGCCTAAACAAACTACTTGTCTTGCCTATAAATTTTGATACAGAATTTTGTTTTATTTTATCACTTCGGGGTACGCGAACCGAATTTTCAACGCTTTATCTGTAGAGTGGGAAAGGGATCCTCCATAGGGAGAGGATAGTTGACACTTCAGCACTGCATTGTCATCGGGTCCAGGTGAAGCTCCTTCGTCAGATCTGGACACGGCCTGGATCCGGCAGGCTTCGGGAAAACCTTGGGATAAACAAAGACACTAATATTAGCGTAGATGCCATTCTTTTTATGATGTTTTTATGTAACGAGTACATCAAGATTTAAGGGAAGTGTTCCCAGTTCCGGCTGACCTAATCTATGCAGCCTAACATTGAATTATAGAAGTCGATAATGTATTATGTGTATGAGATGTGTTTTTAGTCTAGCTTTGAACTGACAGAGTGTGTCTGCTTCCCGGACAATGGTAGGAAGACTGTTCCAAAGTTTTGGTGATAAATAGGAAAAGGATCTACCGCCAGCAGTCGATTTAGATATTCTAGGTATTATCAACTGGCCGGAATTTTGAGATCGCAATAGACATTAAGTCAAGTCAAGTCAAGTCATCTTCATTTATATAGCGCTTTTAACAATGAATTGTTTCAAAGCAGCTTTACAGAGATAAACATATAATTTAAGGTAACAGATTGTTTTGGCGTTATAGCGGTTCTTGAATAATGTTACTTCCAGCTAAAGTTAACTTTGATTGATTCACCTCCGTCGAAATGATCAGACTTTAAACGCGAACCTGTGATTAACGCTGACGGCGTTCACATGCTCATTCAGAATTCTATAGTTATGTGCTTTTTGGACTTATAATTATGGACTTTTTGGACTTATAATTAAGGACTATAATGCTTTAAGAGCTCGCTCAAGTTCTGCGGAGCTAAACCATTTAGTGCTTTGTAAGTAATCAGCAATATTTTAAAATTTATACGATGTTTAATAGGGAGCCAATGCAGTGTTGACAGAACCGGGCTAATATGGTCATATTTCCTGGTTCTGGTAAGAACTCGAGCTGCTGCGTTTTGAACTAGCTGTAGTTTATTTATTAAGCGTGCAGGGCAACCACCCAGTAGAGCATTACAATAATCTAGCCTTGAGGTCATGAACGCATGAACTAATTGTTACGCATTTCGCAATGAGAGCATATGGCGTATTTTAGATTTATTTTTAAAATGGAAAAATGCAGTTTTACAGATACTAGACACGTGGCTTTCAAAAGAAAGGTTGTTATCAAAGAGCACACCCAGGTTCCTAACCGACGACGAAGACTTAACAGAGCAGCCAAGTCAAGTGTTCGGATGAGACCGTCCTTCGGATGAGACGTTAAACCGAGGCCCTGACTCTCTGTGGTCATTAAAAATCCCATGGCACTTCTCGTAAAGAGTAGGGGTATTACCCCGGTGTCCTGGCCACATTCCACCCATTGGCCCCTGCCAATCATGGCCTCCTAATAATCCCCATCCACTGAATTGGCTCTATCACTCTCTCTCCTCTCCAACTATAGCTGGTGTGTGGTGAGCGCACTGGCGCCGTTGTACTGTGGCTGCCGTCGCATCATCCAAGTGGATGCTGCACACTGGTGCTGGTTGAGGAGAGAACCCCTGATATGATTGTAAAGCGCTTTGGGTGTACAGTAGTACATTTGAAAGCGCTATATAAATGCCTCATTCATTCATTCATTCATTCAAGTGTTAGACAGTATTCTAGGTTATTACGTGTGGACGTTTTTTGTCCAATAATTAGAATCTCTGTCTTTTCAGAATTTAGTAGTAGGAAATTACCAGTCATCCAATTTTTTATATCAGCTATGCATTCCGTTAATTTTGTGAATTGGTAAGTTTCGTCAGGGCGTGAAGAAATATACAGCTGAGTATCATCGGCATAACAGTGAAAGCTAACTCCATGCTTCCTAATGATATCTCCTAATGGTAGCATGTACAGAGTGAACAGCAACGATCCTAGTACTGAGCCTTGTGGTACGCCATACTGAACTTGTGATCGATAAGACATCTCTTCATTTACTGCTACAAACTGATAACGGTCAGTTAAGTATGATTTAAACCATGCTAGTGCAATTCCACTAATGCCAACATAGTTTTCTAGTCTATTGAAAAGAATGTTGTGGTCAATTGTGTCAAATGCAGCACTAAGATCGAGTAACACTAATAGAGAGATACAACCACGATCGGATGATAAGAGCAAATCATTTGTGACTCTGATGAGAGCTGTCTCAGTACTATGGTACGGTCTAAATCCGGACTGAAAATCCTTGCAGATATCATTTCTTTCTAGAAAGGAACATAGTTGTGAAGATACTGCTTTTTCTAATATCTTTGACAGAAAAGGCAGATTCGAGATCGGCCTGTAATTGACTAATTCTGTAGGATCAAGTTGTGTTTTTTTAACAAGCGGTTTTATCATAGCCAGTTGAAAGGTTTTTGGTACGTATCCTAGAGACAAAGATGAATTAATGATATTAAGAAGAGGATCTATAACATCTGGAAACATCTCTTTCAGTAGCTTAGTCGGTATAGGATCTAACATACATGTTGTCGATTTAGATGAATTAACGAGTTTGCAGAATTCTTCCTCTCCTATAGCAACAAATGAAACAAATCTTTCCTCAGGGAGACTACAATGCACTTCCTGATGCGATACTGTGGTAGACGGTTGCATAGTTATAATTTTGTCCCTGATATTATCAATCTTATAAGTGAAGAAGTTCATAAAGTCATCACTGCTGTGTTGCTTGGACACTTCTGAGCTTGAAGCTTTCTTTTTCGTTAGTTTATCCACTGTTTCAAATAAATACCTTGGATTATGTTTATTTTCTTCTAATAGGGTTGAAAAATAAGCAGATCTAGCGGCTTTTAAAGCCTCTCTGTAAGCAATCGAGCTCTCTTTCCATGAAATCCGAAATACCTCTAGTTTAGTTTTCTTCCAGTTGCGCTCCATTTTTCTGGCTGCTCTCTTAAGGGCCTGAGTGTGTTCGTTGTACCACGGAGTTGGACCATTTTCTTTAATCTTCTTTAAGCGCAACGGAGCAACTGCGTCTAAAGTGCCGGAAAAGAGAGAGTTAAAAGTTTATGTTGCAATATCAAGTTCTTATAAGCTATCCGGGATGCTGAGATGATGAAACTGATTAGGAAGATTATTGATAAAGCAATCTTTAGTGGCAGAATTTATAGGTCTAACATATTTATAACACGGAGTCGGCTTTGCAGCCTTGGCTAAATGTAATTTACATGAGACTAGATAATGATCTGAGATGTCATCGCTCTGCTGCAGAATTTCAACAGCATCAACATCTATTCCATGTGATAGAATTAGATCTAGAGTATGATTACGACAATGAGTAGGTCCTGACACGTGTTGTCTAACTCCAATTGAGTTTACAATGGCCCTCATTTATCAAAAGTGCGTACACCAAATTTCCAGCGTACACCTGGCGTACACCCAAAACCACGGTGACTTTGAGATATATCAATATGGACGTTGGCGTACGGCACGCTCAAATCCTACGCCAGCTCAGGAGGTGGTGTACGCACGTTTTGAGTTAGTGCGGAAATGCGCAGAAAAACAATTCCTAACACCACAAAACGCACTGACAAACTAAAAGATATTATATATTATGACCCACTGTAAAACGAAAAAACAACAACATAGTAATTATAAACTTCAGTGTTTATTTTTGTGCAACATGGACTTCAATGTTTAATTTGTGTGACTTTACCAAAGCATTTGATTTATAAGCATATGTATTGCCTCAGTTGCGAGCCTGTGCGCTTTACCCTGACGTTTCATGGTTAGGCCCGGCAGCTGCGCACGGACTGGGTTCGGTAACGAAAGGCTTTCAATGACCAAAAAATAATTCAGACTGACAAAATAATAAAAAATACATTCTTCTTCTTTTAAATAATAATAATAATAATACAAATAATAATAATGACATTCTTCTTCTAAATAACAATAAGCATCATTAATAATACAAATCATACTAATAATAATAAGAATATTACAAATTGTCATGCAATTATTAATGTGAATGAATGGTACTCCACATCACATCATCATCATCACTATTGTACACCCCAATACATGTAACGTGATTCGAAATTGAATGCTAATTCAAAAGACATGCTGTAAAATATTGCATTGTGATAGGTCATTTCGGCTCCACGTCAGAGAAGTTTCTCTTCTTTGCCGTCTTCCGTGTGTCCATGGCGTAAAATGAGGGCGTGGGGGAAGCGAAACTTGAATATATAGGGGCGTGTTATTCTAATGACGATCGTTTTCAGCCGCGGGATTTATCAAGGGCAGGTATTGCGTACACCTGGATTTCAAAGGTACGCACAGCTTCATAAATCAGGCGGTGAGAGGAGTGTAAGCATAATCTTACGCCAACATATACGCCCGTTTCTACGCAAGAATGATAAATGAGGGCCAATGTCTTTAAATGCCAATCCCAATGCATCTTTTTCATTATCTACATGTATATTAAAATCACCAACAATTAGTACTTTATCGGCAGCCAATACTAAATCTGATAGAAAGTCCGCAAATTCTTTGATAAAATCTTTATGGTGCCCTGGTGGCCTGTACACAGTAGCCAGCATAATTCTCAAATGTGATTTATCGTTTACACTATATATTTTTACATTAAGCACCAATACTTCAAAAGAAGTATATTTAAAACTAGATTTCTTAGTGGTTTTGAAAATATTACAATAAATTACAGCAACACCTCCCCCTTTGCCTTTCAGACGAGGTTCATGTTTATAACTGTAATCTTGTGGGGTTGACTCATTTAAAATAATGTAATCGTTTGGTTTTAGCCAGGTTTCTGTCAAACACAGCACATCTAGATTATAATCTGAAATCATATCATTAACTATGAGAGATTTTGAAGTAAGGGATCGAATATTCAGCAACCCAAGCTTTATCATTTGCTCATCTGTATTATATCTGTTTTTTATTTGTTGAACATCAATTAAATTTTTACCCTGACGTTTTTTGGATTTCCAAATTCGGGGAACAGACACAGTCTCTATATGATGATATCTAGGTGAAAGAGGCTCTATATGATGGGATTTATCTGACCTTGGTGACGTGAGGCCGCTAGCAGACGGTCGGTTTAGCCAGTCTGTCTGCTTCCTGACTTGAGCCCCAGATTGTCATGTTTTAGCTCTAAGACTATGAGCCAAATTACTAGAGAGAAGAGCAGCACCATCCCAGGAGGGGATGAATACCATCTCTTTTCAACAGGTCAGGCTTGCCCCAAAAACTTTTCCAATTGTCTATGAATTCTATATTATTCTGCGGACACCACTTCGACAGCCAACCATTGAGTGAGGCCAATCTGCTAACTATCTCATCACTCCTGTGTACAGGAATGGGGCCAGAGCAAATTACAGTGCCTGACATCGTACTTGCGAGTTCACACACCTCTTTAATATTAATTTTGGTGATCTCCGACTGGCGGAGTTGAACATCATTAGTGCTGACATGAATAATGATCTTAGAGAATTTACGATTAGCATTAGCCAGCACCTTTAAATTTGCTTTGATGTCAGGCGCTCTGGCTCCCGGCAAACATGTGACTATGGTGGCTGTTGTCTCTATTTTCACGTTCCGTGTGATCGAATCACCAATTTCCAGGGCACAATCAACAGAATTCTCAGTGGGTGTTTCACTGAGTGGGGCAAATTGGTTTGTTATGGGAATCGGAACGGAAGAGTGGTTCTTTGATCCGCGACTAGAACGATCTCTCACTGTCACCCATCTGCCCTGCTGCACGGGCTCTACTTCAGCCAGAACCGAATCATGTAAAGAGTTCACTATGCTAGGCGCAGCCAAAACAGTATCTAAAGATCTAGCATTCTTACCATCCTCAATTAAAGTTTGGATGCATGTCTCTAGTTCTGAAATCTTCTCTGTCAGTCTGACTGTCTCCTTGCATTTATCACATATAAATCCTATATTGCCATCAGAGAAGGCTATACTAAACATATGACATGTGACACAGGTGACAATAACAGAACAAGAAGACATTACTCACCGTGTTTGTTGACTGATTCTTACTTACCTGGGCTTTATGAACTCAAAGGCGTGGGCGCGCGAGAGAAAATAAATAAATAAATGAGCGCACGGGTGGCGCGTTAGCAGGCTAAGGTTAGGGAGTTGCTAGCGTGCTGTGTTAACAATAACGGAAGCTAGAGATGTAAGGTTAATCTGAGATGTTGGGTAAGCTGTATTTAGTAGTATAAACAACTAGATAGTAAATGATGGCTCAAAACATAAAGAAATACGAGGCTCAGGCGGAGCTTACAACCTCGAAGCAAACAAACACACAGCAGGCAGCGAGGCAGGCAGGAGCAATCGATCAGCGATCAAAACACTTACATAATCCACTGAAAAGAGTATACCATCTGGGCATTTTTGACATACCATTTAACAGTCTTGCATAATATTTCGGCCCTGTTTACAGGTACATGGTTATTTTGAAAAATGGAGACTTTTCCCTTCGTTTGTGCCCTTCGTTTACACGCAGACAGAGAATTTGCCTCTGAAAACGATTATTTCTAAAAACTCCGGCCAGAGTGGAGATTTTGGAAAATTTCATTTGCACGTTTGCATGTCAACTCAGAAAAACTGAGTTTTAGGCTGCTGACGTCACAGTATGCGACAGAACTTGCACCTGCGTCAAAAGTGCGACCTATGTATACATTTTCTTTTGGCTTTGGTGATCATGGATGCATTCAGAGTACCAGTCACATTTTTCGTCTGTTTGCATTTGCAAATACAGCTGCTCTATAATGTCGAGGTATTGTTGCTATTTTCGGGATTCTGATTTGCTAACGTGGGCTTGAGCTTCTCGTTACACTACCAGCTACAGGTTTGCCATGCTCGTGACGGCATATATACACGGGTTCGTGTAAACTAACACTTTTCTGAAAACTGGCAGGTGTGCACGATGTTATTTTTGAAAACGGAGAGGGTGAAATATCCATTTATGAAAATAGCCGGCCACGTGTAAACGTAGCCTGGATAGTGTGCAAATTTAGACTCTTTTAAAGGGTTACTTTATTTATTTCCTTACATTCCTTCATTTTTGTTCTTGATCCTAGGATTTTTGGACCAGATGGACGAGGGAGCCCAGAGGAGTCCTAGGGGAGACGGGCCACGGCGGACCTCAGATTTATAAGGTTTAGGTCCGCTCCTGGCTCTGAGATGGACTGATCCGCATGCGTAGACTCCGGGGCTTTGATGTTTTCTGGCTCTGGTTCTGGGATGACCTCGTGGCTGCCTTGGGTTCGCAGCCGTGTCGGAGCATCCAGCTCAAATACCCCAACATGTTCTGGTTTTCGGGGAGGAGGAGGAGGAGGAGACGCAGTGCTGGTGAGTAGGGGTGGGCGCTATACCGGTATGAACGTGAATACCGGTATTATGTTGTGCCATGATATGGATTTTGCGATACCGAGGATACCGTATTCATAAATTCAAATTTTGCAGTTATATTGTTTTGTTCAATTTGGTACTCTTTACAACTGTTAACACTAATGACGATACAGACAGAATCGAATACGCTGTTTAAGGAAGTGGCTGATTTGGCGCTTCATACGCGTGAAGTTGCTGAGGCGATTAACCGCTGTCCTGTGACGCGTTCAATGAAGGACCGTAACGTAGAACACATCGCTAGTGCTAAGCGGCTGTTCATAAAGGATGCATATTTTGCGGTGGAATGGGAAATAACAAGGTAATAAAATGCAAGTTTGACTTTTAACTTGAGCGCAGCATTTTTAGAATGCCGTTTCATTTGCGAGACGCGGGTGCAACATCAAAACAAGTTCCTCGAGCACAAAAAAACGTTAAAGTTCCAGGCTACTGTATGTTTGAGATGTCATGTTTTCATGAAGGTTGAAAGGCTGAAAGCTGCTATTATTATCTTTGTTTTTACAAAACATTTACTGCTAATAATATTATCCACGTTGAGACATTTCCCCGCAATGTAACGTTAGGCTATGAATAACAGGACACGACACACACATAAGCGCGCGCATACACACACACTGGTCCACTATCTTTGTGGGGACTCTCCATAGACGTAATGGGTTTTATACTGTACAAACTGTAGGCCTTTACTCTGTCTCCTTACACTAATGAATTATTTTGTATGAAAATTTTCATTGTTTTTTTCTTGTATACTTTTAAGTTCTATTTATTTGGTGCTTTGTTCAATCTCAACCCATTATTTTATTTTTATTATTAAGATGTCTGCACAAGAGTTAACTGTAATCTGTGCAAATATTAAACTTAAATTAAATGTCTCGCTTTGGTCTACACTGGAAGTGTTCTGCTTGCTCTGCTAAAGCTAAACTATTATTACTAAAGCTGAAACTAAATAAAATAAAAACTATATAGAAATGTGTTTGCAAAATAAAAACTAACAAAACCATTCATGAAACTAGCTAAAACTAAACTGAAATTTAAAGCAAAATTGAAAACGATATTAAAATAAAAACTAATTTAAAAAAGCAAAACTATAACAACAGATATTCCCGGAGACAGAGCACACCCGAAGACGGCTCTCACTCTAAAATCAATAAAGTCTTCATTCGCTGCCGGTTCTCATTATGACAAGACGAGCAAAAAGTGGAAAGACATAACAAGTGCATTCAGGCCTACCTCATGTTGCACGTTTGCACTTTTTGAGAAAAAAAATGGCACAATAAAAAAACACATTTCAGGTCTATGTCCAATGAAATGCCTCACCTTTTTCTAGTTATCTAGTGTTAAAATACATATTTTGCCTGTAATTTAACTAAGGTGTACAAAAATGTGATTTCAATTTTTTTTTCTCATATCGCGATATAATATCGATATCGTCCGGACAGTGAAAAATATCGTGATATGAATTTTTGCTTATATCGCCCACCCCTACTGGTGAGTCCATAGTTTTTTTCTTTATACTCGTTTTTGAGTGGCCGGTTATTCTGTAACGTGTCGGAGTAGCAGGAAACACACACGAGAAGGGAATGATCAAAATGGACTTTAATGACGGGCGTAGGATAACAGACTAGAGATAAACACATTACGAAAGACAATAACCGACAGAGGACTGAACAGAGCAGGGAGTATATATGAGGGACATAATAGTAAACTAAATAAGACACAGCTGATAATCAGAAGTAACTATAGAAACTTACAGGGACATGATCAGAAACAATGGCCCCTATTTAAGGGGGCAACCATTTATAGTGGTGTCTGAAACCATAGTGGAAGTTATTGTGTGCACTTATTCAATCCCACAATGCACCGCAATACTGAGTGTACAACCGATTTACTCTCAACCATAGATATCCATAATAAAGGCTAAATATCTTACGGCGGAGTCTCTATCGTCATCACCGGCGGCCATCTTGTCACAGGCAAGCTTTCTGGCGGACTCTGTGGTGCCTGATGTAAGATGAGTGATCAGCACGAACACAAATACTCTTATCTCATTGAAATCTTGACGGATTTACAAACGGTTTGGTTTCTTACAAACGTTATTAACATGGCTATAATTCTGGATGATTATTTATTGATACACTTATTAATATCATACAGGTATAAATTCCTTTTCACTTTGTTATTAAATTGTTTAATTAATGTTTATATGCTAGTTTCCATGTCAGAGTTCAAGATAAATCTTTTCATTAATACTGGAGCTTCCAGTTTGCCACGTTTCAAATTATTATTATTAAACGGCAAGCACAAACTATGCAAAAACTCAGTGTCCAAATTCCCTCGTTTTCATTCACTCCTTTAAGTGGACTATATTAGTGGAGTAATGTAGGAAATAGTGAATGAGGGTATAGAGGGCGATTTCGAACACAGCACAAAACTAAAAAGCAGGAAAACTTGAACTTAAGGGAAACACAAATAAGAGTCCAAGACCGTGACAAACAGCACATTCCAGGCTCATGGCCGGGCCCTTCTCTGTCCGTAGCAGTGGACAGAGGTTTGCTACATTTTGATTGGATCTTGGTGGACTTACACAAACAAGCTGTCCAACTGCATCAGATAAAGATGCTAGGACAACAGTCAGACGCCTCTGAGAGGGCAAGAAGAAGATCTCTTGTACCAAGCCTGGGAAGGACAGGGCTTCTTGGAAAGTGTGAAATGCATTGGTAAAACTTTAAAGACACTTTTAAGACTTCCAACTTTGTGGTTTATGCAAATGAGTTCCACATGGAAAAGAAGGGTGGGCCACACTGTGTGTGTCGCCTCTGATGCCAGTAGCCAATCACTGCACAGCGAGACAGTAATGACTACAGCGTGTCCCGAGTCTCCATGCCAGAGAGACAAAAGCGGATTGACCAAGCTCTTATCAGTATAGGATTTTCTAATTTACATTAATATAGCTGATGATAGTTGATAACAAATAATCTTTAATTTATTTGTTTGATGCATAATTAACTTATTCACCTTATTAACTTCTTCACCTTAGAGAAACAACAGTTCAGAGTCTTGTGCACTTTATTCCTTTATCATTCATGGTACTCATTTAGTAGTTGTGTTAGTTATTCTTGTTTAACTTTTGTTAATAAAAAATATTTTATTACACTCGTGTCTTCCTTGTGCCGATTATACAGAAGTGGCTCTACTTCTGTAAATAAAGTTAATACAGAAGTGGCTCTACTTCTGTAAATAAAGAAAATAAAGTTATTTTCTACTATATTGGACTATATTAGTGGAGTAATGTAGGAAATAGTGAATGAGGGTATAGAGGGCGATTTCGAACACAGCACAAAACTAAAAAGCAGGAAAACTTGAACTTAAGGGAAACACAACAGAATATCAAAATAAGAGTCCAAGACCGTGACAAACAGCACATTCCAGTGTCATGGTCGGAATGAGTTAGCAATCTCACCAATATTTCAGATAGATCAGCTGACCAACTGCCTCAAACTAAGAGAGGGGGAATGTGGTAATCTGATGCACTCATAACCCCACCTTAAGTGACGAGAGTACCAATCACTACATTACTTAGCGTCTTTGGATTGGCAAAAGTAAAAATCACTACATAGTCATACATTAAAATTGTATTGAAACTAACCCATTTAAACTGTCCCGGGTTGGTGTTAATACATGTTTATCTGTTGGTGTAATATATCAAAAAGTCATGGTTGTCTTGAGTGATTCTGAATGAACAGTGAACTGTCAGGGCCGTTACAAGTCTCCCCTTATTTAATTTACGTTAGAGATAAAGTCATCACATATTTCACATATTTCCACACTGGAAGAGCACTAGATGACCTAGTTTTTCTTGAATTGTATCTCTTTCTTGGATAAGGCTGTTACTCAGTAATTCCAGCACTGTAAAATTCAAGCTGAGGTCATATTCCCCCACTATAGAGTGCATGTATTTTTAAGTAATTTGGAAAAACCTGGGCCTTTGATTTCCTATCCCTTCCGGACACAAATCGCACTGATGCCCTGAGATTAGAAAGGGTCTTGGGATGTCTGTCTCTGAAGCAGAGCTGGTGCTCCCGTGGTGGTACTAGAGCAGACATCTGCACGATTCCATCATTTTCATCTGGAGATTTACAAGATGAGAAGGTTTATTAGTTCACTGTTGGTACGATGAAGCCTCTGAGTCTTTACATTATGAAAAGAAAACAGACACATGGAAGGCAAGGTAACCCTCTTTATTTTCATGTTCAAAGAAAACAAATAGTTGAATCTTAGCGTTCCATTCTTGAAATTATTAGCGTCTTTAAAGAGGGTATACATTGACGTCACTCTCCCGCTGGATAACACCCCCTCAGTCAGACTGAGAGCCAGAGCTGGCACCAACTGTGAAAACAGGAGAAAAAAAAAAATCATTCTGCTTAAGACAGTTAAACTCGACAGTTACAACTTACCAAAGAACCATGGTCCATGGACATTGAGTGGCAGGAATCGGGTTTCCTTATGTACCTGGTTTAGATGCCAAGGAAATCCACAAAAGCCTGAATATTTTATACTAGACAACACTGTAAATACAATATAACACACACCATATAGTAGCCGAGTCTTCTTCTTTATGTTTACAGATGTGATGTAACCACACAAAGACGAATGACCTCAAACTGACATTTCCCACAAAATTACACCTGACAGCTCAAATTATAATTTTTATAACCTTAACATTGCGAATCAGGGTAAGGTAGGAAAACAGTTTTGAAAACTGATTTCTTATGTACTTGCTCAATAACTGTTTTTTTTTTTTTTCAAATTATTTTTTGAATAGGGATGGACTGCGCTCGTTTACTTGTACTCGCACTCATTAAAAAGCTCCTATACCATTTACCGTGTACAGTACAGAAACACCAACAACAGAGCAGAATGCTGGATATATCAGAGAAGGATGTCTATGAAGTAAATGTAGGCTATCAAATGAATATAATTAAACATTTACATAATATAAGTCACAAAGAACAAATTAAATATTTATGCCTTAATCCAAATGACGCATGTGTGCTGAGTGATCGATCAGCAATCAAGAGCATGCAACATGCGCTTATTGTTATTTCAGGGTTTTGATCTTCTCTCAATCGAAAGAGAGCAGATCCTGTATTTAATTGTGTTATAATGACTTTTTAATATAACCTCTAAACTTTGACTAGGCTAGACATGTTGCATATTAATTGTTCTAGGAACTTCAAAGCATATTTACATTTTTGTGTACACTGTAAAAAATAAAATCGTAAAAAAAAGGTCAAATGACTGTCCATACAACAGTCATTTTCTGCCATACAAAAAAACATAAAATGAATGTAAAATATCCTAATTTAAATAATAAATACTATTGCAGAATTCTTCATTAAGCTTTTTAACAGAAACACAGTTATTTCACACACATATATATATATATATATATATATATATATATATATATATATATATTTACTGAATTTTTACTAAAAAACATATTCACTGTAAAAAGTAAATATCTTGCTATAAACTACATGCATGATTTACTGTGATTATACGTCATCAGCAACTACACAGTTACTGTCGGTTAAATAAAGCAACACACAGCATTTCATCAGTGTTACTATGCTCATCCTGGACTGAATCACAGGCTCTACTCTTCAACACAATGGTGACAGACACAAAACACACCATACAGAAACACTTTACATCCCAACAGAACATTAAACACTAACAGATCTCTCAAGATCTCAGCATATTCACTTATTACAATCCTTCTTTCATACTAACATTCTTATTGAGAAATAACAGAGGTTTAGAAGTTGATATTTTATTGAAAATAATAAAGTTTGATGTCACCATGATAGAGGTCAGTGTTGGCTTTATTTTCTCTTGGCTCTTGACCCTTCAGTTATTAACATTAGCTTTTCTCTTAACTGTGCATGTCTTTGATGTATATTTGTTATTGTAGGAAATCGAGAGAAACTCAGATCAGATGATGTTGGTCACTTAATAGTGATAATATTGATCAAGCAGTTGTCTGCTGTATTGATACCACCTGATTGGTATGACTTTTTAATGACTGATTAAGTTGTAAAATGTTAATTGTTAATTTTGAATGGCAGTATTGCTATAGAATATCCTACAATGCTGTTATATAAGATTTTATGAAGTCATTATGCAAACAATGTTTTGAGAGGATCATACAGACTCACTCAGACATCAAGAATTAGCGTATGAATCTCAACAATGGTGACAATAAAAACAATTCTGACCTATTATAAAGTCACAAAAAGGTTTTGTTGATTGTCACCATTGTAGAGAATCATATGTTGATTCTTGATGTGTCTATACTCCTAACAAAATAAACCAACTCAAAAAAAATTATGTAGAATATATATATATATATTTTTTATTTGAGATTGCAATAATACTGATCCCACAATATTTCAACAAATCATGTGAAAAAAGTATGATAATAATTGCCTTTGTATAACACTAAAGTCTATCTACATATAATGTATTCACAACTAATAGAGATTTGACTATCATATCAATGAATCAGATCATCATATGATGACTATAAAATCATCAATAAATGACCAAGATCATCTTATATTTTCTCTTGCAAATATTGCCATAATAAATGTGCATCAAAACACAGTTAAGGCAGCCAGAGAAAAAGTAATGTTGAAACTCAAGAGTCATGAGCCCTACTAAAGCAAACACTGATCTCAATCATGGTGACATCACATTTCTATTAAAGTTTTTTACACTTTATTTAAATTAGGATATTTTACTTTAATTATATGGTTTTTGTTTGGCAGCCATAGCTGCCAGTCATTTGACCCTTTTTTTTTACGATTTTTTTTACAATGAAGGTATATGATCATAATAATGCAGGAAATACCTGTGAAATAACAGTGTTTTTTTTTTAATTATAAGATTTTACTTTAATTTTATGGTTTTTGTTTGGCAGCCGTAGCTGCCAGTCATTTGACCCTTTTTTTGTTACAATTTTTTTAAAATGAAGGTATATGATCATAATAATGCAGGAAATACCTGTGAAATAACAGTGTTTTTTTGTTTTATTTTAATTATACGATTTTACTTTAATTTTATGGTTTTTGTTTGGCAGCCGTACACTGTAAAAAATAAAATCGTAAAAAAACGGTCAATGACTGGCAGCTATGGCTGCCAAACAAAAACCGTAAAAATAAAGTAAAATATCCTAATTTAAATTGAGTGCAAAAAACTTTTCCAAACTTTGTCCTTAAATGTTTTACAGAAAAACACTGTTATTTTACAGTTATTTCCTGAATTATTATGATCAAATACCTTCACTGTGAAAAAAAAGGTAAAATGACTGTCAGCAATGGCTGCCATACAAAAACCATAAAATGAATGTAAAATATCCTAATTTAAATAATAAATACTATTGCAGAAATCTTCATTAAGCTTTTTAACAGAAACACTGTTCTTTCACATATATATATATATTTACTGAATTTTTACTAAAAAACATATTCACTGTAAAAAGTAAATATCTTGCTATAAACTACACGCATGATTTACTGATTATATGTCATCAGCAACTACACAGTTACTGTCGGTTAAATAAAGCAACACACAACATTTCATCAGTGTTACTCTGCTCATCCTGGACTGAAGCTCAGGCTCTACTCTTCAACACAATGGTGACACACAAAACACACCATACAGAAACACTTTACATCCCAGCAGAACATTAAACACTAACAGATCTCTCAAGATCTCAGCATATTCACTTATTACAATCCAGACTTCTTTCATACTAACATTCCTATTGAAAAATAACAGAGGTTTAGAAGTTGATATTTTATTGAAAATAATAAAGTTTGATGTCACCATGATAGAGGTCAGTGTTTGCTTTAGTTGGGCTCTTGACCCTTCATATATTAACATTAGTTTTTCTCTTAACTGTGCATGTCTTTGATGCATATTTCTTATTGTAGGAAATCGAGAGAAACTCAGATCAGATGATGTTGGTCACTTAATAGTGATAATATTCATCAAGCACTTTTCTGCTGTATTGATACCACCTGATTGGTATGACTTTTTCATGACTGAATAAGTTGTAAAATGTTAATTGTTCATTTAGAATGCCAGTATTGCTATAGAAGATCCTACAATGCTTTGATATAAGATTTTATGAAGTCATTATGCAAAAAAATGTTTTGACAGGATCATACAGACTCACTCAGGCATCAAGAATTAGCGTATGAATCTCAACAATGGTGACAATGAAAAAAAATTCTGACCTATTATAAAGTCACAAAAAGGCTTTGTTGATAGTCACCATTGTTGAGATTCATATGTTGATTCTTGATGTCTCCATACTCCTAACAAAATAAGCCAACTCAAAAAAATGTATGTAGAATATATAATTTTTTTTAATTTGAAATTGCATTAATACTGATCCCACAATATTTCAACAAATCATGTGAAAAAAAGTATAACTTTGTATAACACTAAAGTCCATGTATATATAATGTATTCACAGCCAATAGAGATTTGACTGTCATATCAATGAATCAGATCATCATATGATGACTATAAAATCATCAATAAATGACCAAGATCATCTTGTATTTTCTCTTGCAATTATTGCCATAATAAATGTGCATCAAAACACAGTTAAAGCAACCAGAGAAAAAGTAATGTTGACACTCAAGAGTCATGAGGCCAACTAAAGCAAACACTGATCTCAATCATGGTGACATCACATTTCTATTAAAGTTTTTTACACTTTATTTAAATTAGGATATTTTACTTTAATTATATGGTTTTTGTTTGGCAGCCGTAGCTGCCAGTCATTTGACCCTTTTTTTACGATTTTTTTACAATGAAGGTATATGATCATAATAATGCAGGAAATACCTGTGAAATAACAGTGTTTTTTTTGTTTTATTTGAATTAGAAGATTTTACTTTAATTTTATGGTTTTTGTTTGGCAGCCGTAGCTGCCAGTCATTTGACACTTTTTTTACGATTTTTTTACAATAAAGGGATATGATCATAATAATGCAGGAAATACCTGTGAAATAACAGTGTTTTTTGTTTTATTTGAATTAGAAGATTTTACTTTAATTTTATGGTTTTTGTTTGGCAGCCGTAGCTGCCAGTCATTTGACCCTTTTTTACGATTTTTTTTTTCCACTGAAGGTATATGATTGTTATTTTACAGGTATATCCTGAATTATCACAGTGTTTTTCAGTTTATTTAATTTAGGATTTTTTACTTTAATGTTACAGTTTTTTGGGGCCTGCCAGTCATTTGATCGTTTTATCATTTAACTGTTTTGTTACTGTTTAATTACAGATTATATTTGTAATTTTACATACATTTTTATGTAATTTAAGAAAACAGAAAAAATACTGCATGAAAAATACAATCAATTTCCTGTATAAAAAATGTGAATTACTGCAATTTGTCATTAATGTCACAATACCTAAAATAACAGCTGAATTTTTATTTGACAGATATTATTTGTAATTTTACAGTGTTTTGAGTACAATTTAAAATGAAAGAAAATGATCGTCAAAAAATCACAGTTATTTTCTGTAAAATTAGGATTTTTTTTTACAGTGTAGCTGCCAGTCATTTGACCCTTTTTTTTTTTTTACAATTTTTTTAAAATGAAGGTATATGATCATAATAATGCAGGAAATACCTGTGAAATAAACAGGGTTTTTTTGTTTTATTTGAATTAGAAGATTTTACTTTAATTTTATGGTTTTTGTTTGGGAGCCGTAGCTGCCAGTCATTTGACCCTTTTTTTACGATTTTTTTTTCACTGAAGGTATATGATTGTTATTTTACAGGTATATCCTGAATTATCACAGTGTTTTTCAGTTTATTTAATTTAGGATGTTTTACTTTAATGTTACAGTTTTTTCGGGGGCTGCCAGTCATTTGACCGTTTTATCATTTAACTGTTTTGTTACTGTTTAATTACAGATTATATTTGTAATTTTACATACATTTTTATGTAATTTAAGAAAACAGAAAAAATACTGTATGAAAAATACAATCAATTTCCTGTATAAAAAATGTGAATTACTGCAATTTGTCATTAATGTCACAATACCTAAAATAACAGCTGAATTTTTATTTTACAGATATTATTTGTAATTTTACAGTGTTTTGAGTACAATTTAAAATGAAAGAAAATGATTGTCAAAAAATCACAGTTATTTTCTGTAAAATTAGGATTTTTTTTTACAGTGAAGCCTTTATTTTGGTTTATGGCTTTATTATGGCTTAATAGAGGACCATTTAAACATTGCCACATTTTTAATAAGCACGTACACATTTTTTAACAGGCTTTTATGTTTAGACTCTGGGAAAGTCTCACGCATAACTTGTCACTTGATTACGCATGTGTTTGATAATCTTCTTGCATTTGTATGCTGCTGCTTGTTTACATTCCACATTTGATTGCAACATAGTTATATAATTTCATGGATAAATCGATAGTGTGTATATAGTGTAACAGAAACCTCTCAGCTAAACAAACAGGACCTCACCTGTGAAAACAATGCTGTAGTTTTTGTCAGTTCTGAGTATTTATCATCTTGTAATCTATACTTTCCTGTCTTTTTTCAGGTTCAAACAGACTATAATGGATTTCTCACCTTGAGTGCCTCTCAGTAGGGTGATAAAATCATCACTGATTTAATGAGGCTTATCCTGAGTGCAGCTGGGTTGCCAGATTTGGTAACCTGGCTGGAGTGAGGTTTTGATGACATGGGCCATATTAATCACATGCCCCTATTTGAGGTTTAAGGATCCAACACTTTATTTTTAATTTCTCAAACACTACACTGCAATTTACTCAAATGCTTAAGCTTAATATTGTATTAGATGCACTTTTTAGAAACTTGCACTGGTTAGCTGTAGCTACCTAATATGATCTCTCTGACAATTTACCAATCAGTCAGATTTCTTGTGTGGGAAAAAGGTGTATATAACAATAACTAAATTATGTATTATGATATATTAAGAACAAAATCAAATGCAGTGTTAACAGGAACGCAGTGTTGTTTACTTTTTCCTATAGAATGTGATTAAATCCTTTTTAAGATCCCATTACAGTTATTTAAAAAATGATTTCTTGCATAATTTGATGCATGAAATGATACTTGAAAATGCATTTTCTAGTCTAAATTATTGTGCTATTGTTCTCTGTTGCGCATTTCTCTCTTTCACACGCATTCACATACATTTTTGAATTTGAACTGGGACTCCCTTGCTATATGACAAACTGTTTTGCAAGATAGAAATATACAAATAAGAATATGGGGACTGTACCTCTCAAGTACCTTATTCACACAATATGCATTCTCTCTGCACCTGATGCCATAACCAGCCCAAATAAGACTCTACGAATATGTGTTCTTGCAGTTTGAGTTCTTCTCAATAGGTTTGCTAGTCAAGAAGTTTGATTGGTGTAGAATCTCATTGCTTTATCATCAGACCAGTCGAAAATATCTGTTTTAGACCAATCAAGCCACTTGCTGGTGGGAAAATCCTATGAGCACACTTATGGATTTATTTTGCGGTTGCTATTTGGCATGATATTTAGTTGGGCAGTGTGAGGGCGTGAGACAGAGCCTTAAAGTGTGTCTCACACCAAGTGCATGAGTGTTGGCAATCCTGGTTACAGTCAGGATGAATAAGTGTACTAATAACTGATAGTCTTAGTTTTGTTTCTTGGCTCCTGACCACCAAAGCACTACTGGGTTAAATACCTTCTCGCCAAGGAAAACAAATCCCCTTTCAGGGCCTGAGGGGATAGTAAAGTTTCTATCGCATGCACACTTCAGAATCTCTCTGGAAGTAGTAGGTCATGGGTACTTTTTTGAAACTGTAAACTGTGTTAAGCTAACATGATGATAACATTACTTTATGTCTTGAGTCATAGGCCAGTAAGAGCTGTGGTTGTAAACCTCACTCCCCTGGCCTCAAGAGGTGCGCTAGCGACTGAAGCTGCGGTCTTTAGTGTCCTTGTTAGTGCGCCCGCCTCCCATGCCGGAGACCCCATTGAATCCCGCTTGAAACGGCCTCACATGGTCTTTCAAAACTAGCCAGCCAGCCAGTCCTTCAGCTGTCACGTTCATGTCTTGTTCTGTTTAGTTGCATTATCTTGTTCTGTTTGTTCTTATTGTCGGGACTTCAGATCTGGTGTGCCTAAACGACTATCCCTACCACTTGCTATGCGTTTTCTATAACACCGGCCTCAACGAGGGGTCGAAGGCGTGCCTGCCTGTGGATGGTCCTCGAGGTAGCTTTGCAGAGTATGTGGAGTTGGTGCTGGTTCAACGTGGAACATTTGCATGAGTTCTAGTTAATTCATTTGTTGTCATGGTTTCTTAGTTCACACCAGTTCCCTATTTTGTTGATGATCACTCAGCTTATTTAAATGGAAAAAAGTGACGTGACGAATTTGTGCTCTGCATTTGTGCTCTGCATTTCACCCATCCAAGTGCACATACACAGAAGTGAGTATTGAACACACACATACCATGAACCCACACGTAGCAGTAGGCAGCCATTTTTGCCGTGACGCCCGGGGAGCGATTGGGGGGTAGACGCCTGGCTGAAGGGCACCTCAGTTGTGTTTAATGAGAGTAGAAGAAAGCGCAGTTCATTCACTCCCCCTACCATTTCCTTTTACATTTAAGCCTTCAGTTTTCCTCAGTTCCTTGTTCTGCGTTGTAAACATTTAATGTGTAGTGTTCATGTTCTTGATCGTCTTTTACAAGTATCTTTATTCTTCATTCTGCGTCACACATCTCTCTTTTGGATTATACACACAGTACATGTGAAATCAGCAGTGTTTCCAGTAGTTTGTATGCCTCTGTTGATTAAGTACTGTTTGTTTCAGTAAAATTTGATCCAACACACTCTACACCTACGTACATCTACATCCCAGTAGCAGATTCAAATTTGCTGAGCACATTTTCACGTTTTTATAGGTTGCTATAAATAAAAGTCACTGTGACTGTGTTGTCCGAAATCTGACCCGATGTAGCACAAATTGTAAATCAATCATTATAAGCACCTTTGAGAATTAGGGTAAAGAGGCAGAACACTGTTTTTTTTAACTTGCTTGATCATTTATTTTTATACAGCAATCTTCCATATTGCAGATTGAACAACAAATGATTACATCTGTTGCTATCCTGATTTTGAAAATTAAGTAAAAATCACAGTTGTTCAAACAATTGAACAATGATTTTCACATTTATTGTTACTGCTTTAGACAGTTGGAGTGTCAAGGTGAATTACATGTTCAATTAGCATTGTTAGCATTCCTCTAGCTTCTACGCTCCTGTGTTGACCTCTGCTCTCCTGTCCATATCATTATTCATTACTGCTAACGTTAAATACTGAAATGATATTTCCAGCATATAGGCCAAAAGATATGTCCCTTGGCTACACACAGTGCAGTTATTTGAGGTAATAAGTAATTGTGTGTTGTATTTTGTGTGTATTAAATTAATGCTGTTGGGTAACTTTTGGTCCATTCTCAGAAAACTGCCATTTATGCCTGGAAATTACAGGATTCTTCATGTTATTAATTTCACTTCAAGGGGTCGGTGCTAAACTTCAAGTGAAATCATATTTTCCCACGTGTTTGTGTGTGTGTGTGTTTCAATGGTTGAATATTACAGGGTTAAAGGCCAGTTCAAGGGACATTATTTACAATCAATATTACACTTTTGTTTGAAGTATCATGTGTGTTCATTACATGTGAGAGCATGTTAAATCTGAGAACTAACCTGCTTTGTCCTCACCAGTATCCTGCTCACTTGACCTTCATTTAAGTGTTTACTTTCTCCAGTTTCCCACACGTGTACTCCAAACCACACAACCAGCCCCGTGTCTCCAAAATACACTAACCTCTTGCCGCAGGATGGAAACTAGTTTGGTGGAAGAGTGGAGAGGGAGAAAGAGAAAATTTAATGGGGAAAGAGAGATTGTGGCAAAACAGTCTTTCTCTTCATGACCCCGTGAACAGTGTGAAATTGGATTAAGAGGTGTGAAATGTAGCTGTATTTACCCTGCAGCAGGACGACCGGCAAGGCAAATCATGGTTACACATATCAAATTAAGGAGCAAAAGAGAAAGTAAGAGCATGTACACTGGTGCATTCAGGGATTCCTGAGAAACACTGTTGAAAATTGATATCAACACCCAAACAAACTATATAAATATTGTGTTTGTACATTGGCTGTGTAAATAGGAGAAATTAAAAGTGGATCGGACCGTTCAGACGGAACAGCACAACACCCTTGCAGCCAATCAGCAATAAGGGGTGTAAGAATGAAAAGTCTGAAAAAGTTGCAATTACAGTGGATATAAAAATGTTGTGATGTAAAAAACTGAATGAAATTGCACATTTAATGTAAGAATTACAACCTAAAAAATGCACTGAAAACCATTGTTAATTTGTGATTACGATGGTTTAACTACAGCCCCTTTAATACCGATTCTCAGCCTTAAATAAACCAGAAACCCCCAAAACTGAGCCTTATCCACAATGTAAAAAAACAAAATAAATCAGCTACGGTTGCCAAACAAAAAACGTAAAATATCCTAATTTAAGTAAAACACAAAAAACTTTTACAGGTATTTCCTGAATTATTATTAAAAAACTAATTAATTTATGTAGTTCGCTGCAAGAGATTCACATTTTACAGTGAATTTATGTGACTATATGTCACTGCATCAGCAACTACACAGTTAATGCCTTTTAAATAAAGCAATATGTAGCAAATCATCAATGTTGGTCTTCTCCTGGACTAAAGTACAGGCTCTACTCTTCAGCACAGTGGTGACCCACACAACTCAACAGAAACCCTTTAAATCCAAACCAATAATAAAGTTTAATGGTGATTAGTGTTTGCTTTAGTTGGGCTCTTGACCCTTGATCTTTTAACAATAAATCTCACTCTACAACAATTTGGATTGCAGCACAGGAATAAAATACGGTGTGTTTTATGACAGCATATTACAGTTTTTCTCAATTGCTTAAACACTATAACCAGGCTTTTGAACTAAAATTTCAAAACCATAATGCCATTTATCAAAAAGCACACCCATTTCACTGAACTATGAACACTATTCCCCTGTTTTGACACATTAGTCAGATTTGTTGAATTGTCACAGCAAAACTCTACACACAAATACCTTCATTTCTCATTGCCTACACCACGTGGTCATTTAGAAAGCACTAGCATTCAAAATTGTTCACTCAAGTCAGCACAGCTTCAGCTCAGTTAGCACACAATTACCCAGGTGAAAACACTAAGAGTCAAAATTGAACACACATCAGTCAGATCCTTCAATAGATAGATAAAAGGTTATACAATCTTTTATAAAAGATAAAAATCAGTTTACTGAGTTTTGGAACAATGGATCCACAGAGAAATTAAGCAATAGGTCGAGGAGGGAGAGGAAGAGGAGGAAGAGGAGGAAGAGGAGGAGGAGGGGGAGGAAGAGGATGAAGAGGAGGAGGAGGAACAGGAAGAGGAGGAGGAATAGGAGGAGGAAGAGGAGGAGGAGGAGGAAGAGGATGAAGAGGAGGAGGAGGAACAGGAGGAGGAAGAGGAGGAGGAATAGGAGGAAGAGGAGGAGGAGGAGGAAGAGGAGGAGGAGGAAGAGAAGGAGGAGGAGAAGACAGAGGAGGAGGAAGGGCAAGGGCAAGAAGACAAGCAGTCTCGGATGAAATTCAAGCCACTTTAGTTGGCCATGTCCTTGTCCATGGTATGACTATGAGGGAGGCTGGGCAATGAGTACAGCCAAATATGAGTCGCTTCACCATCGCCTGAACGTCGCTTCACCATCATCAGAACCTTCAGGGAGGTGTGGTGGCAAACAGATTTCTATCACTGAATAAGAGACAAACATTTCCAATTGTCTTTGATGAGGTTTATGTTCTTCCAAGAAAAGGCCAGCAGTCGTACAGTCACACAGAGTGGCTGCAGAGTGTGACAGTGAAGGGAGGGCATCCTTTCTCCTTTATAGTCTTGACTCCCAGAATGTTATCTTTCTAGGCCAATGATGGTATTTCAACCATATGTGGAACATTCTTAGACTTGTTCATCATATGTACCATGTACCAACACTCTTTACCATTCCAATACAATTCCAGATTTGAATAAGGTTTGTGTGTGCTTTTTTACTGTTATATGATGCAACATGACAAGCAACATGAATTACCAGTTTTGGAAATGTTGTTTTGAATTTATGGCACCAGTGTGTAAGACTATGTTGTAGTGTGTGTATTTTTGAGGGCTTGTGTGTCCTATCTGAGGGCAAAGTTTGGTTTTTCAGCAAGAGTGAATGGTTATGAGTGTAGAGCTTCATTTTGACCTGAAAATAGGATGTTTGGGGAATTGGGTGAGACGTTATGGCTTTGTGTTTACTGTTTTGAGAATACGAGGCATAGTTTCAAGAAATGTGTTTAAGCAATCGAGAAAAACTGTAATAAAAGTATGCCCCATGAAAACAAACTTAATTAAATATAGCATTATTATGGTTAAATGATCATAGAAATGTTATTGAATTCAATATTTTAAAAGGTTGTATTGTTTACAATTAATATTTGAAATGCCAAGTCATAACAGAATGAAATGTCATCATTTCAAATGAAGTAAATTGTAAATCAGTCAAGTCAACTCCATTAAAGTGCACTTAATTGGCCCAAGGACAGAATCGTGATTTGGAGCAGATGACCACTGGATTGATCTGGGACACACTCCTCGTCCTCCCACCAACAATAGGCCCTCGTGTGGTTTGCCGTGATCATACTGTGCTATAATTGACACATAGCTACAGTGCCAGCTTGAGACCACATTCGGGCCAAGATCGCTTGCTATGTGGGAATAACCATGGTTTTTATTTTATTTGTAGTAAAACCATGGTTAATGTTCATAAGGGTATGGTTCATTGAACAAGCAGGAAACACATTGTTTAAACTTTCACAGTATTTGCTAAGAAATTGATTGTGTTTTAAATGCTTTTTAGTGGTTTCATAAGTTTCCAGTAGTTTAATTGGTATCATTTCAAAACACGTATTTCTCATTGACGATTATTAGATAATGTTTATTATCTCTGTGAAAAAGGCTGCACTGTAAATACTGCCATCTGGAATCAGATCAGATACATTGCAAGGAATACGTTTCTCGGTCCAACTCTAAGAAATGTTTAATAGTCTGGGAAAGAGAGGTTAGTGAGCAATTGATTTGTCTCAGAAAGGATGAGGAGCTTTTTTACCCTGGCAGCCATTAAAAGACACTACATTGAAGAGGATTAACAAGATTTTGAAGAGTACAACTGACCTTTGGAAATGCAAAACCATTTAAAGGGGTCATGACATGGAAAAAACAACAACAACAAATAACCATGTGGAAAATGTATTATTTTCAACCCCTTATTCTGACTGAAAAGATCGAAATGACTTTTAGTAAATGGCCACTGTTATAATTGGCTAATGTCATAGGAAACAGTATCAACGCCCGCTGGCTATTGCACACAAGTGTTTTGAAAACATCCTTATAAAACCGTAATTTACAGACAAAGCATTATGAAATCATTTACTTATGGTTTGTGATGCAGCTGCTGTCAGACCCAGTACAGCTGACTACTTCATCTGTCAACTCACGTTTTTTACAAACTCTTTATTACACTGTGCCTCGTTTACAAAACAGTCCGCGGTCAAATTCTCTGAACAAACATATAATCCTAATCCTGTTTAAACAGGACGTGTCAAAGCGTTCGTTTACATAGACTCAAGCGTGTGGAGTAAGCCAGAAAGTGATCAGCATCTGTATACTGTATCAAGTGTAGACAGCGTCAGTGATTATAATGGGTTCTATGGGCCAATTGAGCATTTTTTGTTCAGTATTACCTTAACAATAAGGTTAAGGTACTTACTTTGCCCCTCCTTATTATCCAGTCATTTACGACGCACATGGAAAACAGTTAAAAACAGCATACAATGAACCATGAACACATCATGTGTTTTCAAGGTCAAAATGTGTTTATTGTTTTGGAGGAAAGCATCTCCTTTTCAGGCTTGCTCTGTCATGTCCAGTCAAATCACCAAACAGATTGTTTCAAAGAAGCTTTACAGTAATACAACGACGATCAAACTTCATAAAAATATGAGGCAAATTCAAATTTCAGTTCAAGTCAGTTCAGTTGGTTTAGTACGGGTCAATTACAGTGTCGATGTTGCAAAATTAGTAAATTATGAAGTCAATTCAGCTATAAAGCAGCTCTGAAGAAAACAGTGATGTCATCATCCAGCTCAATTCAGTTCATGTTTTGTTCTCATCCAAAAGTGTCAGTGCAGTCAAATCAATACTATTACTGAATATTAAGTGCCTTATAAACCCCAAATAAACAAGCCAGAGGCGACAGTGGCAAGGAACCCAAACTCCATCACGTGCCAGAACAGAAGTTGAGAAAAAACCTTGAGAGAAACCAGGCTCAGCAGTTCTCCTCCAGCCAAATGAAGAAACATGGTGAGATTATGATTCTAGGCAGCAATACAGGTCAGATTGTGGCATGAACATTCAGGATGTTTCATCCAGCTCCGTCTGTTTGAAGATCAGGGTACATCACGCTCACTGTAAAAAACAAAACTTGAAAAAATTTGAAATGACTGATTTTGTTGTGTTGGTTCAGCAAAAATCCACACTGTTAAAATCTCGTACAACAAAATGTAACCTTAGTACTAATTTCCACTTGCTTTTTCTTGTTGACTCAATTTTTGTAAATAACAGTTATACGAACTGAAAATAAGTTGTCTGTGACACACACACACACACACACACACACACACACACACACACACACACACACACACACACACACACACACACACACACACACACACACACACACACACAAACATTCAGTTGAGTCAACTTGACATTATTTGTTTTCTGGAGAGATGCAACTCTTCTGTAACAAATCTTTTGTAGTTGAACCAATTCAACTTGTTTTGTCTATTGGAAACATTAGTTCTTATTAAGAATAAACAGGTTCAGATGTAGCTTTTTTTTTTTTAAATGTTTGGTCACCATTTTGGTGATGAGCGTTTCCTTGAGTTGGTCATTTTGACTTGGCATTTTTGTGATTTTGTGGTCTTTGTAACATTGTTTAGCAAAACATATCATTTGTTTCAAAGAAATCCATAAAAAAAGATCAGGTGATCTAGATAACAGCATCAAAAAGGGAATAGGTCACTACTCTTATTGCTGATCAAAAGATGTTATTTGTGAATAAAATGTTAGATTTACCAACAAAACTTTTATGCAACAGATTAGACATTCTGAATTGTGATTTTTAAATACATTGAGGGAATTTTTTTAGACGCGCACACACAGACATCAAGATGATGTCTGTGTGCATATGAATCTCAGCACACATTCAGCATATGAATCTCAACAATGGTGATATGCTTCATGCCGCAATGCATGCTGGGAGCCACCATCATATTAAAATCATGGCTCCCAGCTTGCATTGCGGCATGAAGCATATCACCATTGTTGAGATTCATACTGAATCTTGATGTCTGTGTGTGTGTCAAAATACTTTTTTCCCCAGAATGTATTTTAAAATTCAGAATTCAGAATGTCTGATCTGCTGCAAGAAAGTTTTACTGGTAAAATATTAATAAAAAAAGTCACTTATGGTCAGAAATAAGATTAGGGATTTATTTTAGTTTATGAGGCTGAAAACTTGATCATCTTGGTTTCTTTCTTTCTTAGCAACAAAATTGTACGTTTTTCTTAACACTGTTACAAAGACCACAAACTCACACAAAAAGCTAAACTGACCAACCAAAGAAAACGCTCATCACCAAAATGGTGATGACCAAATGATTTTCAATAAAAAAAATTCCAATAGACAAAAAATGTTGAATTGGTTCAACTACAAAAGATTTGTTACAGAATAGTTGCACCTCTCCAGAAAACAAATAATGTCAAGTTGACTCAACTAAACTTTTTTTTTGTGTGTGTGTCACAGACAACTTATTTTCAGTTCGTATAACTGTTATTTACAAAAGTTGAGTCAACAAGAAAAAGCTAGTGGAAATTAGTACTAAGATTTTTTGTTGTTGTACTAGCTTACATTTTTTTTTACAGTGCTGGCATGTGGAGAAAGGAGGAGGTGTCGCTTACAGAACAAAAATATATTTCCATCTATGATGTAAATATACTAAAAAATATTTGAAACAATATATTGGGTTAAAATATTGTGTTATATATTACAATATATTGAATAATACATAAGGAATTGATTTTTTTATATATTGAAAAATGTATTAACAATATATTTACACTGTAAAATGTAATTAGTTGTCAAGGATGTTTTACTTAAAGTCGTAAGTTTCTAATATAAAAAACATACAAAAGAGTTACAGATATCAGTGTTACTATGCAGTCAAATAGCCTCCTTTTAGAAATTAAAGAGCCCAATGGTTCTTGAGGGCAGAAAAGTAATACAAATGTTAGAAAAATGTTTACTGTGGTGTGTTTTCACTGAAAACCTTCTCAAGAAATGGTGCAGATATTGCTGCAAATTTTGAGAAAAGGAATAAAATTAATTTAATGTCTGTATCATTTCATTTGCAATAAAAAAAAAAGAAAAGACATTCTCTCTTTAGGACTATATGACACGACATCACTGGATATATTTCAGTGCTTTTGAGATTATAGCAGTAATGCAGATTTGTACATAAAGACTAATGAATCAAAGCACAAGGGCCTTAATCAGAGTCAGGAGTCTTACAGCACGCCACAGCTATGAAATGTGAAATCTATTTAAAGTCGATAGACTTTGACTGTATTCATGAAAACTTTCAATTGTTCCACACCAGCTGCTGCAGGCCTTTAGATCCTAAGTATTGTGTTTAAGCTCAACTACCCCAATAAATCTCCAGCTGTGTCAATATGTTGAATGTGAAACAGCACCAAACATTTACTGTTGCTCTGGCTGTGCGGTTCCTGTCACACTGATGTTCTAGAGAAAATTCATCCAGAGAGAAAGACCGGGATTGATTGAAAAGCTAATAATGTACTTTATGCAGCTGTATAAGTACACACACACACACACACACACACACACACACACACACACACACACACACACACACACACACACACACACACGCACGCACGCACGCACGCACGCACGCACACACACACACACACACACACACACACACACACACACACACACACACACACACACACACACCAGATGCAAAGCAGACACTGCCTGCTGTAGATTTACATTGTGTGTGTGTGTGTGTGTAGGTTTAAAAGCTTTATTCCACACGCTGAGGCTCTGGAAACCCATCACTCTCCTTTGCTTCTCTGTGAGATTTCTCCATCTTAGAAGAATAGTTTCCCTGAAAATGAAAATTCTGTCATTATTTACTGACCCTCGAGTTCTTCCAAACCTGAATGCTGTTTTTTCCACGGAACACAAAAGGAGAAATTTTGAAGAATTTTATATGCACCTATTATCCACACAACAGTTTATATTAACCATGACTGTCAAACTCCATAAAGTACAGTAACAGTTCATAATGTGTGTGCAACCCTGCTCCTGGAGAGATCAAATGGTGTTTGAGAGCTGTAGCAGAGGCGGAGAATTTCAAATGACTTTAAGTGTAGTCCGTTTATAGACATAATTTAATTTTTTGGGCGCACGACTCCTTTAAAATCTGCATTAAATGAAAATTCCCTATCTTCTATCTCTCCTATCTTCTAAATGCATGTTGTTGATCTTATTGTGAACAATTTATGTTTGTGTATGTTTTGACCTGGTAATGTTTGATCAAAATGTCATAACTGGACCTTGGTGAAACAACAGATTTCTCTCTGGTGACGATTGGTGACTTCAATCATTTAGCCCACTTAAACCCGCCCCTACAAGCTCACACAGCAAAATCCCCAGTGTTAAATTTACACTCCTGGTGTACATATAGGTCCAACTACAGGATGTTTAAAATTAACACTGGAGCAGTGTTGAAGTTAATGAGATAATTAAGTGATTAATTAAGTGATGATTGGCCATTAGTGGTGACACCTAATGTTAATAAGAAGAATCATTGAAAGAAAGAGAAACATCAAGAACAGAAAAAAGAGAAACACAAGAACTACTGACTTCGAGCCATTACACATTGCACTTATTATTACCAGCTTACTTTATTTCTGTCATACATCTACACACAGTCTTATTTAGATTTACAGAAGTGTAGATGGTGATGTTTTATGGAATGTTTCATTTCATGTCACCATTATGGTGATCAGTATTTGCTTTAGTTGGGCTCTTGACCGTTTACTTTTTAATATTAGTTTTTATCTGGCTGCTCCAACTCTGTGTTCATAAAGCACATTTGTTGTGGCAAGAGAAACTATGACCTGGGCTGAGTTTCCCAAAAGCATCGTAAGCCTAATTTGATCGTACAGACCATTTGTTGCAATTGTTCTATGATCAAGTTAGGGTTAAGATGCTTTTGGGAGCCCAGGTAATGATGGTAATGTTTAGATAAAATCAAATCCTACAATCTTGTAGTGGCCTGATACATTGAACCAGCACTATAAACTGATTACTACATGATGATGTAGCAATCTATAAGTACCCATATCTAGAGTGCCCTGGGTTTGTTACTGATGTAGTAATAGTATATTGTAGGGAAATTGAATAGAAATCAGTAAAATCACAGAATGTAAACGTAATAAAAAAAATGAATAAATACTCAATTTCAAATACTCACTTGTTTCCCTTTTACTTGACAATTAGCTAAAGTTGTGAAATGAACCTCCAAAAACAGTTGTAAATCACAGTAAATAACTTTACATTACTCACAATTAACTCTTTGGGGAATATTCAACACTTTCACATCACTTTACATTTCTTTTCAGACAGTTATTAAACTTAATTTCGGCCCAGGCTCTTGGAAAAATATATAAGTGTCAAAAATAGTCCCAATAAAGGAAACAAATAAAATTAGATGCCGACCTGAACGACGCTTGTGTGCGTTGGGGCGAAAAAAATACAAATCGCCGCTTCACTCTTACTAGAGCCAACAATAATGGAAAATACTACTCACGATTGTCATGCTCACCGTGGCCGGAGGAGCTCAGTCTCCGGTTAATCCAAATCACTCGTGAACAATAAGTGCGTCACATTTGCGACTCGCGAGTATAAACTACTCACACACACGATGAACTAATGTAGGATATCAACACTTTAACTTCTGTGCGAAATTACACAGACTCACTACTATTAGTAAAAACAAATGAACACTCAAATCTTAACTGCGTCACCCTCCGTGTCGTCGTTGTCGTTTCTTTTTCCTTCTAACTTGGTTGAATAACTGTTCGTCTGTTATAGGACAACTTAGTTTGAATAAACAAGCAGACACTGATTAGCTACTGGCTCGACGTTTATTTAACATGAACAGCAAGACAACTAGAAGTGAATGTGCTTTAAATGTATCACACAGTAAACAAATCCTTAACTAACAAAACAAACAAACGTTGCAATGAACGTGCTTTTTTTAAAATTAATCACACACAGTTAACAAAACCTTAACGAAAAAACTTTGGAATGAACTTTGCAATTTAGACGCGCAAACTGCGTGCTGGTGCGGTGAGATGGCATGCTCGGGCAGATTCGGCTTGATGTCGGTCATCCTCGGATGCGGCGCCGCGCGCGCTGTTACAAAAAAAAGCCGTGCACACAGCCAAGCCAAATGGGGTCTTGCCGGTCTTACGCACCGAACGCGTCATTTTTGCCGCGCGCACCTTCGCGATCGTGCGGACACGTCGAGTATAAACAAGTCTTTACTCCGTGTCAGCGCGCTCTCTGATCGGTAAAGGTGCACAGACCGAATCATCTCCAGCAGTACCAGTCTCCGTTTCCCTCTTAAGCTGATATTAGTATTTAAACATTCTCTATGATAAAAAAATGTTTGTAAAAAATATTTTAATAGCACGGTTTTGGCGGTTAAAGAGTTCTAATGACGGTGTTCAACTATAACCGTCGGTCTCACGGTTGTATAATAACCGTCACACCCCTAATAGATATACTTTCAACAAATTTCCACAGGGCTACACCCTCCCCCTACTAAAAGGTCTTCATGTCCTCATGAGACTTAAAAGGGAACTCAATTGTCTACCCCCGACAGGTAAGTAATGAAGATATATATCAAGGTATCAATGTGTAAACTGCGAGACTTTAAGTTCTTATTGACAAGAGATCTGAATCATCATGCCCCTATGTATTATTGTTATTGGCCTGTCTGTTGGTTTTCCAGGTTCATCATAACTAAGGTGGATGACAGGCTTCACTTTTCTACGTTCTTTTGGCTCAGAGATAGACTCCACCTCCTTATCCGAGACACTAGAAGCAAGGACGTCTCCTCCATCTAGTTCTGTGTCCACCACAGGTTCCAGGACAGGTGATAGAGGATCCTCTGTTCCTCCACATTGAATTAACTCTTCTTGTTCATCCTCTTCCTCAGATACATCAGAAACTGGAGGTCCTTCAACAGGAACAACCGGGGTATCACATGGAGCAGGTAAGGTATTATCAGACTCAACAATTCTATCCCTTAACCCAGTCCTTTGAAAGGTAAATTGTGGTTCCGGATAAAGATCTTCCTCTTCAGACTCAAAATTCCACTCATCTTGTTCTTCATGGTCACCACTTTGTGCTGAACTTTGATTGTTGGATTCTCTTAATCTTTCAACCCCTCGTGCTCGAGTCATTAACGTCTGGCTTTTTGGTGCTTTTGGAACATTCACTGGCATCCTCATCAGATAACCAATTGGCAGTAAGTGATTACGGTGTAATGTTTTCACACCACCCAATCCCCGTTCAGGCTTTAATCTGTAAACAGATAGGTTAGAAAGCTTTTCTATCACCAGGTAAGGCAATGGATTCCACCTATCCTGCAGCTTGTGTTTTCCAGTGAGTCCTAGATTACGCACCAACACCCGATCACCTCCTTCGAGAGTCTGATTTCGGACTCTAGAATCATAAGGTTTTTTGTTTCTTTGATGATTCTTA
The DNA here is from genome assembly GCF_029890125.1 of Rhinichthys klamathensis goyatoka. Classification (NCBI taxonomy): domain Eukaryota; kingdom Metazoa; phylum Chordata; class Actinopteri; order Cypriniformes; family Leuciscidae; genus Rhinichthys; species Rhinichthys klamathensis. The sequence continues at coordinate 230,925 of NW_026606876.1, forward strand.
GAGGCTTCCTCCATGGCCAGCTGATAAGCACTTTTCAACTCACGTTTCATTTGATCCACGTACAGATGATATTTGACACAATCTTCACCATCAGGAGATATTCCAAAACAGGGAATATCACAGGCAGGCAGTTTAGCCTCTCGCCCCAAACATTAAGTAGTATGGCGAAAAACCAGTGGCATCATTTTTTGTGCAGTTATATGGATGGACCAGCTGGCATACATACTTGCTCCACCTTGACTTTTTGAGTCGAGAGTTCCAAGCATGGACAGTAACGTGCGGTTAAATCTCTCTGGTTGGCCGTCTCCTTGCGGGTGGTACGGCGAAGTTCTTGACTTATGGATACCCAACATTCCCAACAACTCTTTAATGGCCTGACTCTCAAAATCGCGTCCTTGGTCAGAATGAATGCGATTAGGAAATCCGTAATGCACAAAGAACTTTTCAAACAGGACATTTGCCACTGTTAAAGCCTTTTGATCTTTAGTTATGAAGGCTTGTGCATATCTGGTGAAGTGATCTGTCACTATTAGCACGTTTGAGATTCCTTTAGAATCCGGCTCTATAGACAAAAAGTCTATACACACCAAATCAAGTGGGCCTGTGCTCGTGATCTGCTGTAGGGGGGCACCTCTCTGGGGCACAGTTTTACGAGTAACACATCTACCACAATTCTTGATGTACTGTGTAATCTCAAATGCCATCCTGGGCCAATAAAATCGGTCCTTTATGAGAACCATGGTTCCTTCAACTCCAAAATGTCCTAGGTCATCATGCATTGCTTTTAGAACCATAGGCCTGTACTGCTCGGGTAGAATTAGCTGACACACCTCTTTTCCAGATCTTTGGATAATTCTGTATAAAAGTCCTTTTATCATCTGGATCTTAGGACTCTCCCGCTGAAATATCAGGAGGACAGAATCTCATGTTTTCAGATCAGACAGGGACTTTCTTGCCTCTATATGTTTCATCACAACCCCAATGGCTGGATCACTTCTTTGTGCTTTTGTCAAGTCACCTCTGCTTAACTGGTCAAGTGGACTAACACCAACTTGTGTTGGAAACGCAAAAACATCTGGGATGGCTTCAGGAGATGCCCCAAGCTGGTCTATAAATCTGGAGGTGTCATACATACTAACACAAACCTGCCGACAAAGAGTTTTCACTCCAGAAAGGGGTATCTTCTTCCATTCATCCTGAGAATCCTGAGCATTCCTTGACAAAAGGTCAGCATCCACATTGCTTCTTCCTGGTTTGTACTCGTCATCGGACGGTGGAAGGAATACTTCGAGGATCTCCTCAATCCCGCCGTCACGTCTTCTATTGAGGAAGCAGAGGCTGAGGGCTCAGAGGTGGACTCGTCCATCACCCTAGCTGAGGTCACCGAGGTAGTAAAAAAACTCCTCGGTGGCAAGGCACCGGGGGTGGATGAGATCCGCCCGGAGTACCTCAAGTCTCTGGATGTTGTGGGGCTGTCTTGGCTGACACGCCTCTGCAGCATCGCGTGGCGGTCGGGGACAGTGCCTCTGGGATTGCAGAACGGGGTGGTGGTCCCTCTTTTTAAGAAGGGGGACCGGAGGGTGTGTTCCAACTATAGGGGGATCACACTTCTCAGCCTCCCTGGGAAAGTCTATGCCAGGGTACTGGAGAGGAGAATACGGCCGATAGTGGAACCTCGGATTCAGGAGGAACAGTGCGGTTTTCGTCCAGGCCGTGGAACACTGGACCAGCTCTATACCCTCTACAGGGTGCTGGAGGGTTCATGGGAGTTTGCTCAACCAGTCCACATGTGCTTTGTGGATTTGGAGAAGGCATTCGACTGTGTCCCCCGAGGCGGCCTGTGGAGGGTGCTCCGGGAGTATGGGGTCCCGGGTCCTTTGCTAAGGGCTGTCCGGTCCCTGTATGACCAAAGCAGGAGCTTGGTTCGCATTGCCGGTAGTAAGTCAGACTTCTTCCCTGTGCATGTTGGACTCCGGCAGGGCTGCCCTTTGTCGCCGGTTCTGTTCATAATTTTTATGGACAGAATTTCTAGGCGCAGCCAGGGGCCGGAGGGTGTCAGGTTTGGGGACCACGTGATTTCGTCTCTGCTTTTTGCGGATGATGTTGTCGTGTTGGCCCCTTCACACCAGGACCTTCAGCATGCACTGGGACGGTTTGCAGCCAAGTGTGAAGCGGCTGGGATGAGAATCAGCACCTCCAAATCCGAGGCCATGGTCCTCAGTCGGAAAAGGGCGGCTTGCTCATTTCAGGTTGGTGGAGAGATCCTTCCTCAAGTGGAGGAGTTTAAGTATCTTGGGGTTTTGTTCACGAGTGAGGGAAGGATGGAACGGGAGATTGACAGACGGATCGGTGCAGCTTCTGCAGTAATGCGGTCGATGTACCGGTCTGTTGTGGTGAAGAAAGAGCTGAGCCGTAAGCCAAAGCTCTCGATTTACCGGTCAATCTACGTTCCTACTCTCACCTATGGTCATGAGCTTTGGGTCATGACCGAAAGGACAAGATCCCCGATACAGGCGGCCGAAATGAGCTTTCTCCGCAGGGTGGCTGGGCGAACCCTTAGAGATAGGGTGAGAAGCTCGGTCACTCGAGAGGAGCTCAGAGTAGAGCCGCTGCTTCTCCATATCGAGAGGGGTCAGCTGAGGTGGCTCGGGCATCTGTTTCGGATGCCTCCTAAACGCCTTCCCGGGGAGGTGTTCCGGGCACGTCCCACTGGGAGGAGACCCCGGGAAGACCTAGGACACGCTGGAGAGACTATGTCTCCCGGCTGGCCTGGGAACGCCTCGGTGTCCCCCCAGAAGAGCTGGAGGAAGTGTCTAGGGAGAGGGAAGTCTGGGCATCTCTGCTTAGACTGCTGCCCCCGCGACCCGGCCCCGGATAAGCGGAAGAAGATGGATGGATGGATGGATGGTTTGTACTCTATATCAAAGTCATACGTAGTTAACGCAGCCAACCACCTATGGCCTGTGGCGTTAAGTTTGGCAGTTGTCAGCACATAGGTGAGAGGATTGTTATCTGTCATCACTGTAAACTTAGCTCCATAAAGGTAATCATGGAACTTGTCCACGACGGCCCATTTCACAGCGAGGAATCTAGCTGATGAACATGATAATTACGTTCCGACATACTCAACTTTCGACTGGCAAAAGCAATGGGACGGAAACCTTCAGGGTTTTCCTGATTAAGCACTGCACCCAACCCATCCAGGCTCGCATCCACATGAAGAATGTAAGGTTTGCTTGGGTCAGCGAAAGCTAACACTGGGGTATTGGTGAGGCAATTTATGATTTTCTCAAAGGAATCATCACAGACTTTGTCCCATCTATCAGCGAAGGGTTCAGACTCCTTGAATTACTGCTGCTTCTCCGCACTACCAGATTTCTTCCTTTTCTGAGTCGATGGGTAACCCTTAGTTAACTCCGTCAAGGGCCTGACAATGGATGAATGATTGGCAATAAAACGCCGATAATACCCACAGAACCCAAGGAATGATCGTAGTGACTTCAAATCTACAGGTTTCTTCCAGTCAAGAACGGCTTTCACATTTTCAGGGTCTGTTGCAACACCAGCTGCAGAAACGATATGGCCCAGGTACTTCACCTGAGGCTGGCAAAATTGACACTTATCAATTGAATTTTTTAGCCCACACTCCTATAACCTTTCCAGTACCTTCAACAGACGTTCCTCATGCTCCTCAAGGGTTTTCCCAAACACTATCAAATCATCCAGATAGACCAGTACCTGTAACAGATTCATGTCTCCAACTGCTGCTTCCATCCATCGTTGGAATGTCGCAGGAGCTCCAGTTATTCCCTGATGCATCCTCTCAAACTGGTAGAACCCCAATGGACAAAGGAACGCTGTTTTCTCCTTATCTTCTTCCGCCATTGCAATCTGGTAATAGCCACTACGCAGATCCAGAACAGAAAACCATTTGCTGCCCGTCAAACAATTAAGCACATCATCAAATGTGGCATGGTGTACTGATCCGGCACTGTGCGTGAGTTCAATGTGCGATAGTCAATGCACATGCGTATTCGGCCATTCTTCTTTCTTGCAATGACTATGGGGGAAGCGTAAGGGCTGCGTGATTCTTTGATTATCCCGGCTGCCAACAGGTCCTGTATGTGACGGGGAACATCCTCAGTGTCAGCCGGAGCTATACGCCTGGATCTCTCTCGGAATGGCTTTGAATCACTGAGTCGTATTTGGTGTTTCACCCCCCTTGCTAGTCCTACATCCCATTCATCCACTGAAAAAACTCCCGTTTTCTGTGACAGTATGTTAACAAGGCGTGTTTTCCAAACTTCTGGAATTGGAGAGTCGCCAAAGTCAAACAAGCTAGGGTCTAGGGTCTTTTGTGTGGATACTGATTTCTGTGGCACTGTGACAGTGTCTACCACACAGACTTGAGCCACTAGAGTCCCAATAGGAATCTCGGTTCCCTTCTGAGATTCGTTTTGAAGGGGTACAAGGAAATGATGTTCATCCACAAAAGAAGGAGTCATCACAAGAGAGGGCATTAGGACCCCAGCAGGAAGTTGACCATCTTCCGCCGTCTCCACAAGAAGAATGTGATTGGCTAAAGGTTGTTGGGGCATGACCTTACACACAGCATAACTAGTACTGCGAGGAGGAATAGTTAATGGTCCAGGACCCTCCCATTTCACTAGTCCCACAACATCAGTGCTGTTGGATGTCAAAGACTGTTTGGTAACATTCAAGTCATAAGGAAGTATTCTCAGCGAATTGACGGTGCTGCTACTGACCAACTCTTTGCAGTGAGCCAACAGAGTGTTCAGCTTGGAAGCATTTGTGCCAAGAATGACTGAAACCGGATCTGGACTCTTGGGGTCCGGACATACAAGTGCCAAGATCGGAATCTTCTCTTTCGATAGTGATCTGACATCAGGAAAAGCCAATTCAACAGATATATACCCACGGTAAGGGTAAGTGGAATCACTGAGACCCCATATTGCAAGGTCTGAAAGAGGCATAAGAGGAACATGCGAAAGGTGCTGCTGGTACCAACTTTCAAACACTATGGTGACCCGGGAACCACTGTCCAGTAGGGCTTTGCATGGCTGACCTTCAAGCGTGACACTAGCAAGAGGAGATGGGCGGCCCCCTAACCCCTCAGGTAAGTGACTTGGCTTGAGAGACTCTACTTTTCCCTGACGAGCAGAAAAGTTCTTTACCTCTGCAGATGCTGGTTCTTTTCCACCCCTGCCCCTCCGAAGAGCACGGATCAGCTATTGAATGACATTTGCAGAGTTCTCAGAAGAATTGCAATGAGTGGCAATATGGCCGTCTTCGCCACATCTGTAACAGAAGTAATCTGAAGTTTCGGAAGGTAACAGAGATTTCCGGTTACTATTAGGCTTGCTTCTGTCATCCCTTCTTGGGAACTCTCTAGACACAGACATACCTTGTGACACTGTCATTACACTAAGCTGTTCTTGGAGCTTTTTCACTTGTTTCTGCAGAATCTGAACATCATTCTCCGTTTCAATCTCAACTGGCTTTTGAGAATTTTTCAGTTTTGTTTCAGGCTCAGTATCTCTTTTCTTCAACTTAGAAGTTAGCACTTTGAGTTCGGCTTTCAGATCTTAAATTTCAGAAGAATTTGACTTCATGTCTTTGGTAGCCTGAACTTGTCTTACCGTAAGATTCAGTTTTAGACGCGAGGCTTCATATTCTTCTTCCTCTCTGATCTAATTCAACAACTGCAAAAAGGTAGGAGGCTTCTCTTTTCTCTCCCTTAGCCGTAGATGCACCAATATCATGTCAGATTGTGTGGAACCTCTAATAAGCTGTTCTAGCCTAATTTGGTCTGTGCGTTGGGGAGATATTCCCTCTCGGTGCAAAACTCTTCTAAGAGATCTCTCCAACCTTTGCAAGAAATCAGACAGCTTTTCACCAGACTGCTGGTACATAGATCTGAAGGCAAAATACAGGTCCTCCCCTGACTCAGCACCACTAAAAACATTCTCCAATGCCTTCAAATTATCAGTAGGGGTTGCATCTGGCTCGTTTAGCCTCACTACTTGAATAATATCTAAAGCAGGACCCTTTAAGCTTTCAACTATCCTTGTGCGTTTTTCTCGGTTGGAACAGCTACATTCTTCAACCATTAAATGTGCCTGAGCAAGCCAATGTTCTAGGCTTTCTTCGCCGGGAGGAGTGGGAATGGTTCCAGAAAATGTCCTCAAGCGTCTGAAAGCATTAGTTTCACTGCTGGGTCTCATGGTTTTCTCAAGGAGATCTCCAACTGCTCGGATGATACTATCAGATGAACTTCCTTGGAGGGGATCCTTGGGGAAAAGAGCCCTGACATCGTCCATAGTCTTGCCTTCCTCTTGTAATAACTTGCAAAATTTATCAGAGAACTGCTCTGACTCTCTTGGGGTAAGTAGTATTATCTTCCAGGGAATTTCTCCACTAGCAGGTTGGATCTCAGGTGGGGTGTGATCTGGGCTTACTGGCTGCCTGCACTCACACAGCACAATTTTACTTTGGATTTGAGAGTAGTATTTTTCATCTCTTACTCGAACTCTCCCAAAAACTTTTACGGTTTGTGCCAATTCTTCAATGTCTGATACATCTAAATCAGTGGGCACTCCACTTAACACAAAAGCATGGGGTTAACTCCTAAACCCTCACACCAGTCAATGAGCTCACTCATAGTTACATTTTTGGGAATATCCATACTGAGTAATGTGTCTCTCACAATAACACACTATATGGTAGAAAAAAAAAGGGAATTATCCCAGCGGTGCCTCCAATTTATGTAGCACTCTATAAGTACCAATATCTAGAGTGCCCTGGGTTCGTTACTGATGTAGTAATAGTATATTGTAGGGAAATTGAATAGAAATCAGTAAAATTACAGAATGTAAACGTAATAAAAAAAATGAATAAATACTCAATTTCAAATACTCACTTGTTTCCCTTTTACTTGACAATTAGCTAAAGTTGTGAAATGAACCTCCAAAAACAGTTGTAAATCACAGTAAATAACTTTACATTACTCACTTACCTAACCCTAACCCTAACCCTAACTCTTTGGAGAATATTCAACACTTTCACATCACTTTACATTTCTTTTCAGACAGTTATTAAACTTAATTTGGGCCCAGGCCCTTGGAAAAATATATAAGTGTCAAAAATAGTCCCAATAAAGTAAACAAATAAAATTAGATGCAGACCTGAACGACTCTTGTGTGCGTTGGGGCGGAAAAAAATACAAATCGCCGCTTCACTCTTACTAGAGCCAACAATAATGGAAAATACTACTCACGATTGTCATGCTCACATCATCACAGTCCCACGAAAAACGGAGCAACGCAGAGAGCGTCAAAGAAGGAGAATATACCGTGCTGCAACGGGCAAAAAGATCAACACTCGCCGTGCGGTCCCGATCAGGGAATCCAACGAGGCCAGGGGAACTTCCAGGCAATCCAGGGTACCTGAAGCGCTACCTGGTAATGAAATGCACCATGGCCGGAGGAGCTCAGTCTCCAGTTAATCCAAATCACTCGTGAACAACAAGTGCGTCACATTTGCGACTCGCGAGTATAAACTACTCATTCACACGATCAACTAATGTAGGATATCAACACTTTAACCCTCTGGGGTCTGAGGTGTTTTCGGGGTCCTTGAGATGTTTTGGCATGCTCTGACATTTCTGCTTTTTTCAGTTGCTTATAAACATATTAATGGCACAGGTGAAATTACACTCTATATAGCACACACAGGGCTACCATAATATGTGAGCAACATGTATGTACATGTTTGTATTTTTGAGAGAATATTGTTTATGCGTGGTTATTGAAAAAACTAAAAAACAAAGTTTCTTATATAAGGCCACAAATAACATACTAAATATCTGTCCACAAGACTTTTGACTAGTGGATGTTGTCGCCTAGAGTTTTTGCTTCAAATTGATCTGAAAATCATTCTGCCTAATCATTCACATAAAACAATAGATTGTTTTAAATTGTGAAAAACAGTTTTTTTGTTTGCAAAGGCAATATGCGGATGGGCGGAATGGCCCAACCCCCTCATGAATAATTAGGCAGTTCTCACCTGAGCAGACGGCATACTAATGAGCCTTTCATTCAGGGGTGTCACCCTGAAATTTGAAATTTCAAATGAAGTAAATTGTAAATCAGTCAAGTCAACTCCATTAAAGTGCACTTAATTGGCCCAAGGACAGAATCGTGATTTGGAGCAGATGACCACTGGATTGATCTGGGACACACTCCTCGTCCTCCCACCAACAATAGGCCCTCGTGTGGTTTGCCGTGATCATACTGTGCTATAATTGACACATAGCTACAGTGCCAGCTTGAGACCACATTCGGGCCAAGATCGCTTGCTATGTGGGAATAACCATGGTTTTTATTTTATTTGTAGTAAAACCATGGTTAATGTTCATAAGGGTATGGTTCATTGAACAAGCAGGAAACACATTGTTTAAACTTTCACAGTATTTGCTAAGAAATTGATTGTGTTTTAAATGCTTTTTAGTGGTTTCATAAGTTTCCAGTAGTTTAATTGGTATCATTTCAAAACACGTATTTCTCATTGACGATTATTAGATAATGTTTATTATCTCTGTGAAAAAGGCTGCACTGTAAATACTGCCATCTGGAATCAGATCAGATACATTGCAAGGAATACGTTTCTCGGTCCAACTCTAAGAAATGTTTAATAGTCTGGGAAAGAGAGGTTAGTGAGCAATTGATTTGTCTCAGAAAGGATGAGGAGCTTTTTTACCCTGGCAGCCATTAAAAGACACTACATTGAAGAGGATTAACAAGATTTTGAAGAGTACAACTGACCTTTGGAAATGCAAAACCATTTAAAGGGGTCATGACATGGAAAAAACAACAACAACAAATAACCATGTGGAAAATGTATTATTTTCAACCCCTTATTCTGACTGAAAAGATCGAAATGACTTTTAGTAAATGGCCACTGTTATAATTGGCTAATGTCATAGGAAACAGTATCAACGCCCGCTGGCTATTGCACACAAGTGTTTTGAAAACATCCTTATAAAACCGTAATTTACAGACAAAGCATTATGAAATCATTTACTTATGGTTTGTGATGCAGCTGCTGTCAGACCCAGTACAGCTGACTACTTCATCTGTCAACTCACGTTTTTTACAAACTCTTTATTACACTGTGCCTCGTTTACAAAACAGTCCGCGGTCAAATTCTCTGAACAAACATATAATCCTAATCCTGTTTAAACAGGACGTGTCAAAGCGTTCGTTTACATAGACTCAAGCGTGTGGAGTAAGCCAGAAAGTGATCAGCATCTGTATACTGTATCAAGTGTAGACAGCGTCAGTGATTATAATGGGTTCTATGGGCCAATTGAGCATTTTTTGTTCAGTATTACCTTAACAATAAGGTTAAGGTACTTACTTTGCCCCTCCTTATTATCCAGTCATTTACGACGCACATGGAAAACAGTTAAAAACAGCATACAATGAACCATGAACACATCATGTGTTTTCAAGGTCAAAATGTGTTTATTGTTTTGGAGGAAAGCATCTCCTTTTCAGGCTTGCTCTGTCATGTCCAGTCAAATCACCAAACAGATTGTTTCAAAGAAGCTTTACAGTAATACAACGACGATCAAACTTCATAAAAATATGAGGCAAATTCAAATTTCAGTTCAAGTCAGTTCAGTTGGTTTAGTACGGGTCAATTACAGTGTCGATGTTGCAAAATTAGTAAATTATGAAGTCAATTCAGCTATAAAGCAGCTCTGAAGAAAACAGTGATGTCATCATCCAGCTCAATTCAGTTCATGTTTTGTTCTCATCCAAAAGTGTCAGTGCAGTCAAATCAATACTATTACTGAATATTAAGTGCCTTATAAACCCCAAATAAACAACCCAGAGGCGACAGTGGCAAGGAACCCAAACTCCATCACGTGCCAGAACAGAAGTTGAGAAAAAACCTTGAGAGAAACCAGGCTCAGCAGTTCTCCTCCAGCCAAATGAAGAAACATGGTGAGATTATGATTCTAGGCAGCAATACAGGTCAGATTGTGGCATGAACATTCAGGATGTTTCATCCAGCTCCGTCTGTTTGAAGATCAGGGTACATCACGCTCACTGTAAAAAACAAAACTTGAAAAAATTTGAAATGACTGATTTTGTTGTGTTGGTTCAGCAAAAATCCACACTGTTAAAATCTCGTACAACAAAATGTAACCTTAGTACTAATTTCCACTTGCTTTTTCTTGTTGACTCAATTTTTGTAAATAACAGTTATACGAACTGAAAATAAGTTGTCTGTGACACACACACACACACACACACACACACACACACACACACACACACACACACACACACACACACACACACACACACACACACACACACACACACACACACACAAACATTCAGTTGAGTCAACTTGACATTATTTGTTTTCTGGAGAGATGCAACTCTTCTGTAACAAATCTTTTGTAGTTGAACCAATTCAACTTGTTTTGTCTATTGGAAACATTAGTTCTTATTAAGAATAAACAGGTTCAGATGTAGCTTTTTTTTTTTTAAATGTTTGGTCACCATTTTGGTGATGAGCGTTTCCTTGAGTTGGTCATTTTGACTTGGCATTTTTGTGATTTTGTGGTCTTTGTAACATTGTTTAGCAAAACATATCATTTGTTTCAAAGAAATCCATAAAAAAAGATCAGGTGATCTAGATAACAGCATCAAAAAGGGAATAGGTCACTACTCTTATTGCTGATCAAAAGATGTTATTTGTGAATAAAATGTTAGATTTACCAACAAAACTTTTATGCAACAGATTAGACATTCTGAATTGTGATTTTTAAATACATTGAGGGAATTTTTTTAGACGCGCACACACAGACATCAAGATGATGTCTGTGTGCATATGAATCTCAGCACACATTCAGCATATGAATCTCAACAATGGTGATATGCTTCATGCCGCAATGCATGCTGGGAGCCACCATCATATTAAAATCATGGCTCCCAGCTTGCATTGCGGCATGAAGCATATCACCATTGTTGAGATTCATACTGAATCTTGATGTCTGTGTGTGTGTCAAAATACTTTTTTCCCCAGAATGTATTTTAAAATTCAGAATTCAGAATGTCTGATCTGCTGCAAGAAAGTTTTACTGGTAAAATATTAATAAAAAAAGTCACTTATGGTCAGAAATAAGATTAGGGATTTATTTTAGTTTATGAGGCTGAAAACTTGATCATCTTGGTTTCTTTCTTTCTTAGCAACAAAATTGTACGTTTTTCTTAACACTGTTACAAAGACCACAAACTCACACAAAAAGCTAAACTGACCAACCAAAGAAAACGCTCATCACCAAAATGGTGATGACCAAATGATTTTCAATAAAAAAAATTCCAATAGACAAAAAATGTTGAATTGGTTCAACTACAAAAGATTTGTTACAGAATAGTTGCACCTCTCCAGAAAACAAATAATGTCAAGTTGACTCAACTAAACTTTTTTTTTGTGTGTGTGTCACAGACAACTTATTTTCAGTTCGTATAACTGTTATTTACAAAAGTTGAGTCAACAGGAAAAAGCTAGTGGAAATTAGTACTAAGATTTTTTGTTGTTGTACTAGCTTACATTTTTTTTTACAGTGCTGGCATGTGGAGAAAGGAGGAGGTGTCGCTTACAGAACAAAAATATATTTCCATCTATGATGTAAATATACTAAAAAATATTTGAAACAATATATTGGGTTAAAATATTGTGTTATATATTACAATATATTGAATAATACATAAGGAATTGATTTTTTTATATATTGAAAAATGTATTAACAATATATTTACACTGTAAAATGTAATTAGTTGTCAAGGATGTTTTACTTAAAGTCGTAAGTTTCTAATATAAAAAACATACAAAAGAGTTACAGATATCAGTGTTACTATGCAGTCAAATAGCCTCCTTTTAGAAATTAAAGAGCCCAATGGTTCTTGAGGGCAGAAAAGTAATACAAATGTTAGAAAAATGTTTACTGTGGTGTGTTTTCACTGAAAACCTTCTCAAGAAATGGTGCAGATATTGCTGCAAATTTTGAGAAAAGGAATAAAATTAATTTAATGTCTGTATCATTTCATTTGCAATAAAAAAAAAAGAAAAGACATTCTCTCTTTAGGACTATATGACACGACATCACTGGATATATTTCAGTGCTTTTGAGATTATAGCAGTAATGCAGATTTGTACATAAAGACTAATGAATCAAAGCACAAGGGCCTTAATCAGAGTCAGGAGTCTTACAGCACGCCACAGCTATGAAATGTGAAATCTATTTAAAGTCGATAGACTTTGACTGTATTCATGAAAACTTTCAATTGTTCCACACCAGCTGCTGCAGGCCTTTAGATCCTAAGTATTGTGTTTAAGCTCAACTACCCCAATAAATCTCCAGCTGTGTCAATATGTTGAATGTGAAACAGCACCAAACATTTACTGTTGCTCTGGCTGTGCGGTTCCTGTCACACTGATGTTCTAGAGAAAATTCATCCAGAGAGAAAGACCGGGATTGATTGAAAAGCTAATAATGTACTTTATGCAGCTGTATAAGTACACACACACACACACACACACACACACACACACACACACACACACACACACACACACACACACACACACACACACACACACACGCACGCACGCACGCACGCACACACACACACACACACACACACACACACACACACACACACACACACACACACACACACACACACACACACACACACACACACCAGATGCAAAGCAGACACTGCCTGCTGTAGATTTACATTGTGTGTGTGTGTGTGTGTAGGTTTAAAAGCTTTATTCCACACGCTGAGGCTCTGGAAACCCATCACTCTCCTTTGCTTCTCTGTGAGATTTCTCCATCTTAGAAGAATAGTTTCCCTGAAAATGAAAATTCTGTCATTATTTACTGACCCTCGAGTTCTTCCAAACCTGAATGCTGTTTTTTCCACGGAACACAAAAGGAGAAATTTTGAAGAATTTTATATGCACCTATTATCCACACAACAGTTTATATTAACCATGACTGTCAAACTCCATAAAGTACAGTAACAGTTCATAATGTGTGTGCAACCCTGCTCCTGGAGAGATCAAATGGTGTTTGAGAGCTGTAGCAGAGGCGGAGAATTTCAAATGACTTTAAGTGTAGTCCGTTTATAGACATAATTTAATTTTTTGGGCGCACGACTCCTTTAAAATCTGCATTAAATGAAAATTCCCTATCTTCTATCTCTCCTATCTTCTAAATGCATGTTGTTGATCTTATTGTGAACAATTTATGTTTGTGTATGTTTTGACCTGGTAATGTTTGATCAAAATGTCATAACTGGACCTTGGTGAAACAACAGATTTCTCTCTGGTGACGATTGGTGACTTCAATCATTTAGCCCACTTAAACCCGCCCCTACAAGCTCACACAGCAAAATCCCCAGTGTTAAATTTACACTCCTGGTGTACATATAGGTCCAACTACAGGATGTTTAAAATTAACACTGGAGCAGTGTTGAAGTTAATGAGATAATTAAGTGATTAATTAAGTGATGATTGGCCATTAGTGGTGACACCTAATGTTAATAAGAAGAATCATTGAAAGAAAGAGAAACATCAAGAACAGAAAAAAGAGAAACACAAGAACTACTGACTTCGAGCCATTACACATTGCACTTATTATTACCAGCTTACTTTATTTCTGTCATACATCTACACACAGTCTTATTTAGATTTACAGAAGTGTAGATGGTGATGTTTTATGGAATGTTTCATTTCATGTCACCATTATGGTGATCAGTATTTGCTTTAGTTGGGCTCTTGACCGTTTACTTTTTAATATTAGTTTTTATCTGGCTGCTCCAACTCTGTGTTCATAAAGCACATTTGTTGTGGCAAGAGAAACTATGAACTGGGCTGAGTTTCCCAAAAGCATCGTAAGCCTAATTTGATCGTACAGACCATTTGTTGCAATTGTTCTATGATCAAGTTAGGGTTAAGATGCTTTTGGGAGCCCAGGTAATGATGGTAATGTTTAGATAAAATCAAATCCTACAATCTTGTAGTGGCCTGATACATTGAACCAGCACTATAAACTGATTACTACATGATGATGTAGCAATCTATAAGTACCCATATCTAGAGTGCCCTGGGTTTGTTACTGATGTAGTAATAGTATATTGTAGGGAAATTGAATAGAAATCAGTAAAATCACAGAATGTAAACGTAATAAAAAAAATGAATAAATACTCAATTTCAAATACTCACTTGTTTCCCTTTTACTTGACAATTAGCTAAAGTTGTGAAATGAACCTCCAAAAACAGTTGTAAATCACAGTAAATAACTTTACATTACTCACAATTAACTCTTTGGGGAATATTCAACACTTTCACATCACTTTACATTTCTTTTCAGACAGTTATTAAACTTAATTTCGGCCCAGGCTCTTGGAAAAATATATAAGTGTCAAAAATAGTCCCAATAAAGGAAACAAATAAAATTAGATGCCGACCTGAACGACGCTTGTGTGCGTTGGGGCGAAAAAAATACAAATCGCCGCTTCACTCTTACTAGAGCCAACAATAATGGAAAATACTACTCACGATTGTCATGCTCACCGTGGCCGGAGGAGCTCAGTCTCCGGTTAATCCAAATCACTCGTGAACAATAAGTGCGTCACATTTGCGACTCGCGAGTATAAACTACTCACACACACGATGAACTAATGTAGGATATCAACACTTTAACTTCTGTGCGAAATTACACAGACTCACTACTATTAGTAAAAACAAATGAACACTCAAATCTTAACTGCGTCACCCTCCGTGTCGTCGTTGTCGTTTCTTTTTCCTTCTAACTTGGTTGAATAACTGTTCGTCTGTTATAGGACAACTTAGTTTGAATAAACAAGCAGACACTGATTAGCTACTGGCTCGACGTTTATTTAACATGAACAGCAAGACAACTAGAAGTGAATGTGCTTTAAATGTATCACACAGTAAACAAATCCTTAACTAACAAAACAAACAAACGTTGCAATGAACGTGCTTTTTTTAAAATTAATCACACACAGTTAACAAAACCTTAACGAAAAAACTTTGGAATGAACTTTGCAATTTAGACGCGCAAACTGCGTGCTGGTGCGGTGAGATGGCATGCTCGGGCAGATTCGGCTTGATGTCGGTCATCCTCGGATGCGGCGCCGCGCGCGCTGTTACAAAAAAAAGCCGTGCACACAGCCAAGCCAAATGGGGTCTTGCCGGTCTTACGCACCGAACGCGTCATTTTTGCCGCGCGCACCTTCGCGATCGTGCGGACACGTCGAGTATAAACAAGTCTTTACTCCGTGTCAGCGCGCTCTCTGATCGGTAAAGGTGCACAGACCGAATCATCTCCAGCAGTACCAGTCTCCGTTTCCCTCTTAAGCTGATATTAGTATTTAAACATTCTCTATGATAAAAAATGTTTGTAAAAAATATTTTAATAGCACGGTTTTGGCGGTTAAAGAGTTCTAATGACGGTGTTCAACTATAACCGTCGGTCTCACGGTTGTATAATAACCGTCACACCCCTAATAGATATACTTTCAACAAATTTCCACAGGGCTACACCCTCCCCCTACTAAAAGGTCTTCATGTCCTCATGAGACTTAAAAGGGAACTCAATTGTCTACCCCCGACAGGTAAGTAATGAAGATATATATCAAGGTATCAATGTGTAAACTGCGAGACTTTAAGTTCTTATTGACAAGAGATCTGAATCATCATGCCCCTATGTATTATTGTTATTGGCCTGTCTGTTGGTTTTCCAGGTTCATCATAACTAAGGTGGATGACAGGCTTCACTTTTCTACGTTCTTTTGGCTCAGAGATAGACTCCACCTCCTTATCCGAGACACTAGAAGCAAGGACGTCTCCTCCATCTAGTTCTGTGTCCACCACAGGTTCCAGGACAGGTGATAGAGGATCCTCTGTTCCTCCACATTGAATTAACTCTTCTTGTTCATCCTCTTCCTCAGATACATCAGAAACTGGAGGTCCTTCAACAGGAACAACCGGGGTATCACATGGAGCAGGTAAGGTATTATCAGACTCAACAATTCTATCCCTTAACCCAGTCCTTTGAAAGGTAAATTGTGGTTCCGGATAAAGATCTTCCTCTTCAGACTCAAAATTCCACTCATCTTGTTCTTCATGGTCACCACTTTGTGCTGAACTTTGATTGTTGGATTCTCTTAATCTTTCAACCCCTCGTGCTCGAGTCATTAACGTCTGGCTTTTTGGTGCTTTTGGAACATTCACTGGCATCCTCATCAGATAACCAATTGGCAGTAAGTGATTACGGTGTAATGTTTTCACACCACCCAATCCCCGTTCAGGCTTTAATCTGTAAACAGATAGGTTAGAAAGCTTTTCTATCACCAGGTAAGGCAATGGATTCCACCTATCCTGCAGCTTGTGTTTTCCAGTGAGTCCTAGATTACGCACCAACACCCGATCACCTCCTTCGAGAGTCTGATTTCGGACTCTAGAATCATAAGGTTTTTTGTTTCTTTGATGATTCTTAGAGGCTTCCTCCATGGCCAGCTGATAAGCACTTTTCAACTCACGTTTCATTTGATCCACGTACAGATGATATTTGACACAATCTTCACCATCAGGAGATATTCCAAAACAGGGAATATCACAGGCAGGCAGTTTAGCCTCTCGCCCCAAACATTAAGTAGTATGGCGAAAAACCAGTGGCATCATTTTTTGTGCAGTTATATGGATGGACCAGCTGGCATACATACTTGCTCCACCTTGACTTTTTGAGTCGAGAGTTCCAAGCATGGACAGTAACGTGCGGTTAAATCTCTCTGGTTGGCCGTCTCCTTGCGGGTGGTACGGCGAAGTTCTTGACTTATGGATACCCAACATTCCCAACAACTCTTTAATGGCCTGACTCTCAAAATCGCGTCCTTGGTCAGAATGAATGCGATTAGGAAATCCGTAATGCACAAAGAACTTTTCAAACAGGACATTTGCCACTGTTAAAGCCTTTTGATCTTTAGTTATGAAGGCTTGTGCATATCTGGTGAAGTGATCTGTCACTATTAGCACGTTTGAGATTCCTTTAGAATCCGGCTCTATAGACAAAAAGTCTATACACACCAAATCAAGTGGGCCTGTGCTCGTGATCTGCTGTAGGGGGGCACCTCTCTGGGGCACAGTTTTACGAGTAACACATCTACCACAATTCTTGATGTACTGTGTAATCTCAAATGCCATCCTGGGCCAATAAAATCGGTCCTTTATGAGAACCATGGTTCCTTCAACTCCAAAATGTCCTAGGTCATCATGCATTGCTTTTAGAACCATAGGCCTGTACTGCTCGGGTAGAATTAGCTGACACACCTCTTTTCCAGATCTTTGGATAATTCTGTATAAAAGTCCTTTTATCATCTGGATCTTAGGACTCTCCCGCTGAAATATCAGGAGGACAGAATCTCATGTTTTCAGATCAGACAGGGACTTTCTTGCCTCTATATGTTTCATCACAACCCCAATGGCTGGATCACTTCTTTGTGCTTTTGTCAAGTCACCTCTGCTTAACTGGTCAAGTGGACTAACACCAACTTGTGTTGGAAACGCAAAAACATCTGGGATGGCTTCAGGAGATGCCCCAAGCTGGTCTATAAATCTGGAGGTGTCATACATACTAACACAAACCTGCCGACAAAGAGTTTTCACTCCAGAAAGGGGTATCTTCTTCCATTCATCCTGAGAATCCTGAGCATTCCTTGACAAAAGGTCAGCATCCACATTGCTTCTTCCTGGTTTGTACTCGTCATCGGACGGTGGAAGGAATACTTCGAGGATCTCCTCAATCCCGCCGTCACGTCTTCTATTGAGGAAGCAGAGGCTGAGGGCTCAGAGGTGGACTCGTCCATCACCCTAGCTGAGGTCACCGAGGTAGTAAAAAAACTCCTCGGTGGCAAGGCACCGGGGGTGGATGAGATCCGCCCGGAGTACCTCAAGTCTCTGGATGTTGTGGGGCTGTCTTGGCTGACACGCCTCTGCAGCATCGCGTGGCGGTCGGGGACAGTGCCTCTGGGATTGCAGAACGGGGTGGTGGTCCCTCTTTTTAAGAAGGGGGACCGGAGGGTGTGTTCCAACTATAGGGGGATCACACTTCTCAGCCTCCCTGGGAAAGTCTATGCCAGGGTACTGGAGAGGAGAATACGGCCGATAGTGGAACCTCGGATTCAGGAGGAACAGTGCGGTTTTCGTCCAGGCCGTGGAACACTGGACCAGCTCTATACCCTCTACAGGGTGCTGGAGGGTTCATGGGAGTTTGCTCAACCAGTCCACATGTGCTTTGTGGATTTGGAGAAGGCATTCGACTGTGTCCCCCGAGGCGGCCTGTGGAGGGTGCTCCGGGAGTATGGGGTCCCGGGTCCTTTGCTAAGGGCTGTCCGGTCCCTGTATGACCAAAGCAGGAGCTTGGTTCGCATTGCCGGTAGTAAGTCAGACTTCTTCCCTGTGCATGTTGGACTCCGGCAGGGCTGCCCTTTGTCGCCGGTTCTGTTCATAATTTTTATGGACAGAATTTCTAGGCGCAGCCAGGGGCCGGAGGGTGTCAGGTTTGGGGACCACGTGATTTCGTCTCTGCTTTTTGCGGATGATGTTGTCGTGTTGGCCCCTTCACACCAGGACCTTCAGCATGCACTGGGACGGTTTGCAGCCAAGTGTGAAGCGGCTGGGATGAGAATCAGCACCTCCAAATCCGAGGCCATGGTCCTCAGTCGGAAAAGGGCGGCTTGCTCATTTCAGGTTGGTGGAGAGATCCTTCCTCAAGTGGAGGAGTTTAAGTATCTTGGGGTTTTGTTCACGAGTGAGGGAAGGATGGAACGGGAGATTGACAGACGGATCGGTGCAGCTTCTGCAGTAATGCGGTCGATGTACCGGTCTGTTGTGGTGAAGAAAGAGCTGAGCCGTAAGCCAAAGCTCTCGATTTACCGGTCAATCTACGTTCCTACTCTCACCTATGGTCATGAGCTTTGGGTCATGACCGAAAGGACAAGATCCCCGATACAGGCGGCCGAAATGAGCTTTCTCCGCAGGGTGGCTGGGCGAACCCTTAGAGATAGGGTGAGAAGCTCGGTCACTCGAGAGGAGCTCAGAGTAGAGCCGCTGCTTCTCCATATCGAGAGGGGTCAGCTGAGGTGGCTCGGGCATCTGTTTCGGATGCCTCCTAAACGCCTTCCCGGGGAGGTGTTCCGGGCACGTCCCACTGGGAGGAGACCCCGGGAAGACCTAGGACACGCTGGAGAGACTATGTCTCCCGGCTGGCCTGGGAACGCCTCGGTGTCCCCCCAGAAGAGCTGGAGGAAGTGTCTAGGGAGAGGGAAGTCTGGGCATCTCTGCTTAGACTGCTGCCCCCGCGACCCGGCCCCGGATAAGCGGAAGAAGATGGATGGATGGATGGATGGTTTGTACTCTATATCAAAGTCATACGTAGTTAACGCAGCCAACCACCTATGGCCTGTGGCGTTAAGTTTGGCAGTTGTCAGCACATAGGTGAGAGGATTGTTATCTGTCATCACTGTAAACTTAGCTCCATAAAGGTAATCATGGAACTTGTCCACGACGGCCCATTTCACAGCGAGGAATCTAGCTGATGAACATGATAATTACGTTCCGACATACTCAACTTTCGACTGGCAAAAGCAATGGGACGGAAACCTTCAGGGTTTTCCTGATTAAGCACTGCACCCAACCCATCCAGGCTCGCATCCACATGAAGAATGTAAGGTTTGCTTGGGTCAGCGAAAGCTAACACTGGGGTATTGGTGAGGCAATTTATGATTTTCTCAAAGGAATCATCACAGACTTTGTCCCATCTATCAGCGAAGGGTTCAGACTCCTTGAATTACTGCTGCTTCTCCGCACTACCAGATTTCTTCCTTTTCTGAGTCGATGGGTAACCCTTAGTTAACTCCGTCAAGGGCCTGACAATGGATGAATGATTGGCAATAAAACGCCGATAATACCCACAGAACCCAAGGAATGATCGTAGTGACTTCAAATCTACAGGTTTCTTCCAGTCAAGAACGGCTTTCACATTTTCAGGGTCTGTTGCAACACCAGCTGCAGAAACGATATGGCCCAGGTACTTCACCTGAGGCTGGCAAAATTGACACTTATCAATTGAATTTTTTAGCCCACACTCCTATAACCTTTCCAGTACCTTCAACAGACGTTCCTCATGCTCCTCAAGGGTTTTCCCAAACACTATCAAATCATCCAGATAGACCAGTACCTGTAACAGATTCATGTCTCCAACTGCTGCTTCCATCCATCGTTGGAATGTCGCAGGAGCTCCAGTTATTCCCTGATGCATCCTCTCAAACTGGTAGAACCCCAATGGACAAAGGAACGCTGTTTTCTCCTTATCTTCTTCCGCCATTGCAATCTGGTAATAGCCACTACGCAGATCCAGAACAGAAAACCATTTGCTGCCCGTCAAACAATTAAGCACATCATCAAATGTGGCATGGTGTACTGATCCGGCACTGTGCGTGAGTTCAATGTGCGATAGTCAATGCACATGCGTATTCGGCCATTCTTCTTTCTTGCAATGACTATGGGGGAAGCGTAAGGGCTGCGTGATTCTTTGATTATCCCGGCTGCCAACAGGTCCTGTATGTGACGGGGAACATCCTCAGTGTCAGCCGGAGCTATACGCCTGGATCTCTCTCGGAATGGCTTTGAATCACTGAGTCGTATTTGGTGTTTCACCCCCCTTGCTAGTCCTACATCCCATTCATCTACTGAAAAAACTCCCGTTTTCTGTGACAGTATGTTAACAAGGCGTGTTTTCCAAACTTCTGGAATTGGAGAGTCGCCAAAGTCAAACAAGCTAGGGTCTAGGGTCTTTTGTGTGGATACTGATTTCTGTGGCACTGTGACAGTGTCTACCACACAGACTTGAGCCACTAGAGTCCCAATAGGAATCTCGGTTCCCTTCTGAGATTCGTTTTGAAGGGGTACAAGGAAATGATGTTCATCCACAAAAGAAGGAGTCATCACAAGAGAGGGCATTAGGACCCCAGCAGGAAGTTGACCATCTTCCGCCGTCTCCACAAGAAGAATGTGATTGGCTAAAGGTTGTTGGGGCATGACCTTACACACAGCATAACTAGTACTGCGAGGAGGAATAGTTAATGGTCCAGGACCCTCCCATTTCACTAGTCCCACAACATCAGTGCTGTTGGATGTCAAAGACTGTTTGGTAACATTCAAGTCATAAGGAAGTATTCTCAGCGAATTGACGGTGCTGCTACTGACCAACTCTTTGCAGTGAGCCAACAGAGTGTTCAGCTTGGAAGCATTTGTGCCAAGAATGACTGAAACCGGATCTGGACTCTTGGGGTCCGGACATACAAGTGCCAAGATCGGAATCTTCTCTTTCGATAGTGATCTGACATCAGGAAAAGCCAATTCAACAGATATATACCCACGGTAAGGGTAAGTGGAATCACTGAGACCCCATATTGCAAGGTCTGAAAGAGGCATAAGAGGAACATGCGAAAGGTGCTGCTGGTACCAACTTTCAAACACTATGGTGACCCGGGAACCACTGTCCAGTAGGGCTTTGCATGGCTGACCTTCAAGCGTGACACTAGCAAGAGGAGATGGGCGGCCCCCTAACCCCTCAGGTAAGTGACTTGGCTTGAGAGACTCTACTTTTCCCTGACGAGCAGAAAAGTTCTTTACCTCTGCAGATGCTGGTTCTTTTCCACCCCTGCCCCTCCGAAGAGCACGGATCAGCTATTGAATGACATTTGCAGAGTTCTCAGAAGAATTGCAATGAGTGGCAATATGGCCGTCTTCGCCACATCTGTAACAGAAGTAATCTGAAGTTTCGGAAGGTAACAGAGATTTCCGGTTACTATTAGGCTTGCTTCTGTCATCCCTTCTTGGGAACTCTCTAGACACAGACATACCTTGTGACACTGTCATTACACTAAGCTGTTCTTGGAGCTTTTTCACTTGTTTCTGCAGAATCTGAACATCATTCTCCGTTTCAATCTCAACTGGCTTTTGAGAATTTTTCAGTTTTGTTTCAGGCTCAGTATCTCTTTTCTTCAACTTAGAAGTTAGCACTTTGAGTTCGGCTTTCAGATCTTAAATTTCAGAAGAATTTGACTTCATGTCTTTGGTAGCCTGAACTTGTCTTACCGTAAGATTCAGTTTTAGACGCGAGGCTTCATATTCTTCTTCCTCTCTGATCTAATTCAACAACTGCAAAAAGGTAGGAGGCTTCTCTTTTCTCTCCCTTAGCCGTAGATGCACCAATATCATGTCAGATTGTGTGGAACCTCTAATAAGCTGTTCTAGCCTAATTTGGTCTGTGCGTTGGGGAGATATTCCCTCTCGGTGCAAAACTCTTCTAAGAGATCTCTCCAACCTTTGCAAGAAATCAGAGAGCTTTTCACCAGACTGCTGGTACATAGATCTGAAGGCAAAATACAGGTCCTCCCCTGACTCAGCACCACTAAAAACATTCTCCAATGCCTTCAAATTATCAGTAGGGGTTGCATCTGGCTCGTTTAGCCTCACTACTTGAATAATATCTAAAGCAGGACCCTTTAAGCTTTCAACTATCCTTGTGCGTTTTTCTCGGTTGGAACAGCTACATTCTTCAACCATTAAATGTGCCTGAGCAAGCCAATGTTCTAGGCTTTCTTCGCCGGGAGGAGTGGGAATGGTTCCAGAAAATGTCCTCAAGCGTCTGAAAGCATTAGTTTCACTGCTGGGTCTCATGGTTTTCTCAAGGAGATCTCCAACTGCTCGGATGATACTATCAGATGAACTTCCTTGGAGGGGATCCTTGGGGAAAAGAGCCCTGACATCGTCCATAGTCTTGCCTTCCTCTTGTAATAACTTGCAAAATTTATCAGAGAACTGCTCTGACTCTCTTGGGGTAAGTAGTATTATCTTCCAGGGAATTTCTCCACTAGCAGGTTGGATCTCAGGTGGGGTGTGATCTGGGCTTACTGGCTGCCTGCACTCACACAGCACAATTTTACTTTGGATTTGAGAGTAGTATTTTTCATCTCTTACTCGAACTCTCCCAAAAACTTTTACGGTTTGTGCCAATTCTTCAATGTCTGATACATCTAAATCAGTGGGCACTCCACTTAACACAAAAGCATGGGGTTAACTCCTAAACCCTCACACCAGTCAATGAGCTCACTCATAGTTACATTTTTGGGAATATCCATACTGAGTAATGTGTCTCTCACAATAACACACTATATGGTAGAAAAAAAAAGGGAATTATCCCAGCGGTGCCTCCAATTTATGTAGCACTCTATAAGTACCAATATCTAGAGTGCCCTGGGTTCGTTACTGATGTAGTAATAGTATATTGTAGGGAAATTGAATAGAAATCAGTAAAATTACAGAATGTAAACGTAATAAAAAAAATGAATAAATACTCAATTTCAAATACTCACTTGTTTCCCTTTTACTTGACAATTAGCTAAAGTTGTGAAATGAACCTCCAAAAACAGTTGTAAATCACAGTAAATAACTTTACATTACTCACTTACCTAACCCTAACCCTAACCCTAACTCTTTGGAGAATATTCAACACTTTCACATCACTTTACATTTCTTTTCAGACAGTTATTAAACTTAATTTGGGCCCAGGCCCTTGGAAAAATATATAAGTGTCAAAAATAGTCCCAATAAAGTAAACAAATAAAATTAGATGCAGACCTGAACGACTCTTGTGTGCGTTGGGGCGGAAAAAAATACAAATCGCCGCTTCACTCTTACTAGAGCCAACAATAATGGAAAATACTACTCACGATTGTCATGCTCACATCATCACAGTCCCACGAAAAACGGAGCAACGCAGAGAGCGTCAAAGAAGGAGAATATACCGTGCTGCAACGGGCAAAAAGATCAACACTCGCCGTGCGGTCCCGATCAGGGAATCCAACGAGGCCAGGGGAACTTCCAGGCAATCCAGGGTACCTGAAGCGCTACCTGGTAATGAAATGCACCATGGCCGGAGGAGCTCAGTCTCCAGTTAATCCAAATCACTCGTGAACAACAAGTGCGTCACATTTGCGACTCGCGAGTATAAACTACTCATTCACACGATCAACTAATGTAGGATATCAACACTTTAACCCTCTGGGGTCTGAGGTGTTTTCGGGGTCCTTGAGATGTTTTGGCATGCTCTGACATTTCTGCTTTTTTCAGTTGCTTATAAACATATTAATGGCACAGGTGAAATTACACTCTATATAGCACACACAGGGCTACCATAATATGTGAGCAACATGTATGTACATGTTTGTATTTTTGAGAGAATATTGTTTATGCGTGGTTATTGAAAAAACTAAAAAACAAAGTTTCTTATATAAGGCCACAAATAACATACTAAATATCTGTCCACAAGACTTTTGACTAGTGGATGTTGTCGCCTAGAGTTTTTGCTTCAAATTGATCTGAAAATCATTCTGCCTAATCATTCACATAAAACAATAGATTGTTTTAAATTGTGAAAAACAGTTTTTTTGTTTGCAAAGGCAATATGCGGATGGGCGGAATGGCCCAACCCCCTCATGAATAATTAGGCAGTTCTCACCTGAGCAGACGGCATACTAATGAGCCTTTCATTCAGGGGTGTCACACAAGAAAGAATGCAAGGACAATATATAAATAAATAAATAAATATTTAGACACACACACACACACACACATATATATACACTCACCGGCCACTTTATTAGGTACCCCATGCTAGTAACGGGTTGGACCCCCTTTTGCCTTCAGAACTGCCTCAATTCTTCGTGGCATAGATTCAACAAGGTGCTGGAAGCATTCCTCAGGGAGTTTGGTCCATATTGACATGATGGCATCACACCGTTTGCCGCAGATTTGTCGGCTGCACATCCATGATGCGAATCTCCCGTTCCACCACATCCCAAAGATGCTCTATTGGGTTGAGATCTGGTGACTGTGGAGGCCATTTTAGTACAGTGAACTCATTGTCATGTTCAAGAAACCAATTTGAAATGATTAGAGCTTTGTGACATGGTGGAAGTAGCCATCAGAGGATGGGTACATGGTGGCCATAAAGGGATGGACATGGTCAGAAACAATGCTCTGGTAGGCCGTGGCATTTAAACGATGCCCAATTGGCACTAAGGGGCCTAAAGTGTGCCAGGAAAACATCCCCCACACCATTACACCACCACCACCAGCCTGCACAGTGGTAACAAGGCATGATGGTTCCATGTTCTCATTCTGTTTACGCCAAATTCTGACTCTAACATCTGAATGTCTCAACAGAAATCGAGACTCATCAGACCAGGCAACATTTTTCCAGTCTTCAACTGTTCAATTTTGGTGAGCTCTTGCAAATTGTAGCCTCTTTTTCCTATTTGTAGTGGAGATGAGTGGTACCCGGTGGAGTCTTCTGCTGTTGTAGCCCATCCGCCTCAAGGTTGTGCGTGTTGTGGCTTCACAAATGCTTTGCTGCATACCTCGGTTGTAACGAGTGGTTATTTCAGTCACTGTTGCCCTTCTATCAGCTCGAACCAGTCTGGCCATTCTCCTCTGACCTCTGGCATCAACAAGGCATTTCCGCCCACAGAACTGCCGCTCACTGGATGTTTTTTCTTTTTCGGACCATTCTCTGTAAACCCTAGAGATGGTTGTGCGTGAAAATCCCAGTAGATTAGCAGTTTCTGAAATACTCAGACCAGCCCTTCTGGCACCAACAATCATGCCACGTTCAAAGTCACTCAAATCAACTTTCTTCCCCATACTGATGCTCGGTTTGAACTGCAGGAGATTGTCTTGACCATGTCTACATGCCTAAATGCACTGAGTTGCCGCCATGTGATTGGCTGCTTAGAAATTAAGTGTTAACGAGCAGTTGGACAGGTGTACCTAATAAAGTGGCCGGTGAGATATATATATATATACAAACAATCAAAACATAAATGAAAGCCAAAAGCACATTTTTAGTCACACCTTTTAGCCATCCACCACGGTAAAAATAAACCAGTCGCATTTCAAAGTCGTTCGCGAAAGGACCGCCAGGTGGCGCAAAGGGACATTTAGCAAAACGTAAGTGGGGCTAATGTCTGGAGCCTAAGGATGAAATAATACAAGTTATGGTAATTTCCAAATAAGCCTACAACAAACATTTATAGCCTACTCCGTAATTGTTGGTCATACAGATAAGATATAATCTTTTAAAACTGTAAAAGGCTAAAGTATAGGCCTACACTCACAGGCTAAATGAAAAAAAACGTTTTCTCGCTCATGTGAGACACAGACGTTTGGGTATTTCTCAGTGAGAATATTCATAGCTGAGTGGTAGAACTTACGGTTCATCATCAAGATGACACGGGTTCAAATCCCGCACAAACATGGTCTGCTGTAAATTTTATATTTATTTAGATTTGTCTAGCTCTAAAACTCTGTTACACCATACAGTTTTTTTGGTTATATTTATAAAATACAATTATCATGCATTTCCATTTTACACTAAGGAACAAAATAGTATCCAACAGAACGACTTTGCATCTGTATAATAATAGGCTACCAATCGTAATTTCAAAAGCAGTTCTGTAAAAAAAATAATTATATATAGCCTATATACTGTATATATATATAGCCTACTATATATATATTTTTTTTTTTCAGGGCTGCCAACTCTCACGCACTGAGCGTGAGACTCACGCAATTGACCCAAATCTCACGCTCTCACGCCACACCCCCGATTTCTCACGCTGAAGTGTCAACCCGGTCGGTCAAATTCCTAAAAGATATAGTTTATCTATAGATCTACCTGTTGAGCCACTCGTGATCGACTAGTTATACCGCAAATTAGTTAAAATATCCCGTAATCTATCTAGAGCGAGCGTGCATGCGAGACAGATATTGTGCTCTAAACCGTGCGCGCGCATGGCAGAGAGGTCTGTTCCCTACAACCTAGAGTTTTTAAAAACATGGTTTTAAGTAAAGTGTGATTTGCCAGGGGGGATTGGGATTTCCTTCTGGTCTAAACATCCCTGCTTCTGCTGAATTATTTTAATCCCCACACCCCTCCCTCCACAGCTAATCAATGCTATAGGCTACTTCACCAATATCAAATATATAAAATAGAGATATGCAACAGGCACGTTTAAATGACAAACAATAAAATCAAAACCAGCGTTTCAGTTGTTCATTAGTTCCAGTGGCCCTAATGCATGCACGGCTTTTCAAAATTTCACAAAGCGGTGTTGACATTATTTTGAATGAAATATTGAAGTTTATAATCAAGTGTTTTGGCACACCACGCCGAGTGGCCCTATGCATTTTTCTAAAGTCGGGTTTTATTCTGGCATGGTGAGTTAGTGTTCGACAAACGCGGCAGCGCGTTCATTTAGATTAATTTATTTTTCTCATTATTACAGCTAAAATAACTTAATAATTTAATAACTCCGTAATTTTTTGGTCATACAGATAAGAGTAGCTTACATCGTTCAAAACTGTAAACTTGTATTCATATAGGCTAACGACAAAAACAGTATCTGTCGTCTCTGTCTCCGGGAACTGCGCGTCACACAAATGAACCGAAAGCCACTTCAGCTCAGTCACGATAAGAAATCGGCCATGTCTAAAGCCTTTAAATGTCTAAATATTTAGGCTAATAAATGTTATCTGATTATGTAGGCTAATCCATATGAAAACGAGAGGAACAGAGGATCTACTCAAACATGTAATGGAAGCGCTTCCCAATGAGAAAATGACAAGACAAAGGTGAAAATCTCACTCTAATTAAATGTAGGCTAAATCGCCCTGAATTAAAATGTAAAAACAGATCAAATAATGTATTTGTCGAAATGTTGCGATATTGTTTCATTTAAGTTCATAATTATTCTATAAATGTTATTTAATTTAGCAGCATTACCACGAAGCACCGTGTTTCGATATTTATTTGAATAATACAAAATAAAATAAAAACTTAATTCACAAATTGCATGCCTGGTTGTAAGGATCCAAAGATCCCTGTAGACTTTAATATTGAGTTGAACATTTTGTTCATGACAACAAATTAACATGCGTTTTTTCAGATTATATTTAGTTTTGCTTGGAAAAAGCTGCCCCAAACCAGTTTTATTTAATCAATTATTGAAATAATGAAATATTTAGTAATAAACTTTTATGACAGAAATATCACTAGGCTACATGTAACTTAAATCATTTAATTCCTTCATTATCAACACTGTCTAGAATAGCGATTTAAGTGTGAATTGCGACTTCTCTTTGTGTTAAGTCAGCCTCAGACTCCGATCGCCTGTGGGGGGGGTTGGAGGGACAGTTGCTGGACAAAGGTGTTAAACTAACTTGATATTTATACTTAATTTACTTGGGAAGATGTAGCTTTCTTTACTTTTAGCCGATTATTAACTTAACTTCAGTTTTCCTTTTAAGTCTGCTTTGCAAAAATAAGGCAATCGGTTTCCAAACTTTTTTTAATTATGTGTTATGTACTTATAGAACAATGGTCTAGATACAGGAATGTGGAGGAAGAGGGTTGGGAAATGGGATTATAATATGACACAGTCCAGACTCAAACCAGCATATCCAAGAGTCAATGGCTCTTACAGCACAAGCATATACATTACCCACAGGTGTGTGCAGTGCTTGAGTATTTTTTTTTTTTTTTTTTTGTGGAGAATTTAAAGTGAATGTTACTGTTTCTTTATATTCCCTAACAATTTCATTAAGATCACCAAAGTACAATTATCTGCCAGGTGAAAAAAAAACATAAGTATGATCGTTCTGAAAAATAAAAGCACATCTCTCTTCAACAAGCTGCCTGATCTATAACACAATCCAGATCATTGGAAAAACTAAATCACAACACATTTGCCGACATTTCTGCAGTAATATTATTCAGATATTGCTTCTTGTGTGTTTTGCAACATTTTTAACGTGAAATGTACAGTGAGCACCACTTAAACGGCATTTAGTTTTATCCGAAACAGATCAAAGTGAATCTGGCGATGTTTTATTACGTTAAATAGACCATGGGACACAGTGAAGACAGTCATCAACAAGTGCTGAAAGTATCAGTTCAAAAGTTGAAGATGCAGTGAGCCAATGTTGCAACAACTGTAAAAGATCTGTAACACAAACCAAAGTATACTGTAATATTTTGGTTCAGGGGTTTGTTAAAATGTCTAACTCTCATGGGCAATAATACCCAATAAAATGGTCTTTCTGCTTAACGTTAACCATGCACATTTTTCCCATGTTTTAAGACTATACTCTAAAGACACTGTTATTTTTTATAACCCTTTTTTGTATTGTATTGTCTTAGAAGAATGCATTCCTATGTGCTTTTCATTTAGACCACATTATTATGGAGACATATTAACACTCTTTTTGTCAGTGGAAACATCAGTCAATAGCACAAATCCCCTCTGGGAGAATCAAACAATAATGTTCTTGCTTGCTGCTTGCTTGCTGCAATTTCTTTTCCAGGAAAAATTTAGAGAAATATAACAAATGTCTTTCTAAATGCAAATAATACCACATACTTTTTCCATCGGCTTAGCCAGAAAACCCCCAATTGCTTTTGGAACTACTGAGATGGTCAAGATCACGCTATATCTTTTCTCAACGTTTGAACTAATGCATTGGGATGATTAAGACAGGAAATAATCAATTCCAAAACATGTAAGAAGAACTTGTTCTACTGTCTACCTAAGTAGCAACTTCATGTCAAACACACTCAATGCTCAGAGATACAGTATCCAAACTTGGTCCTGGAGGGCAACTGTCCTGCAAAGCTGAGCTCCAACCCCAATAAACACATCTGAAGCAGCTAATCAAAGTCTTACTAGAAACTTCGGTCACACTTTATTTCGATAGTCCACTTTAGACATCCTACTAACTATAAGTAACTTTTCGACTACAGGTCAACTAACTCTCATTAGAGTATAGACTGTAGAGGTTCGGGTTAGGAGAATAAGTTGACTTGTAGTTGCCAAGTTACTTATATTCAGTAGAATGTCTGTTTGGGGAGCATCAAAATAAAGTGTTAGCAGATATTAAGCAGACAGTCTACTAATACTCTAATGAGAGTTAGTTGACATGTAGTTGCAAAGTTACTTATAGTTAGTAGAATGTCTAAAGTGGACTATCGAAATAAAGTGTAACCGAAACTTCACACAAGTGTGTTGAGGCGAGTTGAGACAGTGGCCCACCAGGACTGAGTATAAACACCACACATTGTGCATATTGATGAACAACACTGTTAATCCAGCTAAACTGATTTATTTTGAATAAACTACATTATGTTGTGTGTAAAAGTTTTTTTAAAATCAAATTAAGGGTAATGTAGGCCTATTTGTTTTGGAAGTGTTTTTACATCAAGGTGGAAAAGGGATTTCATCATAGAACAAAAAAGATTATGTCAAACTTAAGTTTTACTTTGGAGAAATCAGGTTAAATCTACTGACAGTTATGCTTCAGTAAAACCTTGTTTTTCTGGTTGCTTGAACTCAGTTGCAATCAGTAATTTTTTATCATCGTTTTTTGTAGATGTTACCATATGAAGTACATTTTCTAAGTTGAACAGACTAAATATTTTCAGTGTAACCAACGCAATACACAATCGGAGGTAATTTTTTTCTATTGAACTTTGCATTCTGGGATTGTCTTGTTCATGAAGCAATGTTGTCTTAGAAGCCAAAATGAGGCAGCTTGGAACAGCCTTTACACTGGGAATTAGCAAACTGCCTTGTAGCTTAAAATGGTCCCAGATATACCTGCTAATAAAGAGCTCATCCAGACCTTTCAGCTTCCAATATTTCTCACAGACACATGCAATAATGTCTGTATAATATCACACGCATGGCAAAAACATGTATGACCACAGTGGACCAGAGAATTGGAGCATTTCCAGCAACAAACAGAATTATTGTCCATCCCGGTGTGTGAGATTTCTCAGAGATTTTAGTGCCGTTAGCTTGAAGTGAGACACTGCAGAATCATGGGAAAGTGGCAAATGCACTGTAAAGAGGATGTTTTGGAAAGACTGGAGCGCTGGAAACATCATACAGAATTCTTTCATGACAACTCATTTTATCATCCAAGCATTTTCGTAAACGATGATGAAATATCCTTTTGATGTTGCATTTGAAATAGTCTTGTTTACCAGTGAAGTCAATAAATGTCTTTCCAATTCTTTTCCATGCAGAGTGACATAAGCCTCTAGTCTGGCTGTAACTATTAAGTCTTGTTTACACTTCAAATAATCATAATCAATAGTTGATGTGAGTGTATCATTTTATTAAAGCAATGCATATCTTTCTTGTCCTTGCATGCTTGAGAAAAACACTTTTGCACTCTATGAATTACTCAACAGCACAGCAGCTCAATAACACAAAAAAGTTTTTCAGTGATTTCAGTTTTGAGCTTAATCTTATTAGAAGATGATTTCAAACAAGTATTGTAATACTTATCGGATATTATTTGAAGAAATGTTTAAGTAAAGTGCTGCTTTTTATTTTATTATATGAAAGACATAAAAACACCATAAAAGCAGCAGCCATATCACCATATAGCCCAAGACTGGTCACCCACTGAAGCTGAGCAGGGTTGAGCCTGGTCAGTGTCTGGATGGGAGACCTCCTGGGAAGAGTTGCTGCTGGAAGAGGTGTTAGTGAGGCCAGTAGGGGGCGCTCACCCAGTGGCCTGTGTGGGTCCTAGTAGGTGTAGTGACGGTGTAGTGACGGGGACACTATACTGTCAAAGAGCACCGTCCTTGGGATGAGACGTTAAACCGAGGTCTTGACTCTCTGTGGTCATTAAAAATCCCAGGATGTCCTTCGAAAATGAGTAGGGGTGTAACCCCGGCATCCTGGCCAAATTTGCCCAGTGGCCTCTGTCCATCATGGCCTCCTAATCATCCCCATATATACTGATTGGCTTCATCACTGTCTCCTATCAACCAGTAAGCTGGTGTGTGGTGGGCGTTCTGGCACAATATGGCCGCCGTCGTCTCATCCAGGTGGAGCTGCACATTGGTTGTGTTTCCCCCTTCCATGTAAAGCGCTTTGAGTGCCGAGAATAGCGCTATATAATTGTAACGAATTATTATTATTATTTAAAAGTATAGTCTGACTCTACACTGTTAGACCTTACCAGTAATTTACTGTTAATTGTAAGGTTCTTTACTGTAATGTTATTTACAGTTTGTTACTGTACAAATACCATGCACTACAATAAAACTCGAGTTAACTACTTTAATTTGCAGAAACCGACTGCCTTAAATTGACCAACAATCGTTTAAATGTATTAACTAACATTTTTAATACACTGATAATGTGAGCAAAGTATTACTGTGAATTTATCATTTGAGACCACAAAAGAAATGCAACATTTAGCAGCATATCATCAATCTTTATAGATCTTCCCCTGGACTGAAGCACAGGCTCTACTCTTCAGCACAATGGCGACTCCAAAAAAATAAATGTTACAGGAAACTACTGGAAACAGTGTTGGCAGTATATACCTGTTTTATGACTTACAGTTTATCACTGTTAAAATACATTTCATGGGTGTGTCTTTTCATCTTACACCATTAACCCTTTCAACCCCACAGGAAAATCCACACTACAAAGAGTAAAAAGTAACATTGAAGGTGTTGCAGTGAGATAATTCAGTGAATATGTAGGTGATTGTTGAGCATTAGTGATGAACACCTGCTGTTAACAAGCAAAATCACTGAGGGAAAGAGGAACGCAAGAACAGAAAATAGAGACACACAAGAAGTACGACTTCCAGCATTACACATTATTACACTTATTATTAACCAGTATGACTTTATTTCTGTCATACATCTACAGAAGTTGTTATTGAGATGTTTAATTGAAAATGTTTGGTTTGAAGTTACCATTATGTAGATCAGTGTTTGCTTTAGTTGGGATGCTGACCCTTGTCTTTTTAACATTCGTTTTTGTCTGGCTGCTTGAACTGTGTTTTTGCCAGCTGCAGTTGTACACACACGGTTTGTTAATGCACTTTATTATATTGATGATGATGACAAAATCATCATATAGCCATTAGCACCCTTTTATTAGGACCCTTTGAAACTAGAGTTATCAGTTACAATGACAATTTTTTTAAAACACATCATGCACAACAAAAAAAAACAGAGCCGGTGTCTTGTAGAAACACAGAGATATCAACAATCAGCAAATGCATATCAACAATGATGGCAATAATAACAATTAAAAAATATTCATGCATCATCAAAACAGCCCAAAACACCTTAATAGCCTCCTCTTGGCTTTTTCTTGCCATAATAAATGTGCTTTATAAATACACAGTTACAGCAGCCAGAGAAAAACTAATGTTAAAAAGTCAAGAGCCCAACTAAAGAAAACACTGATACTTTTTTATGTACTTCTCAGAAATGTACTTAAAATTGCACTTAAGTATACTTGACTTATACTGACAGAAAAGTCTATGTATATTTGGCCTACTTGTACTCAGTCTTTTGACCGAGATATACTTACAAGTATCCTGGGAGTCATTATAATATAAAACGTATGACTCCCAGCATGGATTGCAGCATGACGTTTGTCACCATTGTTGAGATTCATATGCTGATTCTTGATGTCTGTGTCAAAAAAAATAAAAAATTCCTGCAATGTATTTAAAAATCCAAATTTAGAATGTCTGATCTGTGCCAACAAAATAATATTGGAGAAAATGTATCAATATAAAATAACTAGTTTTGGTCAGGGATAAGATAAGTGATGTATTCTACTTCATGGTGCTGAAAACTATATCATCTGATCAGCTTTGTTTCTGGCATCCTTTGCAACAATTTATGTGGTACTAAAACCACAAACTCACATAAAAAGCCAAGAGTCAAACTGGCCAACTAAACAAAACACTGATCACCATAATGGTGACCATGTTCAATAAAACATCATCATCTAAAGCTCTATTAAAGGTATTGTAGGTAGGAATTTTATAAAAAAAAACTTTTTTCCAAATTTGTTTAAACTTTCTGTATCAACGCATAATTAAAATGTAAGTACTCTGAAAAGAAAGTATAAAAATCGAGTGTCTGTAGACCTCTCACGACTGTTTTAAAGACAGCTCATTATTTTCATTCACTCCACCCCCTCCCTTCTGGGCTCCTTCCAAAGCCACGCCCCAAAAACACATGAACGCGCGACTCCGACCGCTGAACTGAAGACGCATTATTTACCTGAGACGAGCGGAGAGGAAGGAGCGCAGTGCATGTAGTGACATCATGCCAGAATCACATGTAATAAAAAAATCTAACTTTATCATTTTGAAGATAAACAAATAAGATGTATTTTAGTACTCACTATGAAGCTAGCATATTGATATTGGTAAAGTTTAAAATATATGTTTATTGATTCGCTAACGAGCTAGTTATCTATAAGGCAAAGCTAAAAACAGGTTGCATGATACACGTTTTTCCATTGCCATCATTTACACTGTGATGAAGATGAATTTCGTGTAACATTCATAACATATATGGTGTTCTGCATGTTAGAGTTTCCATGATGAAAGCATTGTTGACTCTGATGAGGACTACACTCCAGAGACAAGTACCGCATCGTCAGCTCGAGGACAGATCCGGGGTCGAGGGCGAAGCAGAGGAGGTCGTCACAAGGCGTCACTTTTCAGCCCCTTGAGGTCTCTCAGTTCTCGCCATCGCTGGAAAGCCACACCGATATTGACACGTGTTTAATTTCGTTGTTTATCTAAAGACTTTTTGTTCATTACCTTTTCTAGTAACGTTACTGTCTTCATTTTTTTGCCTGGTTTGCCTTCGCGAACTGCATATGTGAATTTTGATTGGTCTTTCTCTGCCATTGTTTTGCTATTCCTAGGTTCCGTGCCTCTTGAATTCCTCAAATCAAACGGAATCGGATACGCGCAAGTGGGCACACCCTGTGTGGCAAAAGGGTGGTTGCCATGGTTGCGAGAGAGTGACAGTCGCCTAAGCCAATCCTTTGTTTCGTCCCGGGTGGAAATAATGAGCTGTGTTTAGTGCAGATTAAACGGTCTAGAGTCACTCGATTTGTATACTCTTTTTATCAGAGTACTTACATTTTAATTATGCATTGATATATACAGAAAGTTTAAACAAATTTGGAAAAAAGTTTTTTTTTATAAAATTCCTACCTACAATACCTTTAATTCTCAATAAGACCTTCTGTAGACGTATGACAGAAATGAAGTCAGTCTGGTTTGTAATAAGAGAGATTTAATGTCTTTTCAGTTGATTTCATCTAAGGCTGTAGTTGGAAGTCAGTTGTACAGTAGTTCTTGTTTTTCTCTTTTCTTCAGTGATTCTGCTTGGTATCATCTGGTGTCTTCAAGGTTGGCAATACAAAAATTCTTAATTCATCTTTGATGTCTTTTGTTTAAATTTTACTTATTTTTTTGTGTGCTATTTGCGGTTGAATTTTAAGGAATTCATTTGATTAATTCTAACTCAATAATTATTTGTTGAATTTAAATAATTATATTGCTTGTAATCTGTTGCCACAATTTTATTGAGTAGATATCGTGTATTATTTTTACACCCTTTATATTTTTACACCCAAGTTATATGATTAAATACATATTTAGAATCTTATCTGTGTTGGTTGGTTCTTTCTGAGCCAGTAATGAGAAAAGAAACAGGTAAAGACAGGAGAACCATGTGGTATTACCATTTTGTTATAGTTTTTGTTTTCATCAGCAAACAAATGTTCTGCGCAGAGAGTTCAGATGATGTCCCAGACAGCAGAGTGCATGTGTGCAGTCAGACTCATTGACCTGTTGTCCAAACTCAGCTTCACACAGCCATGAAGAAGGCACAATCTATTACTCGTGTGTACATTACGGATCCTCTTGGCACACTTTCACACGCTACCCAGCCAACGCTGGCATGATCCTGATGTTCTGATGCCACTGGAATGCTTTGTTTTTGCTTTTGCCCTTCTGAAGCTACACACCAACATCAAGATGCTCATAGGTCTGTAATAACGTCTGGTTTGCTGGCTTGATCCAGCTTGGTTGATGTGCAGGTTTTATGCATTCCAGCCTCTAGATTGGATGGACTCAGAATCTTCCCAGATGTGCTGGCTTGCAGTGTTGTGGAGCCACAGCTGTACAAGAGAGGAGTTCACATCGATGATTTGGGTGGGTCTGACATTTAGCTCTCAAGCGTCTATTTGGCAGGAGTTTTTTAGACAGCGGTCTTCCCCTTCAAATAGACTTACAGTGTTATAGTTATGTCTGTTCTGTATCTGTTTCCCTGAGTTTTCCCCGTCATTGTGTATTTGGTTCAGTCCTGTTCCCAGTTTTCCCGCTCCTTGTTAGTGTTCAGTTTATTCACCTGTGTTCTGATTTGCCCCAGCTGTGTCTTGTTCCCTCATCCCGTCTGTGTATTTAATCCTGTCTGCTCTTTTGTTCTTGGTCAGTTATTGAATGAATGTATGTATTTTCGAGTGTCTTGCCTGAGTTTTCCCTAGTTTGTATTATTAAAGTCTACTGCTGCATTTAGATCCGCCTACTGCCTTTGCTTCCACACAAAACGTAACAGAATATCTGACCCACTAGGATCTAGCAGCCATGCCTACCTGGAGTCCTGATGTCCAGATCCTCCGTCTTCGCCAGGAGAATCGCGCCATCGAGGATTATGTCGCAGAATTCCTCGAGCTGGCATATCTCGCGCAAATGAACACCCACGGCCTGAAGATCTTCTTCCGCGGAGGATTATCGGAACCACTCCGGTCTCTGATGCCCGAACCTGGTCCTCACGGATCTTTAGAATGGTACGTTGACCTGGCCCTGTTGTGGAGCGGTTCCCCGTTTACTGTGGGCGTGGAGGAGAAGCTGCGAGAGCCTGCGCTTAACGTCAGCCCGGTCGCGCCCGCGCTTCACTTCAGCTGCTCAGCCGAGACCACGCTCCACAAGCCTGCGCTTCACGTGAACCGAGTCGAGCCCGCTTTCCACGACATGCCTGAGCTTCTTCCTGCCGAGACCGACATGCCTGAGCTTCTTCCTGCCGAGATCGACATGCCTGAGGCTGAGCTTCTGTCTTCCGAACCCGCACGTCGCTTCAGCCTCGACGAACCCGAGTCAAGTGAGTCAAGTGCCGCCGAGTCAAGTGAGACCGCGCTTCCCGAGTCAAGTGAGTCAATTGCCGCCGAGTCAAGTGCCGCCGAGTCAAGTGAGTCAAGTGCCGCCGAGTCAAGTGAGTCAAGTGCCGCCGAGTCAAGTGAGTCAAGTGCCGCCGAGTCAAGTGAGTCAAGTGCCGCCGAGTCAAGTGAGTCAAGTGCCGCCGAGTCAAGTGAGTCAAGTGCCGCCGAGTCAAGTGAGTCAAGTGCCGCCGAGTCAAGTGAGTCAAGTGCCGCCGAGTCAAGTGAGTCAAGTGCCGCCGAGTCAAGTGAGTCAAGTGCCGCCGAGTCAAGTGAGTCAAGTGCCGCCGAGTCAAGTGAGTCAAGTGAGTCTACCGAGTCAAGTGAGTCTACCGAGTCAAGTGAGTCTACCGAGTCAAGTGAGTCTACCGAGTCAAGTGAGTCTACCGAGTCAAGTGAGTCTACCGAGTCAAGTGAGTCTACCGAGTCAAGTGAGTCTACCGAGTCAAGTGAGTCAAGTGAGTCTACCGAGTCAAGTGAGTCTACCGAGTCAAGTGAGTCTACCGAGTCAAGTGAGTCAAGCCCAGTGACGCGTCGTCGCAGGAGGAGAAGGAGGTCTCGTTTGCCTCGCCAGGCTCCGAAGGGCGTTCCCAGACTCCTCGCCCTGCCGGCCCCGCCTCTGCGCCTCGCCCTGCCGGCCCCTCCTCTGCGCCTCGCCCTGCCAGCCCCGCCTCTGCGCCTCGCCCTGCCGGCCCCTCCTCTGCGCCTCGCCCTGCCGGCCCCTCCTCTGCGCCTCGCCCTGCCAGCCCCGCCTCTGCGCCTCGCCCTGCCGGCCCCGCCTCTGCGCCTCGTCCTGCCTGCGCCCTTCAAGCTCCGGGAGGCCTGCCCGGAACCCTTTTACCACCTGGAGGTTCCTCCTGAGGATTTCCCCAAGTATTTTTTGGGGGGGGGCAGAAGGTACTCCGTGAGGGCCATGGAGACGACGTCGACATGGTCCTCATCCTCGTCTGAGTCTGCTCCGACCTGGCCACCATCTCATCGTGCTCCGCCCTGGCCTTTGCCACGCCATGCTCCACCCTGGCCTTCGCCACGCCATGCTCCACCCTGGCCTTCGCCACGCCATGCTCCACCCTGGCCTTCACCACGTCATGCTCCGCCCTGGCCTTCGCCACGCCATGCTCCACCCTGGCCTTCACCACGTCATGCTCCGCCCTGGCCTTCGCCTCATCCTGCTCCGCCCTGGCCGCCGTCACGTCCTGCTCCGCCCTGGAGGCTTCCTGTTCCGGGCAAGCCACGCCCTCGTCAGCCTTCAGGGCGCCCACCCTCCCGCCCCTATTTGATGTTTATTCGGCGCGGGGACACGCCTTATGGAAGGGGGGGATAATGTTATAGTTATGTCTGTTCTGTATCTGTTTCCCTGAGTTTTCCCCGTCATTGTGTATTTGGTTCAGTCCTGTTCCCAGTTTTCCCGCTCCTTGTTAGTGTTCAGTTTATTCACCTGTGTTCTGATTTGCCCCAGCTGTGTCTTGTTCCCTCATCCCGTCTGTGTATTTAATCCTGTCTGCTCTTTTGTTCTTGGTCAGTTATTGAATGAATGTATGTATTTTCGAGTGTCTTGCCTGAGTTTTCCCTAGTTTGTATTATTAAAGTCTACTGCTGCATTTAGATCCGCCTACTGCCTTTGCTTCCACGCAAAACGTAACATACAGGTTCAAGTTTTGGATTTAACTGACATCTGTGTGTAAATATGATCCGTATGAACAGGATCCTGTTGAATCATTTATATTGAACAATGTGTTTCTTGAATGTGCATTGAATGAGATATTTAATGCAACATAAAATGCAGAAATCACTTTAAAACTACTTAAATCTTAGATTATAAGGCTATTTATTGAAAGTTTTTTTTGGACTGTTGAATTGTGAATGTGATGGTTTAGTTTAAATCGCATCGCTGAAACATGTGTTATAATTCACACGTTTAACTTTCAGTTTCTAGCATGATGGAAAGTCTTAACAGAACAATCACATAGTCAGTGCTGAATTTATTGTACATCTCTGAAGACCGAATCCTTCCAGAGAAACTTGCCTCGGTTTTCCATCTGTCAGTTCAATGACACAGGCAACTTTCCAAAGTATTCCTATCATCAGCATATTGAGACAAACAAGCTGCAAAACAGAACAAGGAGACTCATTAAGGCACATTTTCAAGTCACATCATTTTATGTAACTACTGTATATTACACAATTATGGAACTGAATTGGGATATGTATTATTTAAATATCCATTAGACATTGTTTTGTTCACTATTGATTATATACTATTTAGGCACTAGTTAAAGTTCATCATAATCAAATTTACTAATTAACTATATATATTTTTTGTGCCGTTTTCATAAGCCCAATAAAAAACTTGAACGTGTGTGTTTTTAAAAAAAGCCAAAATGTTTGGGAATGTAGCCTTTGCCTTTGAAACAGGAATGAAGATGTAATTTGCAAATGTTGTTGCTTGTTTAAACATATGTAGCCCTTAAAACTGCATAAACATCTTTTCTTTAGAATATTTCTCACAGGCATTTATTTCTCATCTAATGGTTGACATACAGTATTTGTTTTGATTAAAACGAGATGAAAAAGTGAGTACTCTAGGCCTAGGGATCTTATAAGATCAACAGCCCAGCTTTGGTGTAACATGGACAAAAGGAAATAATTCAGAGGCTGTCCAGCTTTCCTTGTTTTTTAACAGAAAAACAAGTTTGACTGGTGGAGAAAGTTTTCATAATTCTGTTTGAATAGTCTAGTCCAGTTTTCAATTCAATTTAAATTATGCTGTAGTGCATTTTCACAATACACTTCCAAATCAAATCTCAAATTAAAGGTGACAGTCAAATAAAATATTCTCTAAGATGCTAGGATGAAGGAGAAACCTTGAGAGGAACCACATACAGTTCAAGCAACTTCGTAAAAGTTTTCTGAAATACTGAATCACTAACAATTTAATCTAGCCTTTTTGTTGACACTAGTCAACAGTTTAAATTTTTTTTGTCACAGTGAAAATATATATATATTTTTTTTTACAAATTACCATTGATTATAAAATGGGGCTGCTGAATACTTGATTCTGATTGGTT
Source organism: Rhinichthys klamathensis goyatoka (assembly GCF_029890125.1). NCBI lineage: Eukaryota > Metazoa > Chordata > Actinopteri > Cypriniformes > Leuciscidae > Rhinichthys > Rhinichthys klamathensis. The sequence goes on from NW_026606876.1 coordinate 271,318, forward strand.
GAGGAAAGTTCTAAGGTGTGCAATTATTTTTCAGTAAACAGCTATATTGGTTCCAGGTCTGTCAAACACATTACAGTATCACTTCAGTAAAAATTATTTCAGTTATTTTAAACGTCCTTAAAGCCTACAACAGCAAATGAACCAAAAGCTGCAAGACCAAAACCAAAAGACACTGACCAAGCAAAGAAATATGACTAACAATAGGATAAAAATGACAAATGATTTGCATGTTTTTGTGCGAACATGTACGATTTTTGGATTAAAATATCCAAAAACCACTAAAGCAATGTTATATAATTTGACTTGTGTATACATTATCCCAAATGTTTCCAACAATGTTTAAATCTATAGAAATCAGCCATTTTTAACCTGTGTAACGGCCCTTGTCATTGTGTCTCCTGTCGATGACATCACATGTTACCCTTGACTTATGTAGAAACCATTGAATCACCAAAGACGCTTTAATATATTGTGTTTTATAAGGTCCCGTCGGATTGTTTCCATCGGCTGTGGGAGATGAATACAACTCCCTGTAGCTGAGATGTCTTATGACGTTGATGTTATGACATTGTATTCCGATTATTTGTGCATCCGATTGGAGTCTGATCTAAAATTATTGACTCTCCACATTGTGTATTGCAATTGTTCAGATGCGATTTGTGTGTCGCTCGCTACTGTGTCTTCTGTGTCTTCAACTTATGAGGCTGGTATGTGTAACGGAGGCCAGCTAGTAGTTGCTGTGCGAGTAAACCTCACTCCTCTGATCTCAATAGGCGCTCTAGCGACAGATGCTAGAGGCTGCAGTCTTAAGCCTCCTTGTTAGAGCGCCTGACTCTCACGCCGGAGACCCGGGTTCGAGGCCCGCACAGAGCGGGGCGAGTAGGACCCGGGTGGAGGGGTTACATTGGTGCCGTGACCCGGATGGGAGTGAGGTTTGGGGGGTGAGTGTAACGGAGGCCAGCTAGTAGTTGCTGTGCGAGTAAACCTCACTCCTCTGATCTCAATAGGCGCTCTAGCGACAGAGGCTAGAGGCTGCAGTCTTTAGCCTCCTTGTTAGACCGCCTGACTCTCACGCTCGAGACCCGGGTTCGAGGCCCGCACAGAGCGGGGCGAGTAGGACCCGGGTGGAGGGGTTACATATGCATGGCTTTATTCTGTGCTGTCGTCTCTGCTGGTTTCAAAACATGTCTCTGTTATATTGTCATTTTCTGGTCGTCCGGCACTTTGCAACATCACAACCTTGTTTCTGCAGCGACTTTCAGCATGTTTTCTATAACACCGTCTGATGTTTATGTTTAACGTGGCATGAGAAAGTAACATAAACCACACGAAACCCGATCAGAGCAGTCAGACGGAAACATATTTCCAGAAATGTGATTGGAATAGGATTTCAAACAACACATGAAAGCAGCTCAAAACAGATTTGTAAAAATCGCATTTCATGTGATTGGATTTCAATCAGATATGCACAAAATTCGGATTTGGACTGATAGTCTGAACGAGGCTAAAGACTTCTCAGCCATTGTGGCTTGTTAATTAATCCTAATCATTTTAGATCAGTTTGTAGAAATCTGTTTTCAGCATTTAGTCCAATGATTAGTGTTTTTCTTTCATCAAAATTTAGCAGAAGGATCGCTGATGCAGTTAAGAAAACTCTGTCTTCAAGAAATAAAGATTAGTGTATCATAACATAGGGAGCTAATGGTATGTTTGCTATAATATCACCACCGACAGCATGTAGAAGGGGAACATCAAAGGGGCTAAGACCGAGCCTTGTTGCACATCATAGTTTACAATTGTTAGGTCAGACAGGCGCAAATAAGCAAAGTGGTAATGATCTGACAGATACAGTAGGAATTAAAACTGGTTAGTTTATCTCTAAAAATGTCTATGTGATTTTATTTTTAATCTTAGCTGGATTTCTAGGTCCTTCTAGGACTATACCATCTCCATGGTCTCTCCCTGTGTGTAACAAATGGATTGATGTTGCAGTCAGCTGATAGTCTAATGGTTCAGAATTATCTTCCCAACATCCACATGCTGATTTTTCTTTAAAAAAAAAAGTTGAATAACATGCATCATAAGTACTTGTTAATTTACACGAGCTTTAAACTGTAAGTCAAATTTACTTGGAATGTTTTAAGAATAACAAATATTTGGCAAGAAAAACTGAATGTAATAAAATACAAATATAAAATTCCTGGGATGAATGGTGTTTAATACTGAAAGGAACTTTGAAAGGGCTCTTTGTGCTTTATAAAGATTACTGCGTTCAGCTAATCAAATGGATTAGAGAGGCTTTGAAAACCATCCAATTTTTAATAACCATCCATGCAAAATAAACAGCATCCCACCATCTAGTAACGTGTGTGCATTTGTGTGAGTGGTTTTATCAAGTTTTATTTGATAAAGAGAAAAACATTCAGTACCGATGATATGAGATTTTATATACAGTAAGTGATTATAAAAATGATTCATCTGCTTATTCAGATTGGTAGTCTTACTCTGTAGTCTTATTCTTACTCGATCGGTAGTCGCTAAGGCTGCATTCGAAATTGCATACTCTCTTGAGTAAGTATACTTATTCTGAATAAGTAATTATGAGTGCTAAAAAGTATGCTATAGTATGAATGTGTGCAGTGTGAATGTAATCTGGACTTACTACATTCTCTACATTCTTGTCATTTTCACGTGACCTATAGTACCAGCATCAGTTGCATTGACATTCACAAATCCTCTCCCGTAGCCTCATGGGATAGCAAAGTTTCAATCGTATGCACACTTCAGGATCTCACCGAAAGTGTAGGTCATCCGGGTACTTTAGTACTCTATTATGAGTACCAATGTTACATTCCACCCAGTCTAGGATAGGGGAAGCAACATTAAAGAACTAAAATTACAACAAAACAATGTTTGGCTCCAAAGGTTACATACCAATCAACAACAAATGTGGTACAACAAGATTTATTTGGTGTAACACAAATATAGGAAGTTAAGACTTCAGGAGTGAGAAAAGCCAAAGAAAATACATAAAGAAAATACCTCTAACTAGGGAACCAATCTACACTTACCTAAGGAAAGAAAAAGGAAAGAAACAACAAAATAGTTCCCTGCCTCCCTCTCTACTTTAAACAGGAGAAAAGCATTCCAAAAATAAATAAAATGGCACCCACTCCCTAGACTTTCAAGTTAATCTATATACAGTATATACAAAAGAAGCATCAGAATAAACAGTATAACAGTTGGGTTCAGTAACAAAAAGTGTATATGTTAAGTCTTCGTCGTCGGTTAGGAACCTGGGTGTGCTCTTTGATACCAATCTCTAATTTGAAAGTCACGTGTCTAGTGTCTGTAAAACCGCATTTTTCCATCTTAAAAACATATCTAAATTACGCCATATGCTCTCATTAACAAATGCAGAACAATTAGTTCATGCGTTCATGACATCAAGGCTAGATTATTGTAATGCTCTACTGGGTGGTTGCCCTGCAAGCTTAATAAACAAACTACAGCTAGTTCAAAATGCAGCAGCTCGAGTTCTTACCAGAACCAGGAAATATGACCATATTAGCCCGGTTCTGTCAACACTGCATTGGCTGCCTATTAAACATCGTATAAATTTTAAAATATTGTTGATTACTTACAAAGCACTAAATGGTTTAGCTCCACAGTACTTGAGTGAGCTTTTAAAGCATTATAGTCCTTCACGTCTATTGAGATCTCAAAATTCCGGCCAGTTGATAATACCTAGAATATCTAAATCGACTGCTGCCGGTAGATCCTTTTCCTATTTAGCACCAAAACTTTGGAACAGTCTTCCTACCATTGTCCGGGAAGCAGACACACTCTGTCAGTTCAAAGCTAGACTAAAAACACATCTCTTTGACCTAGCATACACATAATACATTATAGACCTCAATAATTCAATGTTAGGCTGCATAGATTAGGTCAGCCGGAACTGGGAACACTTCCCTTAAATCCAGATGTACTCGTTACATCATAAGAAGAATGGCATCTACGCTAACTTTAGTGTCTTTGTTTATCCCGAGGTTTTCCTGCAGCCTGCCGGATCCAGGCCGTATCCAGATCTGACGAAGGAGATTCGCCTGAACCCGATGACAATGCAGTGCTGAAGTGCCAACTATCCTCTCCCTATGGAGGATCCCTTTCCCACTCTACAGATAAAGCGTTGTTGAAAATCCGGTTCGCGTACCCCGAAGTGATAAAATAAAATTCTGTATCAAATTTATAGGCAAGACAAGTAGTTTGTTTAGGCATGGTTTGTAGGGAAATTACAAACCTGCGCACACATATTCAAACGAATATAACTATAGTGTAACACCTCCTTTTATCAAAGATGAAACCTCTGAGGGGGATCAACAGATTTCGACTGGTACCGAAATTTCAAACCACTTCACTCAACAAATACTATTTTCCTATTTTATTTCCCATGTACATATAATTGCCCACAATAATTAATAAAGAATAGAATGACCCCACCAGTCTTTGTCTCTGTGTAAATGATACAATTATAAACACAACTTATCGTCAGTGTCCAGTCTTTAGAAGGGTTGAACTGATGATGGTGAAGAGATATTTGAGATCGACGCAATGATATAAATCCAATAATCCAGTATGAGAATGAGATGAAGGTGTCAATGGCCTTTGATGCCTCGCTACAGCGTGGTGATATCCTACGGATTCCTACTCCTCTCTTCCAGGAGACGTATAGATCATCAGATCATCCAAAACAATGCAGGATAATAAGTGTGGTTTGAAACAATGGTGACAAGTGGTTAATTATGAAAAGTCCTTTCTACAAAAAGAAAAACAGCTAACATAAGACTTATTCATGACAATAACACCAACATTTTTGATTAGAAGACACATTTAGAACATACTCACGTTTGAGCTTAAACTCCCTGAGTTCTCAAACCAGGACTTCAAATGTATCAGCAGATAGCATTTAGATGAACCATGCGGTTTCCCTCTACCAAACTGAACTGACTTCTTCATTGCTTACCAGGCTTATATCTAGCAGGCCCCACTCACTAGTGCCCCCAAACGGGTTTTAGTGGTACTACCACTTGACCCAGGTAATTTCCCAGGCAATAGTCAGAAAATAAACTATAAAAAACTCAGGTAACATTTAAACTGTTACATACCCCTCCCCGTGGTCTAAAAATTTGACTCATGGTAAATTTTTAAATTCTGGGTATGATAAGTGTCTACCTGAACAGGATCAGACAACATGGCTACCTTGTAGTTTACAGGTCCTAGCTTTTTCACAATCTTAGCTGGGCCTTTCCATTTAGGTGAGATCTTAGCCATGAAAGCATCATCTGCACTAGAAAGAGGGTGTGTTCGCACCCAAACAAAATCCCCCTCATTGAAGTTTTGAGCTCTTCTCTTGAGGTCGTAGTACTTTTTTTGTTTAGTTTGTGCCTTCTCTACATTCTCTCTTACTGACTCGTACAGAACCTTTTGGCGTTCCAGGAGACTGTAAGCTGGTTGGTCCGGATCTGGTGGATTCTGTAAGGCTCTCTGCAGAGGACCATTAAGTTGTCGGCCTAGGGCTATCTCAGCAGGTGAATACCCGGTACTCTCATGCCATGCGGTATTTAGTGCAAATCTGAACTCACATAACCACTGATCCCAGGTACGGTGGTTTTGGTCGACGTACGTGGCAATCATAGTTTTCAAATTACGATTGACCCGTTCAGTGAGGTTTGACTGAGGATGGTATGCGGTGGTGAGTTTTTGTGTTACTTGCCATTGCTTACATAACTGGGCTAAGAGGTTTGAGGTGAATTGAGCACCTCTATCAGACACGATGAAGGCTGGTGTTCCCCATCTTGTGAAAACCTCCTCTATAAGAATTCGCACAATGGTTGTAGCTTTAGCAGCTCTCATTGGGAAAACCTCTACCCACTTAGTGAAATAGTCCACTATAACCAGAAGATAATTATTCTGGCGAGTGCTTCGTGGAAATGGTCCCATGATGTCCATTCCCAGCATATAACCAGGTTCAACTAGTGGTACACTTTGTAAGCCCCCAGCAGGTTTTAAGTTAGTCGGTTTGTGTTGCTGACATTTCTGACAATTCTTGCAGTGTTGCCATACATCTGTACGAATTGAGGGCCAATAGGCGAACTCTAAAAGTCTCATCAATGTCTTAAATTTACCCAAGTGCCCACTCAGAGGATTGTCATGTGCATAAGTTAAAATTGCTTCCTTCAACTTTGCAGGAATGACAACTTGGATTCTCTGACCTTCTTTGGAGTCTGGTACACTCCTAAATAAAACTGCGTTCTTGAAAACATAGTGTGTTCTCTTCAAGTCAGTGGATTTCTGGTTTTCGGCTTTAACCATCAATTCTTGACACTCTGGGTCTAGTTTCTGTTCTGCTGCAATTTGTGCCAAATCCACTGGCAGATCACATGTGACAGATGAGTGCAACAACACAGCTGGTGACTCAGCTGCATACCTTCGGGACAATACGTCAGGCACTACATTACATTGTCCTCTCCGATACCGTACAGTAAAGTGATACCCTTGTAGTCTGATCGTCCATCTTTCCAGTCTGGACGAGGGTTTTGGATGTTGGAAAAGCCAGACTAAGGATGCATGATCAGTGATCACCTCAAAAGCTCTACCCTCTAGGTAATGGTGCCACTTCTCTACAGCCCACACTACCGCTAGACATTCCTTTTCTGATGTCGAATAGGACTTCTCTGCACCTCTGAGCAAACGGGATGCGTATGCAATTACTCTCTCTTGGCCATCCACCTCCTGTGTTAACACAGCTCCTAAGCCCACATCACTTGCGTCAGTCTGTACTTTAAAAGAAGCCTCGAAATTAGGTGTGGTTAAAACAGGAGCCTTAGTGAGTTCATCTTTAATAAGCTCAAACGAACATTGGCACTCATTAGTCCACTTCCACTTCGCCTCTTTTTTCTTCAGTGCGTGCAATGGTGCTGTTTTACTAGAAAAATCAGGGATAAAACGATGGTACCAAGCTGCTAGACCCAGAAATCGCTGAACCTCTTTTAAGTTCTTAGGAGTGGGAAATGTCCTGATCGCATCCACTTTATCTACATTCATCTTAACTCCATCTGCAGTGATAGTATGTCCTAGATAGTCCAGTGAAGAACAGATGAACTTACATTTTGTGAGGTTGAGCGTGAGACCGGCGATGTGTAAACTCTGGAACACCTGCTCGAGATGGTGCATGTGAGACTGGATGTCTGGTGAGTATATAATGATGTCGTCGATATAGACCATGCAATATTTGTTCTTGTGCTCTCTCAGAACTTGCTCCATCAACCGTTGGAAAGATGCTGCGGCGTTTTTAAGGCCAAAGGGAAGACACAAGAATTCATATAACCCTGAAGCAGTAATGAAAGCGGTCTTTTCCATACTTGCAGAATCCATTTCAACTTGCCAGTATCCGCTCTTTAAATCCAGCGTGCTGAACACCTTGGCTCCTTGGAGAGAATCAAGAATATCCGTGATTTGAGGCATCGGATACGCGTCGAGGTGTGTCTTTGCATTCAGTCCACGGTAATCAATGCAAAACCGGGATCCTCCATCTTTCTTATCCACTACCACCACAGGTGAAGCCCACGGAGACGTAGAAGGTTTGATGATTTTTAATTGAAGCAACTCCTTAATTTGCTCTTCAATGAAATCATTCTTCACTTTCGAAGCTCTGTACGGTCTCTTTCTTATAGGAAGTTCGTCAATAGTTTTAATCTCGTGCTTGATCAGGCTTGTACGTCCTAGATTTGTGGTACAAACTGAAGGCCAATCACACAAGAGAGCTTTCAATTGACTCTTTACCTTGACTGCAGCATGAGAGTTTTCCACGACTTGGTCGATTAACTTCGACTTCTCATCGCACCCCAACTCATCTTTTCCTTGGGCAGCATAAAATCGTACAGCAGGGTGCTCGTGCATTTTATTAAAACACATTGGATGACTAGAGTTAGTATCAGGCAGGCATATACGTGAGACATTAAAATCGATGGTGACCTTGGCTTCTCTAAGGAAATTCAAACCTAAGATGATAGGCACTGCCAAATCTTCATCATTCATCACATAGAATGTGACCTCATGTTTTGATCCGTACATCTCACATTCCCAGAGTACTTTACCCTGAGCTTTTTGACTCTGGCCATTAGCCAGCATGAATGTCTGAGCGCTACTGGTCAAAAGCTCATCCTTTCTCTTTAGTCTCCGCCATACTTTCTGCTGCATCAAAGAAAAAGTGCTTCCCGTATCAATCACGGCATTGAAGAATGAGTGATTTAAAACCAAAGGCGCCTGCAGTACATTGTTACACTGAGAGCCAGCAGCAGGATCCATCAGCATCAAGCGATTAGGCTGATTTTTTCCACCAGCAGAACTCTTCTTCTGTTCCTCACCTCTCTCTTGACTCCATCTTCTCTTATTCTCAGTCCAGTCCTTCTCTATTTGGGTCCCGAGACGAACCAGCTCATCAATAGTTTTCACCGTTCCCCTCAACAGTGACGCCAACCGTGGATTGCAGTTTCTTAATGTTGCCTGCACTAATTCGACTTCAGGCAACAAAGGGTTAATCTTTAGTGACATCGCTCTATAATTAAAAGCAAAGTCTCTCACAGATTCGTCGACTCTCTGTCGATAATTTGCCAATTTCTGTGCAGCTACTTCCTTGTGGTCTTCGTTCAAAAATGAAAACAGGAATTTCTTTTTGAATGAATCCCAATCTCTAATATGCGGTTTCTCTGCTCTCCACCAGCTCTTAGCGGTTCCCTTAAGACTCACGGACAATGCAGCCAACACCTCTTCGTGGGACATGGGTCTCAATTCATTATACTCTTCAAAGCGATCTATAAATTCAATGGGCTCTTCTGAATTCAAATTACTAAAGGTAGGTAAATCCATTTTAACAGCAGAAGGATGAGATGTTGAAGAAAGATGTGTTACTTGCCTCGACGTATCTTGTGGTATTGAACTAATCTTAGAGGAGGCGTGAAATTTTCGTTGAGAAGTATCTGTGCTGAAATGAACCGGAGTTGACATGGCCGGTTGGATAGTCTTGAACCGCTGCTCCAGCTGGTTATCACGTCGTTTCAAACAATCCACCATGCTCTTAGCTAGATCATCAATTTTGCCATAGCATTGTTGGTGAATTCGATCTATCTCTCTCTTAAGATGATAATTCATTCTGTCTTCATATGCTCTCAGTTCCAAGCTCAAAGTCTCTGAGGTAACGAAGTTACTGATTCTGTGTTCAAGATCATGAAGGTGCTCTTCTATACTACTCATTCGTTGGCCTCTTTCATTACTGCCAAATTGTAACTCATCTTCTTGGAAAACCTGAGGCGGAGGTGGTAAGGGTAAGTCCCTAGTTTTATCATCTTTTTCAATTCTCTGGTCTGGTGACTCAGCTCTACTTTCTCTTTCTTCCTCTGTATCTAAATACAATTCGCTAAAAGTATCTATCAAAGTTGTCACTGGATCCCTACGCTGAACGAAAGCTTCATCAGAAAAATCAGTGATATGCTCTCTTTCTTCCATAGCAGATGATAGTAAGGAATATTTGTTTGTGAAGGGCTTTCAGTACCGTCGAAATTTATTTTTAAATACAAGGAATCCCGCAAAAGTTCAAGCGGGTCCCTGTTCGGGTGCCATCTGTAACACCTCCTTTTATCAAAGATGAAACCTCTGAGGGGGATCAACAGATTTCGACTGGTACCGAAATTTCAAACCACTTCACTCAACAAATACTATTTTCCTATTTTATTTCCCATGTACATATAATTGCCCACAATAATTAATAAAGAATAGAATGACCCCACCAGTCTTTGTCTCTGTGTAAATGATACAATTATAAACACAACTTATCGTCAGTGTCCAGTCTTTAGAAGGGTTGAACTGATGATGGTGAAGAGATATTTGAGATCGACGCAATGATATAAATCCAATAATCCAGTATGAGAATGAGATGAAGGTGTCAATGGCCTTTGATGCCTCGCTACAGCGTGGTGATATCCTACGGATTCCTACTCCTCTCTTCCAGGAGACGTATAGATCATCAGATCATCCAAAACAATGCAGGATAATAAGTGTGGTTTGAAACAATGGTGACAAGTGGTTAATTATGAAAAGTCCTTTCTACAAAAAGAAAAACAGCTAACATAAGACTTATTCATGACAATAACACCAACATTTTTGATTAGAAGACACATTTAGAACATACTCACGTTTGAGCTTAAACTCCCTGAGTTCTCAAACCAGGACTTCAAATGTATCAGCAGATAGCATTTAGATGAACCATGCGGTTTCCCTCTACCAAACTGAACTGACTTCTTCATTGCTTACCAGGCTTATATCTAGCAGGCCCCACTCACTAGTGCCCCCAAACGGGTTTTAGTGGTACTACCACTTGACCCAGGTAATTTCCCAGGCAATAGTCAGAAAATAAACTATAAAAAACTCAGGTAACATTTAAACTGTTACATAAGAATCAATTTTTAATGCGCATGTGAACGCCATCAGGTCACAGGTTCGCATTTAAAGTCTGTTTAGAGAGAACGCCGTCATCTTAGTGGCCCCTTATGTAATAACAAATGATAATTTTGCTGGAAGTGAATCAATCAAAACCAACTTTAGCCGGAAATAACATTATTCAAAATCGCTATAAAGCCAAAACAATCTCTGTTACCGTAAATTGTATGTTTATCTCTGTAAAGCTGTTTTGAAACAATCTCCATTGTTAAAAGCGCTATATAAATGAAGATGACTTGACTTGACTTGATACATCAACGTAACACTATTTGAGAGGCTTTTAACAACAAGAAAATAAAGTGGGTAGATTTTGAAATTGGTCACAACCAAACAGCAGCAGCAATGTAAAGACACAACAAAGTCAAATCCAACCAGCAGGAAAACAAGCCTCCCTTCAGTGGAGATCAGTGAGGCTTTATACTCTTCTTTTCCTTTGAAGACCAATCCCAACAAAGGCCCTGTCCCAAATGGCGCACTTAATGCGGACTTTCGGTCTCGTGGACTTAAATTGCGCGTGCTCGCCGAGTCTACGAGTCCGTAGGCCGTACCATTTAGCATTTTAACACTCTGAAGTGTGCTCAGCAGCGCCCCCTTTGTACCCTTGAAGCGGTCTTCCGCGAAGCCCGCATAGATGCAGGCTCCACGCACTTTAACTACCCAGGAATCCTTGCGAAAGGCCAATCAGACAACGGATGGGAGGAGATTTCGCTCACGGACAATTGTTATCATGGCTGAGAAGAAAATATTTAAGTGTAATTATTAGGGATGCACCGATATGTCGCAGCACACATCAATGTTAAAAGGTACTGATGACCTGACTTTGATTTGGGCAATGGACCCACACAATCAATAAGGAGTCTCTCAAAAGGCTCTCTAACAACAGGAATCGGTTTCAAAGGAGCAGGTGAAATAACCTGATTTGGTTTTCCCGAGAGCTGACAAACATGACAGGAGCAAACAAAGCCTGACACAGCAGACTTCAAACCGGCCAAAAGAAGTACCTTGGAATCCGCCGGAACGTCTTTGTGATGCCCAGATGACCAGACAAAGCATTCTCATGAGCCAACTTAAGAACTTGTCTTCGATAACCTTGTGGAAGAACAATTTGGTGGCATGCACTCCACTCATCCTCATCAGAATATCGTCGCTTCCACCTACGCATAGCACATCCCTGTCCCAGAAATATCCTACTCTAGTTTTAGGACTTCTCTCACCAGCATGGGGAGCACTGACGCAGTTAGACAAAGTGGGATCAGACTTTTGTGCTATAGCCAACTGTTCTCTACCAATTGTTAGAGGGATTTTCTCTACCTCAGTCAGGTCATCAAGGTCAGATTTATAAAGTTCAGGGTCAATAGACAGTTTGACTTCCACCGGCTCACTCTGGGGAATCAAGAAAGAGTCTGAGAGCTCAACAACATCATCATATTTACGTGCCTGAGCACGATTTACAGCACAAATAGGGAAGACAGAGGGAAACTGTTCTGAAATGTCACTTGGACCACAAGCAGTAGGCACATCCGTTACCACAGGATGGGGAAAAACCTTGCCACCAGCTAGATCATTTCCTAGGATAAGACTTATTCCTTTCACTGGTAACTGAGAATATACAGCTATCTTCACTGGCCCCCCAACAAGATCAGACTTTAAATAGACTTGGTGCAACGGGACTTTGACACAGCCCAACTCAATACCTTGTATCAAAACACTTGTACCAGTATATGACTCAGATGAGAAGGACAGAGCGCTCTCCAGAATCAAAAACTGTGCACATCCAGTGTCCCTCAACATCTGGACAGATTTAAAGTCAGCATCAGCAGAAAGAGACACAGAGCCAGTCAAGATGAAGAGTGCATAAACCTTGGACTCAGGTGGAGAATCAGAAATGGGCACATTCTGAATAAACGCTACACTTTTAGTCTTGGCAGCAGGATTTTTCTGTCTCCAGGCCTTGCACTCAGAAATTAAATGACCAGGGTCAAGACAATAAAAGCATACACGCCCATCTCCCTTTGGTTTAGCAACAGGCTTACGTCCATTAGCAACCGGCATGTCATTCTTGTTCACATAAGAAAAGGTTTTAGACATGTCTCTCTCCCTACTCTCGTCCCTCAAAGACAGACGTCGGACATGGTGAAGAAAACACATGTTTGTGTGTCAACACAAATTCATCACAAATAACTGCAGGATCCTGCAGAGAAGTCTCCCTTTTTTCATTCAAGTGTCCAAAAATTTTCTCTGGGATGCAACTCTTGAAATCTTCCAACAAAAGTGGTTCCTGCAGCTGTTCAAAACTACTAACTTTGCTAGATAGACACCATTTTTCAAAGTGAGCCTTCTTTTCTCTAGCAAATTCTACAAAGGTCTGATTAACTGGTTTTGACAAATTTCGAAACTTCTGGCGATAGGCCTCAGGCACAAGTTCATAGGTTCGGAGTACTGCAGACTTAACAATGTCATAGTCTAAAGACTGCTCTATAGGCAAAGCTGCGGAAACCTCCTGGGCCTTCCCTACCAAACTGCATTGCAGTAACAAAGCCCACATCTCCTTTTGCCATTTCAAATTAGCAGCCACTCGTTCAAATGCGATAAAATAGGAGTCAACTTTACTCTCACGAAACTTTGGCACTAACGCAATGTGCTTACTCACATCAAAGCATATTTGTGAATCTGACATTGAACGAGCAGGACTTTGCATAGGAGAAGTGCCAGAGGGAGCTCTAGATCGTGGCAATGGAACAGGCTTAGGCCCTGTCCCATTTATCCCCCCTTAAAACTTCCACTTGGTTTTGAGTGCCCTCGAAAGTAAAGTCTCCTCAACGAGGGAAGTGGAGTTGAAGATCTTTCCCTATGAAATGGGACACCACTATATGCAAATTAGCGCGGCAATCCTCAATACGTCACGCGCAGCGTCAAAGTGTCTACTACTTCTACTACTATTTTCATTCATAAATTTGCCGGTTCCAGTTGTTGTGTTGCCTGTTGTGTGGGCTGTTTTCGTTTATCTGATGAATCAACAGAGAAGACATGTGGAATATAGAAGACGCATTTCCGGTCATTTTGCCATATATTTGTTTGTATCTGATCGTTTAGAAGCGCACACAAAACCCAAAGTTTGCTTGTCTAACGTTAGTTGCAATCCATTTCCGAACGCGCGCGCGCCGCCATGGGAACCGGGGCAACGTCTCTTGCGCGGATCATTGTGCTTTTAGTAGCTGTTTTTACCACCAACGTCCCGCAATTTAGAAACCGCAGACACTGCACTTTACAACAATCACCGATTGTGCTCAGTGCTGATTCTGACGTTAAGTTTGGGTTTAGAGAGAAATGACAGCGCGCTGTGAAGATGATGCGCTAGACTAGACGAACGCGGCTAGTTTTTAATAATTTTACCTCACATATCTTCTTTTTATAATCCTTGGAAGCCAAAATCGGAAATAAAATTAGATTAACTAACTTACCCAGATCAAATGTATATTTGATTTGCTTTTGAAGCACTCGGCAGATATCATATGAACATCGTCAGATAGCTTCGTGAAATATTTTCTAACATTAGTGTTGAAAACTCAATAGTCCATTGGATGTGCATCAAACTAACATATTCCAACATATTTCGACATTTTAACATGCGTATTTGTGAAAATATACTTAAAATTTAATTGTTCCTTTCCAGCGGTGTCCGCCATCTTAGTTGAAAAATTTGACCAGCTCGCTGAGTTCGCAGGGTATCCTGGGTAATTTCATCTTCCACTTCGTTTTAAGCCTGCATCGGACCGCACTATGTTTTGAGGGTTGATTTTAAGGGGAGAATAGCACTCCCCCTTGCTCTTTTGAGTATTGGGACACCCTACCCCTACACGAGAACGCGCAAAAACAAGGGTTAGGGCAGAAATCTAGGGTAAGGGGAGGTATTGGGACGCAGCCTTAATCTGCATTTGCTGAGCCTGTAAATCTAGCTGCCGCAATCTAATATCACGATCAGCTTGTACCTCAATAGCCCGAAGCCGGATTCTTTGAGCCTCACACTCTTGTTTCCGTATTGATAGATCTAATTCCTTTAGTTTAAGCGCCATTTTAGGATCATCAGAAGATTCAACACTTTTAGAGCCAGAAAGAAGCTCTTGATCTACAATCTCCCCAGCAACATCTGGTACTTCTTCAATCACCTTCTTATACTCTTCTGGCAAAATACCAGCACTAACAAGCTTCTCAAACAGGTCATCTTTGATAACCTGCTTAGTAGCTTCTCTAGGTATTTCAATTCTAAAGAAATCAGCTATCAACAATAGATCTTTCTTTCGACAACGATGAAATTTTTCTGTTGTAGGCCTAAGTGTAAATGGTATAAGATCAAACTCCATACTGCCCCTAGCACAGAATTACCTTTTTCACCAAAGTCAAAAACAGTCAAGGAACAAACAAAAATGACAGTAATAATAACAAAGGCTTACCTCTCTTTTTTTTTTCAGTCACAAAGGAAAATAATGAAGAAGAAGAGAGGAGTTGTTTAACAGGAAGACGAGCCCCCAATTAATGTAACGTTCCACCGAGTCTAGGATAGGGGAAGCAACATTAAAGATCTAAAATTACAACAAAACAATGTTTGGCTCCAAAGGTTACATACCAATCAACAACAAATGTGGTACAACAAGATTTATTTGGTGTAACACAAGTATAGGAAGTTTTAAGACTTCAGGAGTGAGAAAATCCAAAGAAAATCCATAAAGAAAATACCTCTAACAAGGGAACCAATCTACACTTACCTAAGGAAAGAAACAACAAAATAGTTCCCTGCCTCCCTCTCTACTTTAAACAGGAGAAAAGCATTCCAAAAATAAATATAAATCACCCTCACCTGGCTTTACCTGCACAGAAGAAGGCAGAGAAACAACCACTACTGCCACCCAGAGGCCTGTCACACACAATAGACAGAGAAACTAAATAAAATTACACTGTAGGACGTAACAACCATGAATTCGGACATACTTCTTTTGTGACACCGTTTTTCGGCTAATAAATAGGGAAGTATGATATTTCGGATGCATCAAAATATTTGACTTCACGAACCGATAGCAATTTGATGACGTAAAACCGTACAAAGTGGCTGCCGATGTGCATGTAAACAGTATACAGATGAGGCTTTTGCGACACGTTTTGCTCTGTAACTTAGCGAAACATTAGTAAACCATAGTAAATCGCACATCTTTATTTAGAGCAGGTTGTTTTTATGGTTTTATGAATTTTATATTTTACAGTACATTTTAAAAATTAACTGAAAAATAACTGAATCAGTTTTAAGTAAAAAAAAAAAAAAATCACAGATTTAGTCACACTTTAATCACACTTCTTTCAATAATAGGCACATAAGAGTGAGATCTTTCTTACAAAATACCCCATTTTAGTGACAACAGCTGATAACATCAGTCTCAGCTTTCCTGAAGTGATGGAGAACAAATCTGTCCCAACAGGCGCAGGAGTAAAGGTGGGCTTTCTTTGCTGAAACTGGGAAGCTAGTTCCTGTATGTAACAGAGCTCTTAACAGTTTCCTTTACAAATGGATCTTTCCACACTGACCGTCTAGGATTCCCTTTCCTGACTTTTAAGGGGTCAAAGTGTCTACTGTATATTTGTTTCTAATTCCTGCAGTCTTCTCCCATCACACACACACACACACACACACACACACACACACACACACACACACACACACGCACACTCAGTCATTCAGTTTTTGTAAACATGGAGTGTTTCGGATATTGTGTTTCATATTTGTAATGGAGACCATCTCAGTATGAAAAGTTTTGAAACAACACCAGCAACTGTGGATAATACATGTGTGTGTGTGTGTGTGTGTGTAAATGACTTAGTATGTAATGGGCAGATCATGTTATGACAGACAATGCCCTGGACAGACATGTGATATTTTCCAGCCATGATCACCTCAGTGGGCCCATGTGACTATCACCAGTTCAACAGCTCAATAGAAAGCCCAGTTGTGGGGTGTTTATGTTCATCTTGTGGTGTCAAGCTTTGCTCCACAGACACACATTTACACCCAGATGTCTGTGGTCAGTGGAGGACGTTCGGTGTTTCCCAGGAGCTCCCACTATAGACCCACTGGGAATTCCATCAATAACAACAACATATGCAAAACAGTAATCTCGCTATGTTGTGTCAGTAACTATTCTTAAGGCGTGGCCACATTAGTCAAGTCAAGTCATCTTCATTTATATAGCGCTTTTAACAATATAGATTGTTTCAAAGCAGCTTTACAGTGATAATAGGAAATTAAAATAACAGATTGTTTTGTCTTTACAGCAGCTCTAGAATAAAGTTATTTTCCAGCTATAGTTAGTTTTGATTGATTCACTTCCGTTGCAACGATCATTAGTTATAAACTTAGGGGCCGCTTACACGACGCCGTTCTAACAGAAAACAGAAAACTTTTAACGTGTTCTGGCCGTTCATTTGCATGACATTAGCAAAATTTTGTGGGAAAAAAAGCCATTGTCCATTGTCAATAGTGTAGCGATGTACTGTATGAAGCACAGCTCACACAGAAGTCTCTTTTAAACCAAGCAGCTTTCTGTTGGTCAAAAAAGCGAAGCCAATTTGAACCCATGTTGACCAAATTTTAACCCGTTGTATGGGGAAATATTTTGTCCTCAATCCAAATTCCCGATCATGTGGATTCCTATTGAAATCATCAGTGTTGGGCAAGTTACTTTTAAAAAGTAATTAGTTACAGTTACTAGTTACTACTTCCAAAAAGTAACTAAATTAGTTACTCAGTTACAATTTTTAAAAGTAACTAGTTACTTAAGAAAGTAACTATTGCGTTACTTTCAAGTAAAATTAAATTTTAAATGCTCAAATGTGACCCCACCTCTACCCCTCTTTAACGTTCAATTATTTATGATAAATCTGAATATTATAATGAAATGGACACTTAATACAATACATTATTAACAGAAACATGAAACATTGTACACACATCTAAAAAAAAAAATGTTGCTGTGGGACAAAGTGAGACTAGCCTCCAATCAAATGCCATGTAGATATTATGTTTATATAGTGGATCAATGCAAATAACACAATAGATGTTTTGGAACTTTTGATATTTATTGCCCCTCAACAGGCCACAACTGGGCAAAATTAAATTAAGCTTGTTAAGCTCGTCGCCATACCTGTCTCTCGTTGACTGACTGGCTTGCTTGTGTTGTTCATTGTGTGTCCTGTCCGACTATGCGTTATGATGGGTCGTTCGCAATTCATGAGCGTTAGCCGTTAGTGATGATGGACTCGTTCGCGAATGAGCTTTTGATGGGTCGTTCGCGATTCGCGAATGAGGCGACTCAAAGAGCCGGCTCTTTTAGGTGAACGTCGGGAGCTGGCTCGCATATCTGAAGAGCCGACTCTATTTTTACAAATTTAGCCTATAGAAATGAAATAATTATGTAATTTTTTTTTTTAAAATATTATAGTCAAAGTCATTTAAAGAGCCGTTTGTGAGCCAAAAGAGCCGGCTCTTTTCAGTGAGCTGAGTCAAAAGTGCCGAATGCCTACTACTATGCGTGCTTTCGAACACCCGCCCAACTCTACCTCTGATTGGCTTACAATGACATTTTACTCTACCTCAGTCGTCAGCATTTATGCACTTGTCTCGTGCTCTGCCCACTAACCAAGGAAGAACAGTAAAAAAAGTATTTGACTCTCGCTCAGAGATCTAGTTGGTCTGATGAAAAAAAAAACCCAGCTTCATCAGTTATAGTAACGCGCCGCATTTTTTGGCAGTAACGGGAACGGCGTTATTAAGATGAGAAGAGTAATCAATTAGATTACTCGTTACTGGAAAAAGTAATGCCGTTAGTAACGGCGTTATTTAACGCCGTTATTCCCATCACTGGAAATCATTGTATTTTGTCAGTCAAAATTTGCAAAACAATGGTAAATGTGATCGCACCTTTTGGCGATGGTTTGATTGCTTGGTCTGAAACTGAGATCTATTCCTCACACCTCACAGGTTTCCTTTCGCATTGCATCTTGGGTTAGAACATCTGTGATGGTTGCTGGAACTTGGTAATAATAAAGATGGAGTAGACACCAGTTTCACTGATATTGAAGTATTTGGCCCTTTGGATTTACCACCAAAACTTTATATGTACACAACAGCACTTTTGTTTGTCTGCTTATAAGTCAAGCAGCTGTGACCGGGAGATTCAAAGATACAATTATATGCCATAAACATCCGCTGACTCCTAGAGTTAGAACACACTGCTTTCATACATTTTTTGAATTGCATTAGTGTACACATGAACCAGACTATCTCATAGAGGATAAAGATGCTTTATGGCAATAAGGTTTTATATAAAATGGGCCCCTTTGACAGATTGACAGTCCTTTAGACAGTTGAATTATTATTATTTTTTAAATACTATTTGTACATTAGTTGTTAGACAGTTATGGTTAAATGTGTTAAAATTTTGGATAATATAGCTTAATGTCATTAGATTTATTAACTCTTATAACTCCTTCACTTTAACCCTCTGGGGTCCAAGGTGTTTTCGGGGTCCTTGAGATGTTTTGGCATGCTCTGACATTTGTGCTTTTTTCAGTTGCTTATAAACATATTAATGGCACAGGTGAAATTACACTCTATATAGCACACACAGGGCTACCATAATATGTGAGCAACATGTATGTAAATGTTTGTATTTTTGAGAGAATATTGTTTATGCATGGTTATTGAAAAAAATAAAAAATAAAGTTTCTAATATAAGGCCACAAATAACATACTAAATATCTGTCCACAAGACTTTTGACTAGTGGATGTTGTCGCCTAGAGTATTTGCTTCAAATTGATCTGAAAATCATTCTGCCTAATCATTCACATAAAACAATAGATTGTTTTAAATTGTGAAAAACATTTTTTTGTTTGCAAAGGCAATATGCGGATGGGCGGATCGGCCCAACCCCCTCATGAATAATTAGGCAGTTCTCACCTGAGCAGACTGCATACTAATGAGCCTTTCATTCAGGGGTGTCACACAAGAAAGAATGCAAGGACAATATATATATAAATAAATAAATATTTATATACACACACACACACACACACACACACACACACACACACATATATATATATATATATATATATGTGTGTGTGTATATAAATATTTATTTATTTATATATATATTGTCCTTGCATTCTTTCTTGTGTGACACCCCTGAATGAAAGGCTTATTAGTATATATATATATATATACATATATATATATATATATATATATATATATATATATATATATATATATACAAACAATCAAAATATAAATGAAAGCCAAAAGCACATTTTTAGTCACACCTTTTAGCCATCCACATACCATTTTTAGCCATCCACCGCGGTAAAAATAAACCAGTCTCATTTCAAAGTCGTTCGCGAAATGACCGCCAGGTGGCGCAAAGGGACATTTAGCAAAACGTAAGTGGGGCTAATGTCTATTAACAGTAGCCTAAGGATGAAATACTACAAGTTATGGTAATTTCCAAATAAGCCTATACAAATTGTTGGTCATACAGATAAGATATAATCTTTTAAAACTGTAAAAGGCTAGCCTACACTCACAGGCTAAAGACAAAACGTTTATTCGCTCATGTGAGAATCAAACGTTTGGATATTTCTCAGTAACAAAATTCATAGCCGAGCGGTAGAACTTACGGTTCATCATCAAGATGACACAGGTTCAAATCCCGCACATACATGGTCTGCTGTAAATTTTATATTTATTATTGCAGAGAGATTTGTCTAGCTCTAAAACTCTGTTACACCATACAGTTTTTTTTTATATAGGCTATATATATATATTTTTTTTTTATTCCAGGCTCTCACGCCACACCCCCGATTTCTCACGCTGAAGTGTCAACCCGGTCGGTCAAATTCCTTGAAGATATAGTTTATCTATAGATCTACCTGTTGAGCCACTCGTGATCGACTAGTTATACCGCGAATTAGTTAAAATATCCTGTAATCTATCTAGAGCGAGCGTGCATGCAAGACAGATATTGTACTCCAAACCGTGCGCGCGCATGGCAGAGAGGTCTGTTCCCTACAACCTAGAGTTTTTAAAAACATGGTTTTAAGTAAAGTGTGATTTGCCAGGGGGGACTGGGATTTCCTTCTGGTCTAAACATCCCTGCTTCTGCTGAATTATTTTAATCCCCACACCCCTCCCTCCACAGCTAATCAATGCTATAGGCTACTTCACCAATATCAAATATATAAAATAGAGATATGCAACAGGCACGTTTAAACGACAAACAATAAAATCAAAGCCAGCGTTTCAGTTGTTCATTAGTTCCAGTGGCCTGAATGCATGCACGGCTTTTCAAAATTTCACAAAGCGTGTTGAGATTATTTTGAATGAAATATTGAAGTTTATAATTAAGTGTTTTGGCACACCACGCCGAGTGGCCCTATGCATTTTTCTAAAGTCGGGTTTATTCTGGCATCGTGAGTTAGTGTTCGACAAATGCGGCGGCGCGTTCATTTAGATTAATTTATTTATCTCATTATTACAGCTAAAATAACTTAATAGGCGACTCCGTAATTTTTTGGTCATACAGATAAGAGTAGAGTAGCTTACATCGTTCAAAACTGTAAACTTGTATTCATATTAGGCTAACGACAAAAACAGTATATCTGTCCTCTCTGTCTCCGGGAACTGCGCGTCACAAAAATGAACCGAAAGCCACTTCAGCTCAGTCACGATAAGAAATCGGCTATGTCTAAAGAATTTAAATGTCTAAATATTTAGGCTAATAAATGTTATCTGATTATGTAGGCTAATCCATATGAAAACGAGAGGTACAGAGGATCTACTCAAACATGCGCTTCCCAATGAGAAAATGACAAGACAAGGGTGAAAATCTCGCTCTAATTAAATGTAGGCTAAATCGCCCTGAATTAAAATGTAAAAACATAATAATGTATTTGTCGAAATGTTGCGATATTGTTTCATTTAAGTTCATATTTATTCTATAAATGTTATTTAATTTAGCAGCATTACCACGAAGCACCGTGTTTCGATATTTATTTGAATACAAAATAAAATAAAAACTTAATTCACAAATTGCATGCCTGGTTGTAAGGATCCAAAGATCCCTGTAGACTTTAATATTAAGTTGAACATTTTGTTCATGACAACAAATTAACATGCGTTTTTTCAGATTATATTTAGTTTTGCTTGGAAAAAGCTGGCCCAAACCAGTTTTATTTCATTAATTATTGAAATAATGAAATATTTAGTAATAAACTTTTATGACAGAAATATCACTAGGCTACATGTAACTTAAATCATTTAATTCCTTCATTATCAACACTGTCTAGAATAGCGATTTAAGTGTGAATTGCGACTTCTCTTTGTGTTAAGTCAGCCTCAGACTCCGATAGCCTGTGGGGGGTTGGAGGGACAGTTGCTGGACAAAGGTGTTAATGTTCCTTTTTCATATGGAGAGTGTCGGATAGCCAGCCTGATGAGCAGGCATAATTATTGTAAGGATAAATCTGTGTCCAAATGTAGGCCCCATATCTTATTAAATTATAAATATTGTAGTTTATTTATTGTAGCCTATTTTAAGTTTTTTTTCACACAAAATTTCAATTGAAGTTATTGTAAGGTGAATTCAACAAGGCATGCTGTGTCTTTGAAGCAACAATTAAAGGCTAAATAATTATCATGCATTGATCATATCATGCATGCGCAGCGAGGGAGACTAAATACATTTGTTAAAAAGAGTTCCAGCGCGAGAGAGGCAAAGAAAAACGCATGTTTTTAATTTAATTATGTTTCTTTGGACAATTTTCGTTCCCTTTCGAGGGAACTTAACACTGCGTCGAGAATCGACTCTTTGGGGACGCTCCCTTAGCGTGCGCCTCTGAAGTATGAATGAAACTATTCCAATCCTGATTGGTGTTGCGTCATGACGTAACATGTGACGGCATAACCGGATGCATAAAAGCTACGCCGGAACAAACACAAACTAGCTTTCGCTCTTCAGCAAGCGCTCTGTGTTGAAAACTGTCTGTCTTATTTGGTGTTGTTTGTCAGAAAATATTGTATATTATGGCCAGCGAACAATTCAAAGCTTGTGTGCCTCCCTGCCCTCGTTTCATCACGGGTGGGGACACACATGCTTTGTGTGTGAGTTGTTTGGGAGCGCAGCATGCACGGGCAGCTCTCGAGGGAGCTGCTTGTGTAGACTGTGAAGCACTTCCCATTAGAGTGCTGCGCTCCCGGCTGGCGTGCTTTGATGAGCACGGTCAGGCTCGCGTTCCCCATGGTTCTGGTCCAGCGTCCGTTGAGGCGGCGCGGCGATTGAGATCGTGGGGTTCGCAGCGGGATCCTGTGGATGAGATTGAGACTGTTGAGGCACCTTCTCACTCTTCATCCGAGGATCTCGTAGCCTCTGAGAGTGGTGCAGGAGCCCGCATCGCGGCTTCTCCTGCCCATGATCAGGTCCCGATGCTTGAGCTCTCTGCTTCCGAGGAAGTAGATGTGCTCAGCATCGATGCGGATGACCGTGATCTAGGCGCGCCAGTTCACGGCCAAGGTTATGAGGAGCTGGTGGAGGTTGTGACTCGTGCTGTGGCCAGACTTAACATCAGCTGGCCACATGATGAGCAGGGAATGCAAGTGAGAAGCAAGCTTGATGAGCGTTTCCTGCAGCACAGATCGCAACCTCAGCGCCGGGGTTTGCCGTTTTTCCCCGATCTCCACAAAGAGATTTCGAGATCGTGGGATAAACCGCACTCATCCCGTGTCTCCAATCCCAGTATGGTGGATTACAGTAATGTTATGGGGGCACGGGATATGGGTTATGGGAATATGCCTAAAGTGGAAGAGGCTTTAGCGGGTTATCTTTCTCCTGAGTCGGCATCTTCCCTAAAAACCCCGGCGTTGCCTAGTAAGCCCTGCAGAGATACATCTGCATTAATAGGCAGGGCTTACATGGCGGCAGGTCGGGCTGGTTCATGTCTGCACTCTATGGCACTCTTGCAGGCATACCAGGCCGACCTCCTGAAAGATTTGGATGAGGGGGAGGGGCCAACTCCTGAAGATATTGCGGAGTTAAGGAGAGCCACAGATCTGTCTCTTCGGGCCACAAAAGAGACGGCCCGCGCTATTGGCCGCTCTATGGCAGCTATGGTGGCCACGGAGAGACATCTGTGGCTAAATTTATCTGGCATGAAGGAAAAGGATAGATCCTTTCAGCTGGATGCGCCGCTTTCGCCTTCTGGCCTGTTCGGCGACGCCGTTACATCGGTCGTCGACAGGTTTCAGGAGGCGAAGAAACAATCTGCGGCGTTCCAGCAGTACCTCCCCCGTAAGGCGAAATCCAAATCGAGTAGGGTGGGGCCAAAAGATCAGCCCCAGCCATCAGCCGGCTCCTCACACCGAGCAGAGCAGAGAGAGAGCGTTTCCTCTAGAGCCCCTCCTCCTGGAGCTTGGCAACAGAGGAAACACTCTCAAAAGTCGAAGTCCTCCAACCAGAAGGGCGACCTGAGGGACGTCATTCAGGCTAGGAGGGCTTCGGGGAAGAGGTCCTAACCGAAGTGGTAGGACTTCTGAGGGCTGTCCCCTCCGCTGTAGGGCAACCGAGGTTAATACGGCTCGGTCTACAGTCCTTCAGGCATTCCATCCTCCACCTCATGTGTCGGCAGAAGAAGAGAAGCTTCATTTGCTCTGCCCCGTCAGAGCTTTGAGCGTGTACCTTGAGAGGTCCTCTTCTTGGAGAAGGTCGGACCAATTATTAGTATGTTTTGGGTCACCTAAGAAGGGGCTCCCGGCATCCAAGCAGACTATTAGTAATTGGATTGTTCAAGCTATTACTGAGGCTTACAAGGTGCGCAACTTGCCTTCACCTTTAGCCGTGAGGGCTCATTCAACTAGAGGCATGGCTTCCTCTAGGGCCCTTCTTTCGGGAGTACCCCTACAGGAGATCTGTGAGGCAGCCGGTTGGGCTACTCCACATACTTTTATTAGGTTCTACAGTCTCCACCTTCCTAGTACGCCTGGTGCACACGTGCTTAGTCCTCGCTGAGTGCCTAGACAGTTTCACTCCGGGACAGGCCTATTCGGTGCGTGGCCTAGTGGGCACTCGTTCCCCAAAGAGTCGATTCTCGACGCAGTGTTAAGTTCCCTCGAAAGGGAACGTCTCGGGTTATGACTATAACCCTTGTTCCCTGAGAAGGGAACGAGACACTGCGTCGTTCCGCCACGCCCCTTAAGGCCTGAGAGCGGCTTGCTTCATCGCTAGGCTAGTTTGTGTTTGTTCCGGCGTAGCTTTTATGCATCCGGTTATGCCGTCACATGTTACGTCATGACGCAACACCAATCAGGATTGGAATAGTTTCATTCATACTTCAGAGGCGCACGCTAAGGGAGCGTCCCCAAAGAGTCGATTCTCGACGCAGTGTCTCGTTCCCTTCTCAGGGAACAAGGGTTATAGTCATAACCCGAGACGTTTTGTACTGTTTTAATTGTTTAATTTAGCTGTAATTTCTTTGGCAATACAAATTTAAAATGTCGCAATAATAAGATTAGCCTAGTGTTTCTTATTTTGCATCGCAAAAGAAATAAACTCTAAACCCGATGCAACCCTGTTTTAAATAAAAAAAACTGTCCCGACACGTTATTTAAACCTTGAAATGTTCGAACTTGGTTTCAAACTTAAGTAATTTTAGTGTTCTTTTACATTACACAATAATTTAGCAGACTAAAGACGAGCTTCTTCATTTTCATTTTCTGACGCAATCGGCTGACAATCTTCCTTCATCAGTTTATGTCGTTTGTGCAGCGCTGCGGTTCTACAGGAATGTAGCAAATTTATGTTGTAATGATAATTAAACAAAACTCTTGACTTTAAATCAGTAAACAGTTATAAACAGTTAGCTATTTAAGCATCAAGGTGGTAAAATATAAACGCTGTAGGGCAACATCGATTAACAACATGTATGCTACATTGAGATTCGTCGTTTGAAGCTCCTCGAAGCTCGTGTTGATGCGTTAACTACTGAGCTACCGTCTGTACGCTGTTTAAGTTGTAAAGCCTCATTGATGTAGCCTAAATGTTTTTATTGCAATGTTTTATGTTGAAATGTTTTCATTATTTATTCAATTACATTTCAGTAGCCTAATTTCAGTATTGTGATTATGAATTATTTTAACCACGTTTCACTTGTTGAATTCTTCTGCTACCAGCTTTCAATCGCTCTGAATCAGCGCGGTGCGGCAGCAGATTACGCATTAGAGAGAATAAACCGGAATAAACGAACACTTTTCATAGTCTATGATTGTAGCGCCTCTTAGCGGTAAAAGGCAGCAAATACACCACACATTTTACCACCGCGGTGGAACGGCTGATGTGGGCATTGTCATGGCTTGCCTCGACATTTGCGTTGGAATAGCGCGCGTCCTACGTGGGCGTGTCAGATTAACGCGTAATGAAGTGTAATGAGCTGGGGAAAAAAATACTGACAGCACTCTCTTTTCATACAGATTGCATAAACTGAGAATATTTGTTTTTTATATAAATTACTTCATTTAAAAGAAGAGAATTCAAGCTTCATAAAGAAAAATCTCTCGTGCCTGTGTGACAAGTAATCGCGGAGTTACAGTTAATCTTAGGACGCGTTTCAGAATGGACTTCACTGACAGAGAGAACGCAGAACTCGCATCATGTTTGTTTTTCTTTATTTGGTGAAAAGCACAACACTTTGTTTTTATTGTGAGTATACACAAAAAAAATAGAAACTTAACAGGATCGATTGATGTATAACATTTGCCTGTATGACAAAAATCGACTGAGTTATTTGAGTCTCTTTTGCACTGATAAGAAAAAAAGCGAGACAATCGCGCCGGCGCGATAGCCGACCCCAGGGGGTTAAAGGTGCATTGTGCATTTAGGAGGATCTGTTGACAGAAATGCAATATCATACATGTTCAGTGGTGTATAAAGACCTTACACAATGAACCGTTGTGTTTTTATTACCTTAGAATGAGCCGTTTCTATTAACACACACCGCGGGTCCCCTTACACCGACATGTTTCTACAGTGGCCCTAAACGGACAAACGCGGTTAGTCACTATGTTGTTCTTCGTGCAAAGAAGCTAGCTAAAGTCAGGGAATAAAACTCTGACACAATGATGAACAAGTAACAATAATATTCGCAATAACATATCGTTTTATTGAATAATTAAGTAAACTTAATTTCTTACTTTATCCCAAAGAAACCTCATTGCTGAACTGGCTACTCTCTACTGTCTCAGACAACAACATCACTTCCTGTCGGCCACCGTAACGCCTGTTGGTTGCAATTCGCAACCTCACCACTAGATGTCGCTAATATTTACACACTGCACCTTTAAAGGGGACATTACATGATTTTTTTTTAAATTATTGATATGATGATTTGGTCCTTGAGGTTCACTAATAAAGTTTTTGCACACACACAAACAAATATATATGTGGACTGTTATTTTCAAACTGTTATTTTCAACCCTCATTCTGACCCTCTGTCTAAAATGATCTGTTTTTAAGGTGCGGCTCCTTTAAGGTTTTGTCGGTAAATGCATTGCATAGGAAACAGTATCAACGCCGGCTCACTATTGCACACGAGTTTTAGAAAAAAAAATATCCATATAAAACCGCCGTTCACAGTCAAAGCGTTATGAGATCATTTTCTTGTGGTTTGTGATGCAGCTGTTGTCAGACCCAGTACAGCTGACTGGTTCATCTGTCAACACACGTTTCTTTGCGAACTCGAAGCTCTGACACTGTGCCTCGTTTACAAAAACATCCGTGGTCAAATTCTCTCATTTTGAGGAATTACTTCAACTTGCCCGCACAATCCACTCCTTGTTCACAAATCGTGACCATAACTGTAAATAACATTCCTGATATATATTTTTTACAATGCGTTTCCCTTGTTTTTTTGGATTGTGTGCAGTTAAACAAACATCAGATGCATCTATTATTTTCTCAAACTTCCCTAAGTAAATCTATAGACTAAGCTGAACTTGTACAAACTTTTTAATCATCACAGTCCTTTGCTGTTTTCGTACTGTGTGCTGCCCTCTGGCGCAGATCTCCAACTAAATGGCTCAGTCTTCAGTGAGGGGGAGAGATATAAGGGTCTTTAATCTGGAAAATGTGTTTCATTCCCACCAGATGGTTTTAATGACTGCGGCAGAAGCCGGTCCAGAATCCCAGTGAATGGAGTTGGCGTCTCTGGGCCTGGGCTTATTCCAGTGGGCCTCTCTGATGGCATTTTGCTTTCCGCTAAGACTAAAACTCCTTCATAAGTCCTGCACTTCTGCTATGACCTCTGCATGTCCCAGTGTGTGCACAGAAATGTTAATTGCACAGGGTGAAGAGTGTAACTATGACGTACGTGTGGACAGGCGACGCTCATATGGCCTGCAGTCGATGCTCTCACACTAATAAAGATATTCACACACTCAAATAAGAGTTAATCACACTGACACACGTGTGCTTACTGAAGAACATGCTGTATTATATGAGGTACAGTACCTCCTGCTCTGGATCTTTATGACTTTGAAACACGCTGCTTTACCGCAGATGCACAATTTAGGAAGACATTACTAAACCAAACTGCCATTTACATTTATTCAGCTGATTATTCAGTGATATTGTTCGAGAATGTTAATTATTTTTCTTTTTTCATCACTTTTGAAGCAATATTATGTAAAAATTATGATTATTTATTAGTGGTGTAACGATACCCTCATGTCACGATTCGATACATAAAGGGGGCATAAACTGCGGTTTCTAGAAATTTTGTTTCCTGAGGTGCACTTATAATGTCAGTATGATTTTTATATCAAAAACGTTTTAGTTTAGATTTTAGCCCTCTGATTTGATGTTGCCGTTGAAAAGGACATGTCTTCTTTAAGACTTTGATGTGAACGCCCTTTGCTATGATTGGGTAACATCTTTGCATATGAAGTATTATCACGATTCTGCAAGAGAGAGGACCCAGACGCAGAATGAACGGTGTTTCATTGACAAGACTGTAGACAGGACACAAGGAGAGTGAGGCGTGAAAGAGTTCAAACAGGGAAGACGACTTGATGACAGGCAGGGAGGACGACCACTGAAACCAGTCCTGGAAGACAACTGGCTTGAGGACTGCAGAAGAAGAGGCAGCACCCCGTGAGAAGGGGAGGTAGACCAGGCAGGAACACAAGAGAAAGACAAGGAACCAGAGGCTTGAAGATCTCTTAGCCGTAGCACCAGTCTTACTACCAGGCAGAGGCTCACAGAGCCAGAGGATTGACACTTGAGAATCAGCTTACTGATACGCAGTAGCCGCGTTTCCACTGTCGGGCCAGTGCGAGCCGGGGCTTTAAACGGGCCGTGCCGGACTAAAAGCCCTGGGCGTTTCCACTGTCAGGCCAGAAGCTCCACAGTGTTTCACTAAAACACGCCCGTAACACGGGCTTCCTCTCTGGAACAGCGCCACACTAATGCCGAGTTCAGACTGCACGATTTTCAAAATAATCGGGTCACTGTTGTTTTCACACTGCATGACTATCTCGGGTAACATTCAGTTGCTGCTGTGTTCACACTGCACGATGGATCGGCGACAGGAGGTTTCACACTGCATGACTTTAAAAAAGAAAGAATCGCCGACAACTTCTGCCTGGTCCGCAAACTACGTTTCACAACCAAACAAACGCGAGAAGTGATAGGAAATAACGGGAGTTCTCGCACGACACTGAATTTGTTATTAAAAATGATAGTCTACAAATTGTCTGTGCACTGATTTGTAGCGAAAATGAAAAAAAAAAAAAAAAGTTTATTTTGGAAATGGTTGGGAAGACTGTGCGGAAATGGTTGGAGCAAGGACTGTGTTTTGCAAAGAGAGTTGGGGGTAAACAAATAATTTTGCAAATGTGCTGCTGTTGCTGCTGGTCATGAAAATGTTTGTGCTTTGTTTCTGTTTGATATAATTGTAAATATAGGCCTATCTATTAAAATACTGATATTCTGGTCTATAACTCCTCCTCCTCCCTGTATCTTGCTCTCTCATTGGCTGTCGGTCATCGCCGATGTAGTTTTCAGTCAGAACACATTCACACAGCAGGATTGTGAATCGCCGACAGGTCCAGATATTTAGCATGCCAAATATCTCACGGGCGTCGGCGACTCGTCGGCGATTCTCTCAGATCGCGTCCTTGCTCATTCACACTGCCTGATTGTCACTCGCGTGAACGAGCACCGATTTGCCTGTGATTTCGGCCATTTGTCGGCGATTTCTCGAAACCTGTCGGCGAGCCAAAATCGGGGCTAAAATCGTGCAGTCTGAACTCGGCATTACTTATCATTTCCCCAACAGATGGAAGTTTTATCAGAAAACTAACCAGAAAGAAATCACTGGAAACAGCGAGATCTCAAAACGAACACTATAAAGGCGACTGTTTGCTGGCATTTTTGTTGTTTACTTGAATATTTAAAACCCAAGAATCGACGTTTTACCACAGGTTTACAACCTTACAACCTGACCTGAGGAGCTTTAGCACTCTCGACTCCCTGTAGGCCACAGTTATATTTTATAAAAAAAAGTTGCTTTATTTTATGATTGTGCGGTATAAAGAGACAAGACGTACTGACTGATAACATAAAAACATGATTGTGATAGCCTTTATGATTTGTCTGATTTCTTCAAGCGTTCATATTTACCATGTTTACTATGGTAATGGTTAGCAGCACAGCGTGCATAGTCTTTTTCATCGCGTATAAATATTTCTACCTTATACGGTGATCAGAATCCACATCGGATCACAAACAGAAGGCATTCAAACATGAAAGTGAGTTTTGAGGTAAATTATTTTAAAAGTCTTTAATACTGATGTTAGCTGACAGAATCATCCGGCGCTGCCGTGTCCAGACTCAGGTAAACTCCTCCTCTGTTCGTAACCACTCCTCAAGCCCGAGCTGGCCCGCTTTGGACCAAGGTATTCGGCGGGCCAAAAAACCCTGGTCGTTGGCCTCGAGGAAGCCCAGACGAGGCCCGATCGAGCCCTGGAAGTGACAGTGGGAACGCGACTAGTGGCCAAGAAATATCAGGATGCAGGGCAGGAATAGACACAAGACTCACAATAAACAAGACACAACAAGAACAAAGCAAGACAATAGATAAGATTATAAAAGAAACAAGAGGCAAAATAAAACCTGATGTCTTAAACAACTATGGCTAGAAAAAGAAACAGAAAACTAGAAATAAATAACTGGAACTTGCAAACAAAAAATAAATCAAAAGAACAAATTTGCAGGGAACTAGATACAGGTGATGAAAATCTTAAAAAGAGAAAAAGAAAACAAGACTGGGATACACATGGGCAACAACTAACTAGAACAAGAGAGGAAAACAAAAAACAAAATAGCAACAAGGAAACACTAGAACTAAAATCAAATACAGGTACATGACTAGAGCAAGAGATTAAGATTAAGTGCAGGCGAGCAAACAAGAACACACCACAAGGCACATAAAACGATCCAGCAATGACATGAAGGAAAGAGCACAATATAAAGGGAGCAGAGCACATGAGGAACAGGTGAACACCGGGACTAGAACAGACTAAACAAGGAGGCGGGATGAGAGGAGCACATGGCCAACACAAACAAAGACAGAGACATGTGCTCAGGCACAAGCAGGAAACATTACACAGTGACAAGACAGACAAGACTCTCAGGGTACGACCCTATTTTTTTTTTACTACGTTCTTACTATTACAGCTGCCGACAACTATGAAAGTTGATTATAGCATTATTTTTAGATCTACTCCCATCCCAGACAGCAACATAGTGTCAGCAAAGATCTGGCCCACATCTGGTATGTGTGGAATCCATGATTAGTTGTCGGCAGCTGTAATAGCAAGAACGTACCAATATCGCTAAAAGGTTGCAGCACTGAGCATTGTTGCAAAGCAATTATCTCACCATTGCAACTCGATGTCTGCACTCATCAACGAACACACTGCAAACACAATGTAAATAAGAGATTCTTTCGGCAGAGTAGACAGCGTCATTTATTATAATGGGAGTTTTGTTGAAAGTCACTTGTGATGAACTGAAGCATCTTTGCTAGCTTTCTGTCCAGGGTTATAAAACACACCCCTGTTAAAAATGAAAAATAAATTGTGAGAATAATGTGTTATATATATTATATCAGCGGCATTGTAATAAAGTTTACAATGTCACTGAAAACCAGACACATTTCAGAGAAAAAAGCACACCCTTGAACAAATACTCAGCACCCTTTGTTTTATCAGCACTCTGTTCTGATCTGGATAAAGTACTTCTGTCTATTACTATATAGTACTATACTCCTGCCTATTAGCTTGGTACATCTTGACTTAGGAATTTTTCCCCACTCTTTCCACATAGCAATGTTTTTCTGGTCCACACTGCCCCTTTTTCCACAGCCAACTTGCTGCAAAGAATGACGGCCCTGGAGTGGCCCAGATCTGGATTATAGACAATGGCCACACATGTGCCATAACTGGCCCGAGTCTCAGCCAGGGGTGGCAGGGGCTCAGTGGTTCATGTAGGTTGTCTACAAACCAGAAGGTTGGTGGTTCAATCCTCGGCTCCACCTGACCAAGTGTCAAGGTGTCCATGAGCAAGACACCTAACCCCAGCTGGCGAATTTTTTTTTTGCAGGGTGGTAGGGGAAGAATCATTAATATTCATTGGGGAACTCATCCGCAATTGGTTCACTGTCACACGTCACTCAGATTGACATGGCAGGTCAAGACGGTGTCCCCGCAAAGATACAGAAGTTCGTGAAGTTCGTGAGCGGTCTCCGCACAAATCTCCCGGATTTGGATAACCAAATGTTGACAGGTATGACTTACCTTCGTGAAAGTGTCTGTTGTCACGAAGGAGACGATGTCTGTTTTCTCTATCACATCTCATTAGAGATGCGTCACAGCGAGCCAATCAGGAACGAGTTCCCCAATGAATATTAACGAGTCTTCCCCTACCACCCTGCAAAAAAAAAAATCGCCCCCAGCTGTGTGTGTGTGACACCTAACCCCAGCTGCTCCCGACGAGCTGGATGGCGCCTTGTATGGCTGACACCGCTGACGGTGAATGGGTGAATGTGAGGCAAATTGTAAAACGCTTTGGTGGCCATTAGGTCTGTGAAAGCGCTATATAAATGCAGTCCATTACCTGTGTATAATGAATAAAACACCACACATTTTTATAGTAGATTAGAATCTGAATGAGATCAGTAAATCAAGTCACTAAATTATGATTGTCATCACAAATCCTTAAACCATCAACACCTAATCATATTTTTTTCTTTGCTTTTGTGCCATAACAAATGTGTTTTATAAACACTCAGTTAAAGCAGCCAGAGAAAAACATATGTGCAAAAGTCAAGGGTCGAGAGCCTAACTAAAGCAAACACTGATCATGGTGACCTTAAACGAAACTCAATAAATCATCAACTTCTAAACCTCTGTTAGTTCTCAATAAGAGCGTCTGACTGAAATAAAGTCAGTCTGGTTAGTAATAAGTGAAGCTGGTAATGCTGTTTGTGGAGTTTGTAATCCTCCTCTGCTGAGATCTTCAGAGATTTAATGTCTTCTTTTTATCTTCAGTTGATTTTATCTTAGACTGTGGCTGGAAGTCAGCTGTAGTTCTTGTGTTTCTCTTTTCTTCATTGATTCTGCTTGTTAACATCAGGTGTTCATCACTAATGCTAAATCTTTTCTTCTTGACTGCAATGTATATCTTCTTTTAGGGGCTGTTTACATGACACCATTTTCAACTAAAAACATAAAACTTTGTATGCGTTTTTGGCCGTTCATTTACACGACAACAGCGTTTTGGGTGCCTGAAAACACAACATTTTGGAAACGGGTTTCAAAGTACAAATTTTTAAAAACAGTCTCCGTGTAAACAACAAAAACGTAAGTCTCTGAAGACGATGACATCATGCACATGCGTATTATGTGTTCAGTCTATAGTGTTTCATCGCCATCTAATGGCCTGGCTGCAGAATACAGCGTTTTTAGTAGTTTTCTCGGATCCGTGTGAATGGGGATCATTTTGACAATGGAGTCGCCTGTACGCGGAAAACTCAAAGGAAAGACTTCTCCATTTTAAGGTAATCTGTGTCCTCAAATGTAATGAGTTAGCTTAACTTATTTGATTTGACTTTGTGTGTGATATTGTGAGCTAGCAGTAACTGCAAGTGCTCTGAGTTAATTTAAAGTTTGTAATTTCACTGTTTTTACTCAATATAGTGAAGTTTCAGCTATATAAAGTATTTGAATGCAGTGAAAAGTTTAATTGACCTATGGCTAAGCCACGCCCCCAAACGCGATGAGCGCGCATAGCTAACCCAATACACTCCGACATTCTCTGCTTCCTCGTCCATTGAAATGCATTGCAGTTAGTCAGTTTTCATCCGTTGTTATATATTTTTTCTTGTCATTTTAAGTTTAAAATGGTCAAACGGTGTGCATGGGGTACATGCAACTCCGACACTACACTGTAAATTCTAACAAGTTCAGTTTACTTAAAAAAAGTTTGGAAACCGATTGCCTTATTTTTGCAAAGCAAACTTAAAAGGAAAACTGAAGTTAAGTTAATAATCGGCTAAAAGTAAAGAAAGCTACATCTTCCCAAGTAAATTAAGTATAAATATCAAGTTAGTTTAATGTCAATTCTAGTTAACATACTAAATAATATTGACTAATCTTACTCAAGATTTAATAGTAAGATTACTAGAGTAATTCCATTTAACTAACAGTGTTATAATGTGTTCTGCAAACATCTTAAATACTATCATTCTCAACATGGTTTTAATCTGCCATTTTAAGCTATGGAGACCTAAGGTGTACTCACACTAGCCAGTTTTAACCGTGCCCGAGTGCGTTTGAACACCAAAGCGCGGTTCGTTTGACTAGTGTGAGTGCTCCGAACCGTGCCCGGGCGCGGCTCGATTAGCCGGCCCTGGCCCGCTTGGAAGAGGTGGGCCAGAGCACGGTTCAGTTGGACTCAGGCGCGGTTCGCATGCAGTGTGAGCGCTAACCGTGCTGGAGCACGGAACAGGACGCGTGACGTCATGGTTTAGCAGCACGATTATGTGAAACGAGCGATTACGATTACGAGCAGCACGATTACGTGAAAATTTTCGCGCCACTAAGGCAACACATCTGTTTAACAACAGGCTGTGAGAGGGCTGTGGACCAAACGACACAAAATTATCCACAAAGAAAACAGACCGATGGACTATCTCAGAAATTCAGTTTAATATTAGATCAGTGACTCAGGTCAAATGATTGTGAAATAATGATTATGTTAAAACACATCCAACACCATCAGATGACCTTTGTTTATTATTCATCCAGCTGTTATAACTCATGTACAGCAACCAAACAAAATCTAAAGTTAATAAGTTAATGGTCAAGAGCCCAACTAAAACAAATACTTATCTCCATAATGGTGACTTATACATTCCGGTTTTCTCCTTCAGAGATTCTGCTTGTTACCATCAGGTGTCTTCAATAATGCTCAATCATCACTCAGTTATTTACTTAATTAACTCATTAGCTCAGAGTTTAATTGGGTCGCTTAAAATGACCAAATTCCATGATGTTGAAGTTACATGAACATATTATGTTTGTTTAACGAAACATAGTTATGTGGAACCGGTGGAACCTGTTTACATAAAAAAGTTAAGTAAAGCCAACATATCATTTTTTTGAGTGAACTTTGGGCCGGCGGGCTGCCGGCCTCAGTGTTAGGAAGTATCGTGTGGTATCAGGTCTCGCGAGGTAACGAATTCCTTTATGGCAGGGATGGGCAACTTCGGTCCTTGAGGGCCACTGTCCTACAGAGTTTAGCTCCAACCCTGAAAAAAAATCACCTGCCTGTAACTTTCTAGTGATCCTGAAGACCTTGATTAGCTTGTTCAGGTGTGTTTGATTAGGGTTGAAGCTAAACTCTGTAGGACAGTGGCCCACCAGGACCGAAGTTGCCCATCCCTGCTTTATGGCAAAAAACAGATCTGATAAAATTCTGCTAAAATGAGCATCAAACAGAAATAACCCGGCGCCGTATACATGTGGTGTTCGAGGTGCACATACAATACAGACTGCCGACAGTTAAACAGGGCGCGCGCAGCTCTTAAAGGGGCCATACCTTATTTCCACTCGTTACAGCGTCCATCCTACTGAACAGGTACCGGTGAACAGGGGGAGGGGATCCGGCCGTGAGTGCGAGCCATCTCTGCGTGAGTGCTATTCACGACAGTACAAGTACTCCACAGCGACTCTAGGGGTCGCTGTTTGACAAAAACGGAATTCCTACTTAGTGCTGCTTTAAGAAATATCCTTGTTTTAGTGGACTCGATTAAAATAAGTTCAGAGTACTCATAACTATTGTTTTTTATAAACATAATTGAATTGAGGTAATCTGTGTCCTCAAATTAAATGAGTTAGCTTAAAGGTGCTCTAAGCGATGTCACACGTTTTTTAGGCCAAAACATTTTTTTGTCACATACAGCAAACATCTCCTCACTAACCGCTGGCTGCCTGTCCCCTGAACACACTGTAAAGAAACGCGATCTCTGTAGACAGCCCAGGCTCCACAAACAGCAACAAAAACAAACTGAGGCGATCCGCTCCACGAAACATAACAAACTGTTCCAGCCAATGACCGACAAGAAGGGTTTGGGGGGTTAGTGTGCAGATGAGGAGGAGGGAGGGTCTAGCTAGCCTCCGTTTTATTTGACAATAGTTCGAACGTCATCAAGAAGTGACGTCACCCAGGATCGCTTAGAGAACCTTTAACTTGTTAGGTTTTACAGTGTATGGGCTAGTGAAATGTCCTGCTTCAAAAATAAATCTGTTCACATGAGCACCATGGCTTAACATCTTAGAGCATTTATATGCCACAACAACACCCTATTTATTCAGAATCTCATGGTATATTAATTCCAGTATTTTGTTTACATAAAGCCCAGCTGTTGACTTTTTGGCAAACAGAGGGTTTTGCTGCCATTTGGACCTGTCTGATGCCAACCAGAGTGAAATGTGATCTGCCTAAATACCATTTTCCCACAGCGGATTAGTCCTGGGCAGATTAGTATGATCACACACCAGTCTGGTTGGATTCAGGTTCCTGGAAACCACAATCACCCTTGAAAATTCATAGAGGGATCTTCTTTTATGATTCTGGGATAAAGGGAGTATGTTTAAACAGCATGTTTTGGCACAGTTTCACTCAACTTCTCCCTGGAGATGAGCTTTAGTCAAGATGCATTAACCATTTATCCTGTATTGCAACAGATTTATAAGTAAAAATACACAGTCTGGTGTTTTGAAAACAATTTCCTGTTTATCTGAGCCACGGAGGCTTAACATGTAATGAAATTGTCTTTATTCATTAACCTTATGTCCATTATGTAACCTTATGTCATTAACCTTTATTTAACATTTGTTGCTTGTTTTGTGATGATTTCATCGTCATCAACAATGAGCTGATAACACCTACATATTCTTACATATTCTTGGCCTTCTCTGCCACAACAATTGTGTTATACAAACAAACAGTTACAGCAGCCAAAGAAAAGCTAAAGTAAAAATAAAGGGGACCAAGAGCCCAACTAAAGCAAACACTGATCACCACAATGGTGACACTTCAAATGAAACAAATATCAACATCTAAACCTCTGCTAATTCTCACTAAGATCATCTGACAGCAATAGTCAAAGTAATTATGTCTAAATGAGACCATAAATGATGTAAAAAATATGTCCACAATGACCACATTTGAACTAGTTTTTAAACTTGTACGAAGAGGGTCCATGAACGTCTATATCGGACGTGCAGAAAACGTCAAAAAAAGACGTCATAAAAACTTTCATTCTGGCTCCTCAGTGGACGTCTTTTCAACGTCCGACTTTTGTGACAAAGACTTTAAAAATACGTCTTTTGGACATCATTTTGCTTAGTGATGTTTGTTTACTATGGGTGTCAAAAAACCTTTTCATAAATGGTTCTACAAAGAACCTAATAAAGTGACACGAAGAACTGTTATATTCCCATTTAGCCAATGTTCGCAACGGCCTTACTCAAGACGAGTACTGACGTTTTTTATGTTGGAGAATGAAAGGTGAAAATACATTGAGCTTGTGTTCACCACAGACCTTATTTCAGGCATTTAACCAGAAGCCCATTCAAAATTCCCATTGGATTCAGGACGATGAAACCGGATGTGCAAAAATGCAAACTTGCTTCCTGGTTTTAAGATTCATTCATTCAGCACTTTGACTGTCAATCCCAGACACAAACGAATGAAACTATTGAAACAGGGAGAATTAAAATCATACTTTTACTGAGGACTCTGTCATTACACACATGCTCTGACCTACGGTTGTTATCAATTGCTGCGGCCAAAATATTAATAAAATATCTGATTGAATATATAAAAATGTTCTCCCCCTTTTCTTTTAATATGTCACATAAAAAGGAGTAAAATCACATTAAAGTTGACTTTTCAATTCATTAAGTCTCTCAAGTATAAACCCCTGATGCTTGGCAAAGATTCCGACATATTAGTTTATGTCCAAAACCACTCATGAGAAAAACATGCCTTTATCTCCAAACTCTGTGTCCCGTTTCACAGAGCTGGCATCATTTCCACCTTCATCTCTGCAGTCTTTCTGCATTTATATTTATGTTGTGCCGAGATGTGAAACCCAGTCCGCTCATTTAAACCCAAATCAAACATTGCGCTGTATTTTCTGCGCTTTAGGAGACATTTTTCCCCAATGTTTCCTACCGCATCATTTCCAATTTTAACATGTAGTTACCGTCTTTATGACATCAGGCGGTAGTGTTTATTTTCGTGGTGAATGTTTACCCAACCGCTTTGTCTTCTTGTGAGTTGAATTTGCACTTGCCTTTGGTTGTTGACAACGTGTTGTTTCAACATCATCATAATAACTTGTATTTACTGATATGCTTAACAATGTCAGTATATTTTAGCAGTGCAAAATCTCATACACAAATGTCACTGATGCAAGGAGGCAACAAACAATAGTGAGACTTCAGATAATTACAGATTGAGATTTATTGGCATAACTGTGCCAAACTGTGTGTGCCCTTCAGAATAGTGTAAGTGCTGGTTTCTGTGTGTGTGTCAGACATCTGTTAATGATTCCGCAGATGTTGGGGGGAGGGGGGTCTTTAACAACAGGAGCTGTGTTGTGTTGTGTTTCATTTCTGCCTTGCATTGGGCTCATTTCTGGCTCTCCGGTTCTGGGTGTGCTCATGGCCTGACGTATTTCTCAGTGTGTATTCACAAATCAGTTGCACCAAGCAAGCCTATATTACAGGAAACAATGGTTTGCATGTACTTTAAGGTCCTGTCCACACGAACACGGGTATTTTCAAAACCGCAGCTTTTTCTATGCGGTTTGTCCGTTCCCTAACCAGTATCCGCTCACTGAAACCGAGCCTTTTTGAAAACTCCTGCCAGGGTGAAGATTTTCAGAAACTCCAGTTGTATTGTTGTCGTGTAGACGGTGAAACCCAAGCGGCAACCTTCAGGTCTCTCTCTCGAATCCAACACTGAAGTGACTTAAACTGCAATTCATCAACTGGCCGCGAGACCGGCTACAAAAGAGAGTAAATCCCATAGACCCCCATGTTAAAATGCCCAACTTTACAGCAGAAAAAAAAAAGTGTACAGCCTAGTACAAAAAGTGGTTTTGGTCTATATATCTAATTTTGCCCTTCATGACAACTGTGAGGGGGGTGAATCCATTTAAATTATATTAAGCCTTAAAGTTCTGCGTAATTAAGGGCGTGGCCACTTGAGTGACAGGTGGATTGCCGCTGATGTCACTGCTAGCCGTTTGTCTGCTGTCTGTTAGCATCACGTCACCTCAGCTAATCCGCCTCGCTGCACATTTCCGGTTATCCGGGAGTGACGCGCTGCCAAGATGGCGACGGCCGGCTCCGCCCACTTTGGGCTTCAAAAATGCTCTTCAGAAACACTACGTCACAGTTGTTTATACTACGTCTAGTTGTTTATACTACTAAATACAGCTTACCCAACATCTCAGATTAACCTTACATCTCTAGCTTACGTTATTGTTAACACAGCACGCTAGTAACTCGCTAACGTTAGCCTGCTAACGCGCCACCCGTGCGCTCATTTATATATTTATTTTCTCTCGCGCGCCCGCGCCTTTGAGTTCATAAAGTCCAGGTAAGTAAGAAATCAGTCAACAAACACGGTGAGTAATGTCTTCTTGTCCTGTTATTGTCACCTGTGTCACATGTCATATGTTTTGTATAGCCTTCTCCGATGGCAATATAGGATTTTTATGTGATAAATGCAAGGAGACAGTCAGGCTGACGGAGAAGATTTCAGAACTAGACACACGCATCCAAACTTTAATTGAGGATGGTAAGAATGCTAGATCTTTAGATAGTGTTTTGGATGCGCCTAGCATAGTGAACTCTTTACATGATTCGGTTCTGGCTGAAGTAGAGCCCGTGCAGCAGGGCAGATGGGTGACAGTCAGAGATCACCGCTCTAGTCGCGGATCAAAGAACCACTCTTCCTTTCCGATTCCCATAACAAATCGATTTGCCCCACTCAGTGAAACACCCACTGAGAATTCTGTTGATTGTGCCCTGGTAATTGGTGATTCGATCACACGGAACGTGAAAATAGAGACAACAGCCACCATAGTCACATGTTTGCCGGGAGCCAGAGCGCCTGACATCAAAGCAAATTTAAAAGTGCTGGCTAATGCTAATCGTAAATTCTCTAAGATCATTATTCATGTCGGCACTAATGATGTTCGACTCCGCCAGTCGGAGATCACCAAAATTAATATTAAAGAGGTGTGTGAACTCGCAAGTACGATGTCAGGCACTGTAATTTGCTCTGGCCCCCTTCCTGTACGCAGGAGTGATGAGATAGTTAGCCGATTGGCCTCACTGAATGGTTGGCTGTCGAAGTGGTGTCCGCAGAATAATATAAAATTCATAGACAATTGGAAAAGTTTTTGGGGCAAGCCTGATCTGTTGAAAAGAGATGGTATCCATCCCTCCTGGGCTGGTGCTGCTCTTCTCTCTAGTAATTTGGCTCATAGTCTTAGAGCTAAAACATGACAATCTGGGGCTCAGGTCAGGAAGCAGACAGACTGGCTAAACCGACCGTCTGCTAGCGGCCTCACGTCACCAAGGTCAGATAAATCCCATCACATAGAGCCTCTTTCACCTAGATATCATTATATAGAGACTGTGTCTGTTCCCCGAATTTGGAAATCCAAAAAACGTCAGGTTAAAAATTTAATTGATGTTCATCAAATAAAAAACAGATATAATACAGATGAGCAAATGATAAAGCTTGGGTTGCTGAATATTCGATCCCTTACTTCAAAATCTCTCATAGTTAATGATATGATTTCAGATTATAATCTTGATATGCTGTGTTTGACAGAAACCTGGCTAAAACCAAACGATTACATTATTTTAAATGAGTCAACCCCACAAGATTACAGTTATAAACATGAACCTCGTCTGAAAGGCAAAGGGGGAGGTGTTGCTGTAATTTATTGTAATATTTTCAAAACCACTAAGAAATGTAGCTTTAAATATACTTCTTTTGAAGTATTGGTGCTTAATGTAAAAATATATAGTGTAAACGATAAATCACATTTGAGAATTATGCTGGCTACTGTATACAGGCGACCAGGGCACCATAAAGATTTTATCAAAGAATTTGCGGACTTTCTATCAGATTTAGTATTGGCTGCAGATAAAGTACTAATTGTTGGTGATTTTAATATACATGTAGATAATGAAAAAGATGCTTTGGGATTGGCATTTAAAGACATTGTAAACTCAATTGGAGTTAGACAACACGTGTCAGGACCTACTCATTGTCGTAATCATACTCTAGATCTAATATTATCACATGGAATAGATGTTGATGCTGTTGAAATTCTGCAGCAGAGCGATGACATCTCAGATCATTATCTACTCTCGTGTAAATTACATTTAGCCAAGGCTGCAAAGCCGACTCCGTGTTATAAATACGTTAGACCTATAACTTCTGCCACTAAAGATTTCTTTACCAATAATCTTCCTAATCAGTTTCATCATCTCAGCATCCCGGATAGCTTAGAAGAACTCGATATTGCAACAGAAACGTTTAACTCTCTCTTTTCCAGCACTTTAGACGCAGTTGCTCCGTTGCGCTTAAAGAAGATTAAAGAAAATAGTCCAACGCCGTGGTACAGCGAGCACACTCAGGCCCTAAAGAGAGCAGCCATAAAAATGGAGCGCAACTGGAAGAAAACTAAACTAGAGGTATTTCGGATTTCGTGGAAAGAGAGCTCGATTGCTTACAGAGAGGCTTTAAAAGCTGCTAGATCTGCTTATTTTTCAACCCTATTAGAAGAAAATAAACATAATCCTAGGTATTTATTTGAAACAGTGGCTAAACTAACGAAAAAGAAAGCTTCAAGCTCAGAAGTGTCAAAGCAACATGGCAGTGATGACTTTATGAACTTCTTCACTTATAAGATTGATAATATCAGGGACAAAATTATAACTATGCAACCGCCTACCACAGTATCGCATCAGGAAGTGCATTGTAGTCTCCCTGAGGAAAAATGTGATTTATTTGTTGCTATAGGAGAAGAAGAATTCTGCAAACTCGTTAATTCATCTAAATTGACAACTTGTATGTTAGATCCTATACCGACTAAACTACTGAAAGAGATGCTTCCAGAGGTCATAGATCCTCTTCTTAATATCATTAATTCATCTTTGTCTCTAGGATACGTACCAACAACCTTTAAACTGGCTATGATAAAACCGCTTGTTAAAAAACCACAACTTGATCCTACAGAATTAGTCAATTACAGGCCGATCTCGAATCTGCCTTTTCTGTCAAAGATATTAGAAAAAGCAGTATCTTCACAACTGTCTTCCTTTCTAGAAAGAAATGATATCTGCGAGGATTTTCAGTCCGGATTTAGACCGTACCATAGCACTGAGACCGCTCTCATTAGAGTCACAAATGATTTGCTCTTATCATCCGATCATGGTTGTCTCTCCCTATTAGTGTTACTTGATCTTAGTGCTGCATTTGACACCATTGACCACAACATTCTTTTAAATAGACTAGAAAACTATGTTGGCATTAGTGGAATTGCATTAGCATGGTTTAAATCATACTTAACTGACCGTTTTTAGTTTGTAGCAGTAAATGAAGAGATGTCTTATCGATCACAAGTTCAGTATGGCGTACCACAAGGCTCAGTACTAGGACCGCTGCTGTTCATTCTGTACATGCTACCATTAGGAGATATCATTAGGAAACATGGAGTTAGCTTTCACTGTTATGCCGATGATACTCAGCTGTATATTTCTTCAAAACCCAACGAAACTTACCAATTCACAAAATTAACGGAATGCATAGCTGATATAAAAAATTGGATGACTAGTAATTTCCTACTACTAAATTCTGAAAAGACAGAGATTCTAATTATTGGACAAAAAACTTCCACACGTAATAACCTAGAATACTGTCTAACACTTAATGGCTGCTCTGTCAAGTCTTCGTCATCGGTTAGGAACCTGGGTGTGCTATTTGATACCAACCTTTCTTTTGAAAGTCACGTGTCTAGTATCTGTAAAACTGCATTTTTCCATCTTAAAAATATATCTAAAATACGCCATATGCTCTCATTGGGAAATGCGGAACAGTTAGTCCATGCGTTCATGACCTCAAGGCTAGATTATTGTAATGCTCTACTGGGTGGTTGCCCTGCACGCGTAATAAACAAACTACAGCTAGTTCAAAACGCCGCAGCTCGAGTTCTTACCAGAACCAGGAAATATGACCATATTAGCCCGGTTCTGTCAACACTGCATTGGCTCCCTATTAAACATCGTATAAATTTTAAAATATTGTTGATTACCTACAAAGCACTAAATGGTTTAGCTCTGCA
Source organism: Rhinichthys klamathensis goyatoka (assembly GCF_029890125.1). Classification (NCBI taxonomy): domain Eukaryota; kingdom Metazoa; phylum Chordata; class Actinopteri; order Cypriniformes; family Leuciscidae; genus Rhinichthys; species Rhinichthys klamathensis. Next base: position 314,963 of record NW_026606876.1, read on the forward strand.
GTACTTGAGCGAGCTCTTAACGCATTATAGTCCTTCACGTCTATTGCGATCTCAAAATTCCGGCCAGTTGATAATACCTAGAATATCTAAATCGACTACAGGCGGTAGATCCTTTTCCTATTTAGCACCAAAACTTTGGAACAGTCTTCCTAACATTGTCCGGGAAGCAGACACACTCTGTCAGTTCAAAGCTAGACTAAAAACACATCTCTTTGACCTAGCATACACATAATACATTATAGACTTCGATAATTCAATGTTAGGCTGCATAGATTAGGTCAGCCGGAACTGGGAACACTTCCCTTAAATCTTGATGTACTCGTTACATCATAAGAAGAATGGCATCTACGCCAATATTAGTGTCTTTGTTTATCCCGAAGTTTTCCCGCAGCCTGCCGGATCCAGGCCGTATCCAGATCTGACGAAGGAGATTCGCCTGGACCCGATGACAATGCAGTGCTGAAGTGTCAACTATCATCTCCCTATGGAGGATCCCTTTCCCACTCTACAGATAAAGCGTTGTTGAAAATCCGGCTCGCGTACCGAAGTGATAAAATAAAACAAAATTCTTTATCAAATGTATAGGCAAGACAAGTAGTTTGTTTAGGCATGGTTTGTAGGGAAATTACAAACCTGCGCACATATTTTCAAACGAATATAACTAGAATCAATTTTTAATGCGCATGTGAACGCCATCAGGTCACAGGTTCGCGTTTAAAGTCTGTTTAGAGAGAACGCCGTCGTCATAGTGGCCCCTAATGTAATAACAAATGATCATTTTGCTGGAAGTGAATCAATCAAAACTAACTTTAGCTGGAAATAACATTATTCAAAAATCGCTATAAAGCCAAAACAATCTCTGTTACCGTAAATTGTATGTTTATCTCTGTAAAGCTGCTTTGAAACAATCTCCATTGTTAAAAGCGCTATTTAAATGAAGATGACTTGACTTGACTTGACATACAGTCCAAGAAAATTAAAAATTTAAATTTTGGAGGGAAACATCTCATGCTAAACCTACTGAGCAGAAGTTTTTGTGTATTATAAGTACATGCTTTGCTTTGGATCTGTGCGTGAGTGTACACAGGTGCATCTCTTAAACCCCAGTACAGATGTGGAAACACTCTTTGATGGTATTGGTTCTGTCACCTATTGAGAGAGAGGCTAATTGGCCATTGCTGTTGGCAGCAGGGGGGATTTGATGGGGTTATTAGACTGTGGGATGTAGGATGTTATGAGGGCTTAAACTGGTGTGAAATGAGCACTGACTGTTCAAATGAAACCGGTATAAAAGAGTGTGCAGTAGAAAGCAATCTACATAAGACAACCATAACCTGTGGCAATCACGACAACGACAGAAAACTTACTCTAACCTGCTGCTTTGTTCGCAGATAGTTTTTGTGTTATTTCACTTCTGTGCAAAATACATTTCCAACTTTGATGGAAACTAATCTATATCACTAGCACTGTTTGTAAGCAAACCTTGAAAGATAGTTTGTTTAGGTATTTGCTTTTGCTTTGATGAATGATAAGAGTGGCAAAAACCTTGTGTTTACTATAACTTTGCAAGCATTTTTAATTTTGATAGAAGTCTTAATTTCCAGCAATAGTTGGGGGTCTCATTGCGGTTGTGGTAACGGTTAGGGTTCTGATAGTTACAGGCATGGATCATGCTCATTTCTAACCACAGTAATGAAAAATGGTACTTCATGCAGTGAGGAAAGAGAAAAACCAGGCACAAAAAATTTACAAGCCTTAACAAAATAGTGGCACCCTATTTATGTCAGCAGGTTACTGGAAGCAATCCCAGAATAAGGTAAAGCGACCAATGTGTGTTGGTTTGGACTTCATGTGTGGAAGTAAGGGGTTGGAGACTGGTAGTGGTCAGAAAGCATGCTGTTTTACTATTGTGTAAGGAATAATAGCACATGCCTTTGATTTAATAGTTGAGACGTGATTAATGTAGTTTGACAGCTACTTTATATTAAAATATGTGAGTCTACAATTAGTGACTATTTCAGTGGCTGTCTATTTTTATATATTTAGAAAAACAAAATGTTGTAATGGTGTGGAAAATAAACCCCGTGCCAGTTTGGCTGGTGATATATACACCTCTGGGCTTCTTTTTCGTTCTTCACTGAGGGGTAAAAAGACGTTTAAAATACCTTTGCAGTGGTATAATATTAGCGAATGTTCTGACTCTGCCCACACTGGGAGCTGCATTTAGATGAATATGGAAATATGTGCTGCAAAATAAACTGACAACAAAAATACCAGCGGTGAGAAACAGCAGTTAGGAAAGCATCTGATCATAGCGATGTGGATATGTTTGCATGAGCACTGCAAGTCGGCATTCAAATCAAAGCACATTGTTTATTTACTGTACAGTGTATAAAATCGATTTATCTATTCAATAAAGAAGCCCTTGTTTGTTTTTTCTCGCATCTGACTTTGACAGACTGAACAGCAGAACTGAACTGGAGAAGATTTCCCTGTCAAAGAAGAGCCACATCTTCATAATCGCCAATGTTATGTGTGGGGCTCTGTAGTTTCGAACTCCGAAATTAAATCTAAATGAACTACATTTTGGTCTGATTTTGTTCACCAGTTCCTTCTTTGATTTCGCTAATATATTGTAGAGTATATAGCAGTGGTTCCCAACCCAGGTCCTGGTCCCGACTCTGAGGAGCCCCAGCACAGTTTAGATGTCTCCTTGATCAAACACACCTGATTCAGCTGATCTCAGATGTGTGTGTCAAACAAGAGAGCCGTCAGAAATGTGCAGTGTTGGGGGTCCTCCGGGACTTGACGTCAGGAAGTGCAGACCTAAGGGGTACTGGCTTCGAATCCACGCAGGAGTGTATTTTGGGACAGGCTTGATGACATCATGCCAGGAAAAGGAAGACATTGCCCAGCTGTTGGGTTTCATGCGTTTGGGACAGATGTTTGTGTTACAGTGTGTTGAATTGTTCATAAAGTTTCCCGTCAAATAAAGAGCCTGGTGTCAGAAGGTCGGGTCATTTGTTATCCACGTCCAGACCAACTTAATGCCATTGGCCGTGGATTTGCACAACTGGCCCGGCATCCTGCATCGGAAAGGGCTGTTGGAGCAATTGACGGCTGCCACATCAGGATCAAGCCTCCAAACCACAAAAAGGAGGACTACTTTAATAAAACATTTCGGTTTCTTATAATTTGGCTTTGGCTGCATTACCCTATAGTTTATTTCTATTCTTTTTACAAATCTAATCAACATTTTCGTAAGTACTAGATGTGTTGGGATATTTAACATGCCATTTTAATTCTATTATGCTGAAATGAACGAAACGACTCGAAAAAAAGATTAGTTCATTTTGCTGAACGAGACTCAAAGATCCGAGTCAGTAAAATGATCCGAACTTCCCACTAAACACTACTAAACATATTTGTGGGCTACCCCGGATCAGTTCACGATACCCTTTTTTTTTTTTTTAAACAGCCCCATGTATTTAAATTCTGAGAATCCACCACCGGGATATTTTTTACGAGGTGATGGAGGTTATCCATGCATTGATGAGCCAATTATGGTAATGACACCATTTAAGATGCCCTTACAAGGACCGGTACAGGAGCGGTTCAATCGCTGCCATTCACGAGGTCGCTCAATTATTGAGTGAACTTTAGGTATGATGAAAGCACGATGGAGAAGGACACTTTTTTTTCAGCTTTGGAGGTGAACGTGGGCTTTTGCTCCGAAGTGGCGATTGCATGTGCATTTTTGCATAATGTTTGCTTAACTCATGGTGATGTGCTTAAGCCTGAGGATGCAGAGGATCTCCACCTTCAACTTCATCTGATTCAGCAGTACTTCAGGACAGACCTGCAGCCCAGATTATGGACAGACTGGCTGCACACATTTCTGCTCCTGTTTGTCAGTTGGCTTTGATAGACCATGACTACACACAGTGATTGAGCAGATTGTTACTCATAGGTATTGCAGTTTTATCTTTAACTATGTTAGTTAACTAAGTTTAACTAAGTCTTTGTTTTTTGTTCAATAATTCTAATTTAACAATCTAGTTTATTAGTTAGCCATGTCACTCTGAAAGCAATTGGAAATGTTTAGCTATTCCACATGACAACTTAATCAAAACAAGTGATTGGAGAATAGAGCAGAGAAGGAAAACACAACTTAAGGCAAAAACAGAACTAACGATTTGCTAATGTGTGTACAATTGTAAATAATTATGTGAAAACAGGCAATTATCACAAATTACACCAATTCCCATTACTTGTAGAACAGTGTCCAATCTCATCAAGCACCAATTAAAGTGTTTTTGATAATAATCTTTAATGTAGACAGAATAAAGGCATATTGTGATTCTCAAGAGCATTTATTATACACAAATCTGTGAAATGGTAACAATAACATAAACTTGCATAACTTGCCACCAGCAACGAGCGCAGTTACTATGAGAATCAAAATCAATCAATACCTGAAATAACATACACACTTGCAAAACCTTGTATTTCCTTTTGAGGTTTTCCCACTTTTTTTGGCTTGTTGAGGTGTGAGAATGTCTTGCTGTCCCATTGCTTTAATAATCTCTCTAGACAGATTACAAAAAGGGTACGCATTGATTTATTACTTACAACTGCAAATTTGCTAATGCAGAACACAGACTTACTCAAACCCTTGAGCAGAGGTTTTCCTCATGCCTGTAAAGGCAAAATCTCTCTCAACGCGTTGCCGAATAAACGGCAGTGTCCTCTCATCGCCCCCTTTATCAGATAAAGACAAACAACACATTGCATGCAGCATCAAGAAGAATTCCCCCCACAGGCTATATCCACCTTTTGTGGTGGACTATTACCTTTTATAGTTGTGTATTTGCATGGTTTTAATACCACAAAGTAAACGCTTATGCATATTTACTTGAAGAAGAAGAATTTATATAAAACTACAATAAACTGTCAGGGGTGTATAGAACCTCAAATTACGGTAACCTGATAGAGATTCTTGAACATGACAAAATTCCTTGAATTAAATGGTATTATATCAAAATAATGGACTATAATTGAATAATGAAATCATACCTAAATAATGGGAAATGGTATTGTCTTAATTACCCACACTGTTAACCCTGCTGTAAAAAAAAGGCCTATGTACTGCATATATTGCAGTACATTGAAAAATATAAGCACTAGTTTCCCATTATGGAAATGTTTTATGCAATATATTACATTATTTTTTGCGGTATATTCATAGTTTCGTAAGGGGCAGCTCAGTGGAAGGGAATATTTTTGGTAAATAGCTTAAATATGGGTCACAGAAGTATTACATGACTTGGAATATAGAACACAAGTAGAATTAACTGCTTTTATGATAGATTTATAATGTTTTTGCTTCCTGGTTGTTGAAACAGAACGTCGTACAGAACGGCCAGTACAATTCCTCAAATATTCAGGAGTTTGGAACGGTATGAGGACGAGTAAATGATGACAGAATTCTTCACACTAATTCTTATGGAACTGTCTGCTGTTTTCAACACTGCCAAACCAAACCAAGTTGATCTCCAGACTGGCGGCCTCTCTGACCACTGTTATGCTGATGACTTTCTACTGTACACAGGCCCGCCCACAGAAATGACTGGGCCCCTGAAAAGGTCCAGTGAATGGGCCCTCCCCAAATCTGCAATAGGCTACTCATATCATGCATGTGCTCTCTCTCTCTCTCTCTCTCTCTCTCTCTCTCTCTCTCTCTCTCTCTCTCTCTCTCTCTCTCTCTCTCTCTCTCTCTCTCTCTCTCTCTCCTACATTAACACATACATTTAACTGAGAGAGACTTACTCAGTGATGGGGTCTATAGTTACACACACACACACACACACACACACACACACACAGGGCTCTCAAGTGTCACGCATTGAGCATGACAGTCACTCATTTCGGTCTTTTGTCACGCACTCCCGCCACACATTGTATTTCTCACGCGGAAAAACGATTTATAATATATTTAATATGCTGCAGCGCCCAAAACTCTGGCCGCGCCGCTCTCACTTTGGACCCGGCAGGAATCAAGCGCGTCTCCCCTGTGTTGTTAGTCGAGCTACACAAAAGCCAATCAGAAAATAGCACTATTGTATCTGGGTACGATTTAACGCAACAACCAATGAAAAAAAGAAAGAAAATTGTCATGAAACAACCCCATTCCTGCGACATGTCCAATATCTAATGGTGTGTTCACACCGAACGCGTTTTTAATTATTTGCGCTGGTAGATTACATATAAAGTCAATGCAAAGACGCGAATAGACGCATCATTCGCGCCGGGCGTTACGAATGACGCGAATTGGGCAACGCGTTTGCCGCGAACGTCTTCCGCGCAAGTTGAAAAATTTGAACTCGAGCGAATGTTCAAGCGTCTAACTAGGCGCGATAGACGCGCATTTGACGCTCTATTCGCGTTCGGTGTGAACACACCATAAGGCTGCCACTCTGTAGAAGCAAATTCCATCCTATCTTCGATATGTTGGAGTAGTTTTAGCCGGACAGTGCACATGACAGCTGTAAATGAAATATTCTCTCAGTCCTCGCGCATCTGATAAGGCCTCATTAGATAATTTACAGGATGATTTTAGGCAATCGATTGCTTCAATCACACAGTCAATCTTTTACTGTCTATGGTCTTACCGTGTCAATTCGCGCACTCCAGTGTCACTCACTTGCGCTGCTGACCGCGAACTGGCGCGAAGCACTGGCGTTTTGACTTACGTACAACAAAAAATAGCCTACTCAGACCATTTTCAGGAGAGGGGTGTTTCATTATGACACAGGCTACATTTTACTCAAGCAACATTAAATAAAATGCATTTTTTTCTCACTTTCAACAATAAATGGTGCTATTTTGGTTAAAAATAAAGTATTTTAACCTTTGCTTATATTTAGGATGAACATAATTTTTGCTGGACTGCATGGCCCCCCCCCCCCCTAGCGGCTGGGCCCCAGAAAACGTTCCCCTTTATCCCCCCTTATGGACGGCCCTGACTGTACATAACATTACTGTGATAAAGAAACAATCTTTGCTTGCCTTTCAACATACTAAACCTGATATCTACCTTTCATCTCATGGCCAAGCTCCAGAATCTTGTCTTGGTATTGGTTTACAGTAATTTCAACATTATTGTAATCTCAATAAATGTACAATTGCCTAGCTCAGGGGTGCCCAACCCTGCTCCTGCCGATCGACTGTCCTGCACAGTTCATCTCCAACCCTAATCAAACACACCTGCCTTTAATTTTCAAGTGATCCTGAAGACCTTAATTGGTTGCTTCAGGGGTGTTTGAGGCTACGTTTACACATGGCCGGGTATTTAGAGAAACGAATATTTTCCCTCTCTCCGTTTTCAAAAATAACATCGTGCACACACCCGCATAAATACGCCGTAGAGTGCCATCATAACTATGCCAAACCTATGGGCGGCAGTGTAGGGAGAAGGATAAAGCCATGCAAGCCAATCAAAATCCTCAGAATCGACAAGAGAGAACCTAAAACCCCGTTTCTCCCAGTTTACACGGCAACACATAACCGGCGTTTTCAGAAATCTCCACTTTGGCCGGAGTTTTTAGAAATAATCGTTTTCTGTGATAAAAACGGCGTTTTCGTGTAAATGAGAGGGCAAAAAGCAGAGAAATATCTGCGTTTTCCCATCGTGTAAACGGGGCCTGATTAGGGTTGGAGATAAACTGAGCAGGACAGTCGATCGGCAGGAGCAGGATTGGGCACCCCTGGCCTAGCTTATAAGCACTTTATTTTCTTAGTAATGTCCATTAATGTTAGGGGGCTTTTACACTGGGCTCGTTTGCTGCGGTCCGAGCCCGAGCGCGTTTGTTCCCGGCGCCCCCCGCAGCGTTGGTCTGGTTTCACACTCAACTTGATTCTATCGAACCCTGGTGCGTTTGCGTGCATATTACGTCATTGCAAACGTGCACGGCGCATGATGGAAAAACAGAACATGGGTCAATATTATGTTTTTTTTCATTAATTCGCTGCTATTATGCGCAGTTGAGTGAACAATACAGGTTTACTGTGTGTGTGTCACATAAGGTGGCTTTCTGCTGCTTGCAAACGGACTCTTTTGAGGAGACAGTGGATTTCCAAATTTGGTGCCCTGATTTCACACGCAAAGCACGAATACACTGCAGGCTCACTCTCGCTCGTATCCAAGGTAAATCATCAACACTATCATCCCTTACAAGTGTTTTATTTAACTGAATACATAACAATAAGCTAAAACGCATGCGCAGGTCACTTTACTTCCTGAACAAGTGCGCAGCCGAGTCTGTGCTGCTTTCACATTCACGCGAACTGCGGCACGGTTCGGGAGCAACCCGAACTCAGACCACCTCCTCCAGGTAGTCTCGGGTTCGTTTCGGTACCCCAGTGCGCACCCGGGTCCCATGACAGCGTTCTGATTAGCGATTTTTCATGCGAACCGTGCCCCGTTCCGAACTAAACTGCCAGTGTGAAAGCCCCCTAAAGCTCGGGACTTGTAACCAGAAGGTTGCTGGTTTGAATCCAGAGAGGCACTGAGCAAAACACGTAACTGCAGGTTACTCCTGGGGGATTGACCCTGCAAAGGTCATGGCACCATTCTATAGTAACAATATATGACAAATTTGGTGATGTATATATCAAAATATTTAGTATGGAAGCATGTAAATGCAGTTTTAATGTAATGTAATTGCTACAGAGCTTCGCCCCTCTGGTTTGATGTCTGATCCTGGTAGAACAAACACATCACTTATTAAAATACAGAACCAGCCGTCTATGATTTTGTTCTGCTTCCCTGACACCTCCACACAGGTCCATCATGGGAGTTGCAGTCTGAGTCTTTGGGGAAGCGTTGAAAGCTTAAAGGGATACTCCACTTTTTTTGGAAATAGGCTCATTTTACAACTCCCCCAGAGTTAAACTGTTAAGTTTTACCGTTTTTGAATCCATTCAGCCGATCTCCGGTTCTGGCGGTACCACTTTTAGCATAGCTTAGCATACATCATTGAAGTGGACAAGACCATTAGCATTTCTAAAAAAAAAATGACCAAAGAGTTTCGATATTTTTCCTATTTAAAACTTGACTCTTCTGTAGTTACATCGTGCACTAAGACCGACGGAAAATGTAAAGTTGCGATTTTCTAGGCTGATATGGCTAGGAACTATACTCTCATTCCTGCGTAATAATCAAGAAACTTCACTGCCGTACCATGAGTGCAGCAGGCGTAATGATATGACGCAGCGCCTGAAAATAGGCCACCTTCCTTCAACACAACGGAACTATTTTCAGGCGCTGCGTCATATCATTACGCCTGCTGCACTCATGGTACGGCAGTGAAGTTTCTTGATTATTATCGAAACTCTTTGGTCATTTTTTTTTTTAGAAATGCTAATGGTCTTGTCCACTCCAATGATGTATGCTAAGCTATGCTAAAAGTGGTACCGCCAGAACCGGAGATCGGCTGAATGGATTCAAAAACGGTAAAACTCAACAGTTTAACTCTGGGGGAGTTGTAAAATGAGCCTATTTCCAAAAAAAGTGGAGTATCCCTTTAACTCTCTTTTCCTGAAGGCTCTGTTTTTACAAACTGCCCTCATAAATATCCGTGATGCTTATCTGAGCATCTTGCAGCTTTTCAAGTAGACAGAAAGAAGCTAAACAGGGCTTATGAAAAAAGATGACAAGGTGTTGAGAGATGCGTTTGTCATTGCCAGAACAGTGAGACAATGCGCTATTCATAGAGGCCAGAAAAGAAGAGAAAACAAAGGAAGACCCTAATCTGGAAGACTATCAGAGCCTACTGTCGATATTAATGTGATTTATTAAAGAATGTCTTACGGTGGAATGCACATTGACATTTTGCTGGAATGGATATACTGTACATGCACATGTGCTTTCCTTAACAAGAGAATCCCAGTCCCATGATGCCTTTTAGGAGAATATGCTTTATTTTACATATACTATAAGTCTTGTTTTCTAGAAATGTTGGTACAGCAGATGGTGTTTGCTCTAAAAGTGACTTGCAGGACACTGTTTAAAGAACAGTCATGTGGCATAACGATGAAATCAATAAAAAATCATATTAGCCATATTATGTGTGTCATGATCCCACATAATCTGATCTGTTTATTGGTTGTAATTGAGTTTTATCTGAACTCACTAAACAGCCAGTGAGCATCTGCTAATGTGGAGTAGGGTCATTTAAGTTCATTATCATGGAATGAGCTTTTAAAGCACTCTAAATCCGCGCAGAGCTCCAGAGACCGTCTGTGATCCCTGCAGTGCTCGAGGGAGTATGGGATTTCAGTCTGAGCTTTTCTGTTTCTCAGGCACCTGAGCATTGTGCTATAGGTTTATCTTGCGAGGCCTTAGGGACTGGTATACTGGAGGTGGTATGGTTTTGGGTGATGTGTATCCAGGTTAGTCCACTGACTGTAAAATTTACAACAGAACTCTCAACTGAAGTTATACCTGGAATGGGGTTTAACTCCTTTAGAAGTCATCATTGGGTCAACTTATTTTAAGTTCAATAAAGACAGACTCTTTAAGACGCTTTCGTGAGGCACACTCCCAAGGTCTCTCGCTCTCTCCCTCTCTGCCGTGCTCGCGCTATGTATGTTATGCGCGCAGTATGTTCTGTCTCGCATGCGCTTTAGATTCCGGGAGATTTTAACTAATTTGCGGGCATCAGGGAGACGCTATCAATATGCGGGAGACTCCCAGGCCACAGACAATTTGAGGAAGTGGTGGGGGAAGTGACGTATGCCGTAAAGCAGTCGAATTTTGTAGTTCTTTTTGTGCTCAGGTTACTACCCGAAACTCGAAGTTACATAGTGCAAGTAAAAGCGATACAGACCACGTCAGGCTATGGCAGACGTGTCATTTAACCTATTGTAAGTCGATGTACCATCACAAGGCTCTTGGAAATATATTATGAAGGTTGAAAAACTAAGTAGTGTTACTTCATAATAATAGATTATATATATAATGTAATGCTAATCGATATAGACTTTTATCATTTTGCAGAATACTATAAAACAATATATTTTCTGTCCGATTTTTTTATCTGAAGCCAAATCAGATCACAGAAGGTTATTTAAAACACTCGACTTGCGTTATAAAGTAAATTTGGAGAACAGACATGGTTTTAATCTCATAAATTGTCGTGTATTGATGCTGTGCTAAGCTAACATGCTACCTAGCCCTCAGATGCACCTGTCACCCAGCTGTTATTTTTATGATTTTTTCTAAATATAAATGCTTACTGAAATGTTTCTTTTTTCAAGAAGGACATTTGATACAGTTTCAAATGTGAAGCGAGAACTTTGAAAACAGAAATGAGTGATTGAAACAGTGAATAGCCAGTCGTTAGTGATTATAATGCAGACAAAAGAAAAGCATATTTAGAGCCATAACCAGGCTGGAGAGGTGTGAATGTGTGCAGGGGAGACTGAGACTGAATGAGGCTCATTTTGTACCACAAAACAATAGAGACTATAGACTGAATAGATGCTAGAAGATGACAATAAACATCAGTTTGCATTTTAGACTCTAATCAAAATAAAGTCATATGACATGATCTTGAAAAACATTTAACTAAATACAGAGTTTTAGACTTGTCATCTTCAGATTTTAAATATAACATGGTCAGACATGTGGCTTTAGCTGCAGTGCTTTCATAGATTGACACAATGCCAACTTCAATATTATTTTTATGAAGATATTTAATAACAAAATAAATTTCTAATAACTTTACAAAACTTTGAAGCTATTTATAACTATTTTTTCACTATGAAAATAATTAATTCTACATTTAAAATAAACTACCAGGTGTCAGCTTTCAAATGATATCATACTTCTGCTTTTAGTACAAAGGGTTCATGAACTGTGTGTTTTAGTTCGGGTATGCCATTTCTTGGGATTTTTCAAAAGTGGGGTTGAAGCTTAACAGGTTAAGGCAGGAGTACTAAACCTTCAATATACGCAGAGAGGTTGGACGATGAAACTGAAAAACCTGGTTTTAGACGACAATAATCTATCAGTGTGATGTAGGGCCTCCTTTTAAAGCCAATGCAGCATCAATTCATCTTGGGAATGACAGATTTAAGTCCCTCACAGTGGCCAGAGGGATTTTGAGCCGTTCCTCTTCCAGAACAGTAATGAAATCACTGGTGGAGGAAAACATTTACTGACTCGCTCCTCCAAAATACCCCAAAGTGTCTGATAATATATAGATCTGGAGACTGTGCAGTCCATGGGAGATGTTCAACTTCACTTTCATGTTCATCAAACCCTTCGGTCAGCAGTCTTGCTGTGTGTATTGGAGAATTATCATGCTGATACACGACACCCTCTTCAGGGCACAACGATTGAACCATTAGGAGCACATGGTCCTCCAGAACGGTTTGGCAGTCCTTGGCAGGGACGTGTCCATCATGATATTCTGATCTATATGATATAATGCCATCACTGATCCGCCCGTGCTTCACTCTGGGCCGCAACAGTCCGGGTGTTCAGCCTTTTTAGTTCTTCTCCACACCGTAACTCACACGGATGTGGGAAAGACAGTGAAGGTGGACTCAGAGAACAATACATGTCTCACATTGTCCACAGCCCAAGATTTACACCGTTGTCACCAATGAAACCGACATTTGGCATTGACACGAGTGATGGTCGAGGTGCGCATTTAATTTTGCAATGATTTATGTTTTTTTTTTAATACAATCCGGGTTAGTACCTGGAAATCCCTTTCAAACAGCGTCCTCTTACGTCGACAGTTACTCATGTTGAATGTGGTTCATCTACTTGGTGGTATGTTGGGCTCTATCATTTCCGCAATACGGAAAACGCAGACAAAATGCGGATTTCAGTCATAAAAATGTAATTTTCTGTATAACTCGGAATGTCACAGAATTTGTCAAATCTTGGATGAATAAATCAAAAATAGGTCAGTACAGTTAAATCAAATGGTGTTATGGAGTAATGTCTGTGAATATTAAGCCTCAAAAAAACTGTTTAATATCTGTGTATTTCTGTGTGAATGAATGGCGCAGACGCCAAAAAAACTGAATTTGGGAAAAAATAAAACAATTTCATAGGTATGCCAACATTACGCTGGGCACCATAGCTCTCGTTACACCACAAAGGCTTGCTGTCCTGGTCACAGATAAGCCACCAACAAACTCTTTTGAACTGTGATATGTGACATGTCTCACGTTATCCCTTACGAAAAAGAAGTATACTTCAAGTTAATTTTATGAAGTATACTTCAAGTTAATTTTATGAAGTATACTTAAGTAATGTTCAAGTATATTTGCAAGTATAATTATGTAGTAAGTATACTAATGTCAATATGTACTAGTAGTAAACTTGTAAGTGTACTTTTTTAATACTATTTTAATACCGCTTGGGACTAAATTGGCCCACTTGCAGTATATAAAATTATATGTTTAATTGTACTATAAGTTTAACATTAGTAAACTTAACTAGTTCATAATTACGTTTCTCATTTGTACTGCAAGTGAACTTATGGGTATACTAGTAGTTTACTATTTTAATACTTGTAGCAAATTTTTAGTTTATAAAAGTACACTTTGAAGTATACTCTCAGTAAACTACTAGTTTAGTAGTTTTATACTACAAGTTTTCTTTAAGTGAACTTATAGTTTACTAATTATATATTATTTTTGCTCTTTTAGTGTACTCTCAGTAAACTACTAGTTTGGTAGTTTTAAACTGCAAGTATACTTGCACAGTTTCTTTTAATGTACTCTCAGTAAACTTGTCACGGAATGGGTGGATTCAAGGTGCGAGGACTCAAGTGCAAAACAAATGGGTATATTTATTAGGTAAAAAAACTCCCTCGTATAGGGGAAAACAAGAACAATAACAGGCAGGATTAGGCAACACAATGAACATGGACAACGAACTAGCACAGGACTGCAAACACAGGGAGATTAAATAGGGGAACAAACGTAAGAGGGTAACGAGGCAGGCAGGTGGGGAAAATTAGATAACAAGATGGGCGGGGTTTGACAATTGACCGGAGAGCACATGGCACAAAGAAATAACATGACAGCCATGTGCTCACAAAAGACCAGACTAAACACAAACGCATGACAAAGTGTCACAGCTCTGTCACTAAACCAAGAGAAAACCCAGACAAGGGTGACAGAACTGTGACAAAACTACTAGTTTAGTAGTTTAATACTAAAGTTTCTTTAAACTTTTCTTTAAGTGAACTTAACATTATACTTATAGTTTACTATTTATATATTATTTTTGCACTTGCAGTAGGCCAATACTACTATGTTCAAATGTTATTTTTTTATACTTGAAAAATACCTTTAATTTTAAAAACATTTTATTAGCTTCATGCATCCTCTTTTATCAACACTTGAATGTTGGTAAGTTTCATAAAGAAAGGCAACATTTTAAACAAAAAAGTTGAAGACTACGCCTTGATCAATGATGATCAAAACACAGATGGAGTAGATCGAGTCCAACACCCCAAAGCTTCACAGTCCTTTTCTCTTCATGTGTAACGCTTCATTTCATTTGGTAACATTAAGCAGTTTTGATTTACACGCTGTTTAATGTTTGATGATCATGTTATTTTACATTTGCGTGAGCAATCTTCTATCACTTGTTTCAGCTTCTTCTTCTCCTGAGTTTTGATATGCAGATTCTAGAAGATGTGTCATAACGCACCCTACCGTATAACAGTGAAAACATGGATAGCTGGAAAATCCAGTCAATGGCGGGTAAAGTGTAAAGTAGAATTAAAGTAAATTCCTATGTACACTACCAGTGGACTAGCCTACACAAAAATTCAGATACTCAGAATTAGAAAAGTGTTTTTTATCAATATTTTAATCAATATTTTCAAACAATGTAAGTTTCATAAGACTGTATATGAAAAACTATGTAAAAAAGTAGATTTAATAGGCTACTCGATCGAAAGAGTTAACACAACTACAAGACAAGTGTACTTTGAATACTTAAGTATATTTTTAAGGATATCTCGATCAAAAGATTGAGTACAAGTACAGGCCAAATATACCTTTCTCTCAGTATAAGTCAAGTACACTTAAGTGTAATTTTAAGTATATTTCTGAGAAGTAGGGCCTACACAAAGTATATTTCTGAGAAGTATATAAAATGCAGACTGAAAGTATGCTTTCTTATTTTTAGTTGAAAAGAAGTATACTAATATAACACTTGAATAAACTTATTTTTCGTAATGGATTATTATCGCTGTGTACAAGATCAGGTTCAGTTCCATGCTTATTTTATTTACTCTATAAGCTATTCCACCTGAAAGCTTGAACATGTTAGCTTATAAGACAGTGTGTAATATTATGTTAAAAAAAATGTTTTAATAAGCTACTCAATCAAAATAGTAAACACAAGTACAAGCCAAGAATACTTAATTATACTTTTAAGTATATCTCGATCAACAAGTATAGGCCAAATATACTTAGACTTTTCTGTCAGTATAAGTCAAGTACACTTAAGTGCAATTTGAAGTATATTTCTGAGAAGTACTGTACATAAAGTATATTTCTGAGAAGTACATAAAAAGTAGACTGAAATTATACTTTCTTATTTTTAGTTTAAAAGAAGTATACTAATAGCACACTTGCATAAACTTCTTTTTCGTAAGGGATGTTGTGTGGATTGCAATATTTAATGTGCAGCTGTACGTTTGGTGAAATTGTACAGTCAAAATCACCATAATCTCAATGGGAATTCATAAATTGAGGAATTTTGCCTGATGAAATTCTGGTGAAATGCCCCTTCCTGAATTTCTCATTATGTTTAAGTTTGGTGAACTTTGACGCTTTGGCACCAGTAGAAGTTGCTTGATTTGGCAGTGACCTCTTTGTGGTCAGTGCTTTATCAAATCTACACTAAACATCCACAATGAAAGAGGTGTTGTCTAATCAATAACTTCTTTGCATTGGCACTGTAATGAAAAAGAATACATACATTGTTTGGAAGGTGTGTTTCAAAAACGCTTCACATCCGCTCCTGCTTTTTTCACCCGTGTCTCAGCAATCATGCAAGATTTTGAGATGGAAGAAATGTGGCCAAAAGCACAATTAAATGCCTTTTTCTAGATAGCGTATGTCACTCCACCCTCCCAATCACAGAGCTCAAGACCTCCGCTGTCCATGAGGCTGCACAAACAATTGTGTTGACCAGCACATTTGTGTTGGTACACATGCTGAAGGATGGATGTACACACACACACACACACACACACACACACACACACACACACACACACACACACACACACACACACACACACACACACACACACACACACACACACACACACACACACACACACACACACACACACACACACACACAGACACACACACACACACAGATGCTCTATCAACAGGAGACATAAGTGAGTTTATACAGTGAAAGGCCTGTGTGTTCAATAAAGAGCCACATTGTGTTGAGCTCATCTGCACGTCACCGCTGAAGTTTCAGTAGCAGTGAGATGTGTGTGAGTGTGTGTGTGTGTGTGTAGGTTAGGAAGGTGATTAAGTCCAGATGCTTAGTTTACACAGGGTACTGTACTGTGTGTGTGAAACAAAGCAGACAACTGATTAACAATCCAATATAATTTCATCTAAACCACAATGGCTTAAATGATAAATTGTCATGTCAATAAACATGATCTCAGCCTTCTTATGAATCTCAAAGAATAATTGCTGACTACAAGCTCTGATAGAAGAGAAACATCATACATGCATACTTACAGGCTGAACATGTCACAGTGTCTGGTTATGTTCCTGGTGTCCACTAGAGGTCCTCGTTCTCACGGTGTCATTCACATTATGAACTACATTCCCCACGATCCTGTCTCATCATTGCACTCAGCTGTTCCTTATCACTGATCATTGCACTCAGCCTATTCCCCATCATCATGATTGTCTTGTTCTGTGTATATATACCCTGCTTGTTTAGTGTTTGTTACGGAGTCCTTGTATTATGTTACACCACTTCCGAGTTCTGTGTTCTTGCCTGTTTCTTGTGTTTTGGATTGCTTATATGGATTTTGACCCTTGCCTGGACTGTTGTGAGTACGGATTACCCCATTAAAATACTGCGATTGGATCTAACCCCTGTTTCCCGTGTGTGTGTCGTGACAGAAGGACTCCGTCACAACTAGATCCAGCAGTATGTTTTGCAACATCTCTTCCCCAGCCACCGAGCGGGAGAGAAGGGAGTTGTTTAAGGGGACCCGGTTGGTAAAGTTCCGCGGGACCCGTGGAGGTCGTCATAGAGGAGGAGATAGAGAGATGTTTCACCTCCCGTCTGCCCAGCGAGAGACCGTTCACGTCCCGTCTGCCCAGCGAGAGACCGTTCACGTCCCGTCTGCCCAGCGAGAGACCGTTCACGTCCCGTCTGCCCAGCGAGAGACTGTTCACGCCCCGTCTGCCCAGCGAGAGACTGTTCACGCCCCGTCTGCCCAGCGAGAGACTGTTTACGTCACGTCTGCCCAGCGAGAGACTGTTCACGTCCCGTCTGCCCAGCGAGAGACTGTTCACGCCCCGTCTGCCCAGCGAGAGACTGTTCACGCCCCGTCTGCCCAGCGAGAGACTGTTCACGTCACG
The DNA here is from genome assembly GCF_029890125.1 of Rhinichthys klamathensis goyatoka. Taxonomy (NCBI): domain Eukaryota; kingdom Metazoa; phylum Chordata; class Actinopteri; order Cypriniformes; family Leuciscidae; genus Rhinichthys; species Rhinichthys klamathensis. The sequence goes on from NW_026606876.1 coordinate 332,636, forward strand.
TCTGCCCAGCGAGAGACTGTTCACGCCCCGTCTGCCCAGCGAGAGACTGTTCACGCCCCGTCTGCCCAGCGAGAGACTGTTCACGTCCCGTCTGCCCAGCGAGAGACTGTTCACGTCACGTCTGCCCAGCCAGAGACTGTTCACGTCACGTCTGCCCAGCGAGAGACTGTTCACGTCCCGTCTGCCCAGCGAGAGACTGTTCACGTCACGTCTGCCCAGCGAGAGACTGTTCACGCCCCGTCTGCCCAGCGAGAGACTGTTCACGCCCCGTCTGCCCAGCGAGAGACTGTTCACGTCCCGTCTGCCCAGCGAGAGACTGTTCACGTCCCGTCTGCCCAGCGAGAGACTGTTCACGTCCCGTCTGCCCAGCGAGAGACTGTTCACGTCCCGTCTGCCCAGCGAGAGACTGTTCACGTCACGTCTGCCCAGCCAGAGACTGTTCACGTCACGTCTGCCCAGCCAGAGACTGTTCACGTCACGTCTGCCCAGCCAGGGATTGATCAGGATATGCCCATTTGTGTGGCCGCCAAGGCTATGATGGATTACCTAGAGCGTCTGGCTCGGATCCTGGACATGCCAGGGTCTGCCGTTCCAGGATCGGAGCCTGTTCTTGAGCCGGTGCCCGTTCCTGAGCCGGAGGCAGAGCCGGTGCCCGTTCCTGAGCCGGAGGCAGAGCCAGTGACTGTTCCGGAGCCGGAGTTCATGTCGGTTCCGGACCCAGTTTTTGTGTCTGTGTTTGTGTCTGTGTTTGTGACTGTTTTTGTTCTAGTGTCTGTTCCCGAGCCGGTGTCTGTTCCCGAGCCGGTGTCTGTTCCCGAGCCGGTGTCTGTTCCCGAGCCGGTGTCTGTTCCCGAGCCGGTGTCTGCTGCTGCTCCCGAGCCGGTGCCTGCTGCTGCTCCCGAGCCGGTGCCTGCTGCTGCTCCCTAGCCGGTGCCTGCTGCTGCTCCCGAGCCGGTGCCTGCTGCTGCTCCCGAGCCGGTGCCTGCTGCTGCTCCCGAGCCGGTGCCTGCTGCTGCTCCCGAGCCGGTGCCTGCTGCTGCTCCCGAGCCGGTGCCTGCTGCAGTTCTTGAGCCGGTGCCTGCTGCAGTTCTTGAGCCGGTGCCTGCTGCAGTTCTTGAGCCGGTGCCTGCTGCAGTTCTTGAGCCGGTGCCTGCTGCAGTTCTTGAGCCGGTGCCTGCTGCAGTTCTTGAGCCGGTGCCTGCTGCAGTTCTTGAGCCGGTGCCTGCTGCAGTTCCTGAGCCGGTGTCCCCGCCACGGCCGCCCGAAGGGTCTTCGCCGCCCTGGCCGCCCGAGGGGTCTTCGCCGGCCTGGCCGCCCGAAGGGTCTTCGCCGCCCTGGCCGCCCGAGGGGTCTTCACCGCCCTGGCCGCCCGAAGGGTCTTCACTGCCCTGGCCGCCCGAGGGGTCTTCACCGCCCTGGCCGCCCGAGGGGTCTTCACCGCCCTGGCCGCCCGAGGGGTCTTCACCGCCCTGGCCGCCCGAAGGGTCTTCACCGCCCTGGCCGCCCGAGGGATCGTCTCCGCCCGAGGGGTCTTCACCGCCCTGGCCGCCCGAGGGGTCTTCACCGACCTGGCCGCCCGAGGGGTCTTCACCGACCTGGCCGCCCGAGGGATCGTCTCCGCCCTGGCCGCCCGAGGGATCGTCTCCGCCCTGGCCGCCCGAGGGATCGTCTCCGCCCTGGCCGCCCGAGGGATCGTCTCCGCCCTGGCCGCCCGAGGGATCGTCTCCGCCCTGGCCGCCTGATAGACTGTCTGTCTTGCCTTGGCCGCCGGTTGAGCCATCACCTCCTGTTCTGGTTCCCCTTCATGGACCTGGCCCCCCATCCCTCCCCCTGATCCTCTACCGCTTCACCTCCCACCTGGACTCTTGTTTGTTTGTATGGTCTTGGAGCGTCTGGTAGCCGCTCCGTAGAGGGGAGGTTATGTCACAGTGTCTGGTTATGTTCCTGGTGTCCACTAGAGGTCCTCGTTCTCACGGTGTCATTCACATTATGAACTACATTCCCCACGATCCTGTCTCATCATTGCACTCAGCTGTTCCTTATCACTGATCATTGCACTCAGCCTATTCCCCATCATCATGATTGTCTTGTTCTGTGTATATATACCCTGCTTGTTTAGTGTTTGTTACGGAGTCCTTGTATTATGTTACACCACTTCCGAGTTCTGTGTTCTTGCCTGTTTCTTGTGTTTTGGATTGCTTATATGGATTTTGACCCTTGCCTGGACTGTTGTGAGTACGGATTACCCCATTAAAATACTGCGATTGGATCTAACCCCTGTTTCCCGTGTGTGTGTCGTGACAGAACAGTCTGATTATAATGAGAGCATTCATGTTTAATTCAATCTTTTGAGGTTTAGTCTCTCTCTGCATTACAGTGATATGAGATCTACTCAAATGCTAAATGCTTCTCGTTTGTGTGACTGAGATTTCGGCAAATGATCTCTGGTTGTCTCTCTTGGTTTGTCTGGCTGTTCTACAACATTTTCTACCTCTAAAATAAAACCATAAAACACTAAATCCCTCCCCTTGCTGATTAGAAAATGCATTCCCAGAGGAAATATCTTACAGTTTTTCTCGATTGCTTAAACACTATAACCAGGCTTTTGAACTAAAATTTCAAAACCATAATGCCATTTATCAAAAAGCACACCCATTTCACTGAACTATGAACACTATTCCCCTGTTTTGACACATTAGTCAGATTTGTTGAACTGTCACAGCAAAACTCTACACACACATCCCTTCATTTCTCATTGCCTACACCACGTGGTCATTTAGAAAGCACTAGCATTCAATATTGTTCACTCAAGTCAACTCAGCTTCAGCTCAGTTAGCACACAATTACCCAGGTGAAAACACTAAGAGTCAAAATTGAACACACATCAGTCAGATCCTTCAATAGATAGATAGATAAAAGGTTATACAATCTTTTATAAAAGATAAAAATCAGTTTACTGAGTTTTGGAACAATGGATCCACAGAGAAATTAAGCAATAGGTCGAGGAGGGAGAGGAAGAGGAGGGAGAGGAGAAAGAGCAGGAGGAGGAGGGAGAGGAAGAGGAGGAGGAGGAAGAGGAATAGGAGGAGGAAGAGGATGAGGAAGAGGAGGAGGAGGAGGAAGAGGAATAGGAGGAGGAGGAAGAGGAATAGGAGGAGGAAGAGGAGGAGGAGGAAGAGGAATAGGAGGAGGAGGAAGAGGAATAGGTGGAGGAAGAGGAGGAGGAAGATGAGGAGGAATAGGAGGAGGGAGAGGAATAGGTGGAGGAAGAGGAGGAGGAGGAGGAAGAGGAGGAGGAGGAGGAAGAGGAGGAGGAATAGGAGGAGGGAGAGGAATAGATGGAGGAGAAGAGGAGGAGGAGGAGGAAGGGCAAGGGCAAGAAGACAAGCAGTCTCGGATGAAACTCAAGCCACTTTAGTTGGCCATGTCCTTGTCCATGGTATGACTAAGGGAGGCTGCGCAACGAGTACAGCCAAATTTGAGTCGCTTCACCGTCGCCTCCATCATCAGATCCTTCAGGGAGGTGTGGTGGCAAACAGATTTCTATCACTGAATAAGAGACAAACATTTCCAATTGTCTTTGATGAGGTTTATGTTCTTGCAAGAAAAGGCCAGCAGTCGTACAGTCACACAGAGTGGCTGCAGAGTGTGACAGTGAAGAGGGCATCCTTCCCCATTTATAGTCTTGACTCCCAGAATGTTATCTTTCTAGGCCAATGATGGTATTTCAACCATATGTGGAACATTCTTAGACTTGTTCATCATATTGTATCCTTGAGTGGAGGCATGTACCAACACTCTTTACCATTCCAATACTTTGAACCATATTTGAATAAGGTTTGTGTGTGCTCTTTTACTGTCATATGATGCTCACACACATCTTGAGTAGAAGCGAGTAAAAAAAAAAAGATGGATGGACCACAAGCAACATGACTTACCAGTTTTGGAAATGTTGTTTTGAATTTATAGCACCAGTGTGTAAGACTATGTTGTAGTGTGTGTATTTCTGAGGGCTTGTGTGTCCTGTCTGAGGGCAAAGTTTGGTTTTTCAGCAAGAGTGAATGGTTATGAGTGTAGAGCTTCATTTTGACCTGAAAATAGGATGTTTGGAGAATTGGGTGAGACGTTATGGATTTGTGTTTACTGTTTTGAGAATACGAGGCATAGTTTCAAGAAATGTGTTTAACCCTCTGGGGGGCGTTTTGCCGTTTTTTTTTCACATAGCAGAAAAATAGACTTAAAATACTCTGTTGATTTTGATCGTACATATAAGTGTTATACATCAATCGATCCTGTTAATTGTCTATTATTTTTCTGTATACTCACAATAAAAACAAAGTTTTGTGCTTTTTGTCAAATAAAGAAAAATAAACATGATGCGAGTTTTGCCTTCTCTCTGTCAGTGCAGTCCATTCTGAAACACGTCCGAAAAATTAACTCTAACTCTGCAAATACTTGTCATACAGGCACGAGAGGTTTTTCTTTATGAAGCTTGAATTCTCTTCTTTTTAATGATGTAATTTATATAAAAAACAAATATTCTCAGTTTATGTAATCTGTATGAAAAGAGAGTGCTGTCAGATTTTTTTTCCCCAGCTCATTACACTTCATTACGCGTTAATCTGACACGCCCACGGAGGACGCGCGCTATTCAAACGCAAATGTCGAGGCAAGCCATGACAATGCCCACATCAGCCGTTCCACCGCGGCGGTAAAATGTGGGGTGTATTTGCTGCCTTTTACCGCCAAGAGGCGCTACAATCATAGACTCTGAAAAGTGTTTGTTTATTCTCTCTAATGCGTAATCTGCTGCCGCACCGCACTGATTCAGAGCGTTTGAAAGCTGGTAGCAGATGAATTCAACA